>NC_092050.1:120434120-120755589 GCF_003086295.3 Arachis hypogaea | reverse complement strand
GTCAGCTCAAGAATTCCCAGCGTTAAACGCCGGAACTAGCACCAAAGTGGGAGTTAAACGCCCAAACTGGCACAAAAGCTGGCGTTTAACTCTAAGAAAAGTCTCTACACGAAAATGCTTCAATGCTCAGTCCAAGCACACACCAAGTGGGCCCGGAAGAAGATTTCTGTATTAATTGCTGATTTCTGTAACCCTAGGCTACTAGTTTTCTATAAATAGGACCTTTTGCTATTGTATTTTCATACTTAGGAATCTTTGAGTAGTTCTATGCTACCTTAGATCACGTTTTGGGGCTGGTCTCATGGCCATGCCTAGACTATGTTCTTATGTATTTTCAACGGTAGAGTTTCTACACACCATAGATTAAGGTGTGGAGCTCTGCTGTACCTCGAGTATCAATGCAATTACTATTGTTCTTCCATTCAATTCAGCTTGTTCTTGTTCTAAGATATCACTTGTTCTTCAACTTGATGAATGTGATGATCCGTGGCACTCATCATCATTCTCACCTATGAACGTGTGCCTGACAACCACCTCCGTTCTACCTTCGATTGAGTATTTATCTCATGGATTCCTTAATCAGAATCTTCGTGGTATAAGCTAGAATTGATGGCAACATTCTTGAGAATCTGGAAGGTCTAAACCTTGTCTGTGATATTCTGAGTAGGATTCAAGGATTGAATGACTGTGACGAGCTTCAAACTTGCGAGTGTTGGGCGTTAGTGACAGACGCAAAAGAATCACTGGATTCTATTCCGACATGATCGAGAACCGACAGATAATTAGCCGTGCTGTGACAGAGTGCGTTGAACATTTTCACTGAGAGGACGGGATTATAGCCATTGACAACGGTGATGCCCAACATACAGCTTGCCATGGAAAGGAGTAAGAAGGATTGGATAAAGACAGTAGGAAAGCAGAGAGACGGAAGGGACAAAGCATCTTCATACGCTTATCTGAAATTCTCACCAATGAATTACATAAGTATCTCTATCTTTATTTTATGCTTTATTTATCTTTTAATCATTCATCCTCCATAACCATTTGAATCCGCCTGACTGAGATTTACAAGATGACCATAGCTTGCTTCATACCAACAATCTCCGTGGGATCGACTCTTACTCGTGTAAGGTTTATTACTTGGACGACCCAGTGCACTTGCTGGTTAGTTGTGCGAAGTTGTGATAAAGAGTTGAGATTTTCAATTGAGCGTACCATGTTGATGGCGCCATTGATGATCACAATTTCGTGCACCAAGTTTTTGGCGCCGTTGCCGGGGATTGAACGAATGAACGAACAACAATTTCGCATACCAAGTTTTTGGCGCCGTTGCCGGGGATTGTTCGAGTTTGGACAACTGACGGTTCATCTTGTTGGTTAGATTAGGTACTTTTCCTTTTTATTTTTCGAAAAAAAATTTTCAAAAAATACAAAAAGATTTTCTATGTTGTTCTTCAGAGTTTTTAAGAATGAATTCTAGAGTTTCATGATGATTTGTTGAAGTCTGGCTGGTTGTGAAACCATGTCTAATCTTATTGGACCGAGGTTTCAACTTATCATCACAAGAGCTTGTTGATTTCTATCAATTTTGCTGTTGAGAGCAATGATCTGCTAAAGCTTGGCTGGCCATTGGCCATGTCTAGTGTTTTGGACCGAAGCTTTCTTTGAAAGCTTGGCTGGCTAGTAAGCCATGTCTAATTCCTGGACCGGAGTTTTAGACTAGCATTGCAATGATTCCTGGAATTCTCATTAAGAATTTTTAACCCTTATTTTTTCTTTTCCACTCAATTTTCAAAAAAAAAAAAAAACCACAAAAAATTTATAAAATCATAAAATCAAAAATAATTTTATGTTTCTTGTTTGAGTCTAGTGTCTAATTTTAAGTTTGGTGTCAACTGCATTCATCTAATTTTCGAAAAATTCATGTATTATGTTCTTCATTGATCTTCAAGTTGTTCTTGATGATTTCCTTGCTTTGATCTTTAAATTCTCTTGTTTTGTGTGTTTTGTTGTTTTTTTTATATGCATTCTCAATTTGTTAGTGTCAATAGTATATAAACTTCTAAGTTTGGTGTCTTGCATGCATTGTTTGTTTGATTTTAGTTTTCCATGTTTAGTTGCATTTCGATTAAAAATCCAAAAAAAAAATTTTAAAAAATGTGTGTCTTTTCAAGTCAATAATACAGAGAATTGAAGATTCAGAACATGCTGCAGAGGAATTACACAGAAAAAGCTGGGCGTTCAAAACGCCCAGTGAAGAAGGAAAACTGGCGTTTAAACGCCAGCCAGGGTACCTTGCTGGGCGTTTAACGCCCAAAAGGGTAGCATTTTGGGCGTTAAACGCCAGAATGGATACCATTCTGGGCGTTTAACGCCAGGATGACACTAGAGGGAAGATTTTGTTTTTAATTCACATTTTTTTCAAGTTTTCATATTTTTTTAAAATCAAATCTTTTTCAAATCATATCTTTTCAATCATATCTCTTTCAAAATCAATTTCTTTCCATTTTATATTTAATTTTACTATTTTCAAAAATCCTTGCTTCAATTAAAGATTTACTTCAAAATTTTCAAGTTGTTACTTGCCTATTAAGAAAGGATCAAACTTTAAATTTTAAAATCATATCTCTTAATTTCTTGTTAGTCAAGTAATTAACTTTAATTTAAAAAAAAAATTTCTTTTTCTAAATTGATTTTCAATCATATCTTTTCAAACATATCTTTTCAATCACATCTTTTTCAAAATTAATTTTTTTCAATCAAATCTTTTTCTAATTTCAAAATCTTTTTCAAAAATCACTTTATTTCTTTCCCAATCTTAGTTTTCGAAAATCTCAATCAAATTTTCAAATTTTTTTTTAAAATCTTTTAATTAATTTTCGAAAATTCTTCCCCTCTTCTCACATCCTTCTATTTAAGGACTAACACTCCTCCATTATCAATAATTCGAATTTTATCTCTCTTGATAAGTTCGAATTCTTCTACCTCCTCCTTCTATTCTTCTTTTCCTCTGACACCTCAAGGAATCTCTATACTGTGACATAGAGAATTCCATACTTTCTTGTTCTCTTCTCTTTCATATGAGCAGGAGCAAAGACAAAAGTATTCTTGTTGAGGCTGACCCGGAACCTGAAAGGACCTTGAAGCGAAAGCTAAGAGAAGCTAAAGCACAACTCTCTGGAGAGGACCTAACAGAAATCTTCAAACTAGAAGAAGATATGGCAGCCGAAAACAACAACAATGCCAACAATGCAAGGAAGGTGCTGGGTGACTTTACTGCACCTACTCCCGACTTCTATGGGAGAAGCATCTCTATCCCTGCCATTGGAGCAAACAACTTTGAGCTTAAGCCTCAATTAGTTTCTCTGATGCAACAGAACTGCAAGTTTCATGGACTTCCATTAGAAGATCCTCATCAGTTTTTAGCTGAATTCTTGCAGATCTGTGACACTGTCAAGACCAATGGGGTTGACCCTGAGGTCTATAGACTTATGCTATTCCCTTTTTCTGTAAGAGACAGAGCTAGGATATGGTTAGATTCATAACCTAAGGAAAGCCTGAACTCTTGGGAAAAGCTAGTCAATGCCTTCTTGGCAAAGTTCTTTCCACCTCAAAAATTGAGTAAGCTTAGAGTGGAAGTCCAAACCTTCAGACAGAAGGAAGGTGAATCCCTCTATGAAGCTTGGGAAAGATACAAACAATTGATCAGAAAGTGTCCTTCTGACATGCTTTCTGAATGGAGCATCATGGGTATCTTCTATGATGGTCTGTCTGAACTGTCCAAGATATCATTGGACAGCTCTGCTGGAGGATCTCTTCATCTGAAGAAGATGCCTGCAGAAGCTCAGGAACTCATTGAAATGGTTGCAAATAACCAACTCATGTACACTTCTGAGAGGAATCCTGTGAATAATGGGACAAGTCAGAAGAAAGGAGTTCTTGAGATTGATACTCTGAATGCCATATTGGCTCAGAACAAAATATTGACTCAGTAAGTCAATATGATTTCTCAAAGTCTGTCTGGAATGCAAGCTGCACCAGGCAGTATGATGAGCGGATAATTTATACGCTTTTTGACATTGTTTTTAGTATGTTTTTAGTAGAATCTGGTTACTTTTAGGGATGTTTTCATTAGTTTTTATGCTAAATTCACATTTCTGGACTTTAATATGAGTTTTTGTGTTTTTTTGTGATTTCAGATATTTTCTGGCTGAAATTGAGGGACTTGAGCAAAAATCAGATTCAGAGGTAGAAGAAGGACTGCTGATGCTGTTGGATTCTGACCTCCCTGCACTCAAAATGGATTTTCTGGAGCTACAGAACTCAAAATAGCGCGCTTCCAATTGCGTTGAAAAGTAGACATCTAGGGCTTTCCAGCAATATATAATAGTCCATACTTTGCCCGAGTTTAAATGATGCAAACTGGCGTTCAACGCCAGCTCTCTGCCCAATTCTGGTGTCCAGCGCCAGAAACAAGTTGCAAAGTGGAGTTCAACGCCCAAATTGGCACAAAAACTGGCGTTCAACTCCAAGAATGACCTCTCCACGTGTAGACTTCAAGCTCAGCCCAAGCACACACCAAGTGGGCCCCAGAAGTGGATTTATGCATCAATTACTTACTTCTGTAAACCCTAGTAACTAGTTTATTATAAATAGGACTTTTTACTACTGTATTAGAGATCTTTGAATCGGGGATTGTTTCTTAAGAACATCTTTGGAAGCCTGGTTCTTAGATCATGGGGGCTGGCCTCTCGGCCATGCCTGGACCTTTCACTTATGTATTTTCAAACGGTAGAGTTTCTACACTCCATAGATTAAGGTGTGGAGCTCTGCTGTTCCTCAAAGATTAATGCAAAGTACTACTATTTTTCTATTCAATTCAACTTATTCCGCTTCTAAGATATTCATTCGCTCTTCAACCTGAATGTGATGAACGTGACAATCATCATCATTCCCTATAAACGCGTGCCTGACAACCACTTCTGTTCTACCTTAGATTGAATGAGTATCTCTTAGATCTCCTAATCAGAATCTTTGTGGTGTAAGCTAGATTGATGGCAGCATTCATGAGAGTCCGGAAAGTCTAAACCTTGTCTGTGGTATTCCGAGTAGGACTCTGGGATTGAATGACTGTGACGAACTTCAAACTCGCGAGTGCTGGGCGTAGTGACAGATGCAAAAGGAGGGTGAATCCTATTCCAGCATGATCGAGAACCTCAGATGATTAGCCGTGCTGTGACAGAGTATTTGGACCATTTTCACAAGAGGATGGGATGCAGCCATTGACAAGGGTGATGCCTCCAGACGATTAGCCATGCAGTGACAGCGCATCGGACCATTTTCCAGAGAGGATCAAAAGTAGCTATTGCCAATGGTGATGTCCTTACATAAAGCCAGCCATAGAAAGGAGTAAGACTGATTGGATGAAGGCAGCAGGAAAGCAGAGGTTCAGAGGAACGAAAGCATCTCTGTGCGCTTATCTGAAATTCTCACCAATGATTTACATAAGTATTTCTATCCTTCTTTTATTATTTATTTTCGAAAACTCCATAACTATTTTATATCCGCCTGACTGAGATTTACAAGATGACCATAGCTTGCTTCATACCAACAATCTCCGTGGGAATGACCTTACTCGCGTAAGGTTTATTACTTGGACGACCCAGTGCACTTGCTGGTTAGTTGTGCGAAGTTGTGATAAAAAGTTGAGATTACAATTGAGCGTACCATGTTGATGGCACCATTGATGATCACAATTTCGTGCACCAAGTTTTTGGCGCCGTTGTCGGGGATTGTTTGAGTTTGGACAACTGACGGTTCATCTTGTTGCTCAGATTAGGTAATTTTCTTTTTGTTTTGTTTTCAAAAATTTTTCAAAATTTTTTTAAAAAATTTCTCCTTTGTTTTCAAAAAAAAATCTTAAAATAAAAAAAATGTTTTCAAAAATATATTTTTCTTCAGAATTTCTAAGAATGAATTCTAGTGTTTCATGAAGCATGTTGAAGCCTGGCTGGCTGTAAAGCCATGTCTGTAGGGAATGTCAGGCGTGTCATGTCTGAATTACATACTAAAGCTTGGCTGGCTATTAAGCCATGCCTGACCCTTTGATTGGAGCTTTAGACTAAAGAGCATAAGATTCCAGGAATTCATATTAAAAATTTTAGAATCCTTATTTTTTTTTTCAAAATGATTTTTGAAAAATTAAAAGAAAATACAAAAAAAAAAAATCATAAAATCATAAAAATCAAAAATATTTTTGTGTTTCTTGTTTGAGTCTTGAGTCATGTTATAAGTTTGGTGTCAACTGCATACTCATCTTGCATTTTTCGAAAATTTTCATGCATTCATAGTGTTCTTCATGATCTTCAAGTTGTTCTTGGTAAGTCTTCTTGTTTGATCTTTGCATTTGCATGTTTTGTGTCTTTTCTTGTTTTTCATATGCATTCTTGCATCCATAGAGTCTAAACATGAAAGATTTCTAAGTTTGGTGTCTTGCATGTCTTCTTTGCATATAAAATTTTTCAAAATAAGTTCTTGATGTTCATCTTGACATTCAAAGTGTTCTTGGTGTTCATCTTGACATTCATAGTGTTCTTGCATTCATCACATACTTTGATCCAAAATTTTCATGCATTGCATCATTTTTCATGTTTTTCTCTCTCATCATTAAAAATTCAAAAATCAAAAAAATATCTTCCCCTTTTTCTCTCTTAAAATTTCGAAAATTTGGATTGACTTTTTTAAAAAATTTTAAAAATCTAGTTGTTTTTATGAGTCAAATCAAATTTTCAATTTAAAAATCTTATCTTTTTCAAAATCTTTTTCAAAAATCAAATCTTTTTCTTCTTTCTTAGTTATTTTCGAAAATTCTAAAAATATTTTTCAAAAATCTTTTTCTTATTTTTATATCAAATTTTTGAAAATAACAATAACAATTAATGTTTTGATTCAAAAATTTCAAGTTTGTTACTTACTTGTTAAGAAAGATTCAAACTTTAAGTTCTAGAATCATATCTTGTGATTTCTTGTGAATCAAGTCATTAATTGTGATTTTAAAAATCAAATCTTTTTCAAAAACTAATTTCAATCATATCTTTTCAAAAATATCTTCTTATCTTATCTTTTTTCAAAATTTGATTTTAAAATATCTTCTCTAACTTCTTATCTTCTTATCTTTTCAAAATTGATTTTCAAATTTTTTTCAACTAACTAACTAACTTTTTGTTTGTTTCTTATCTTTTTCAAAACTACCTAACTAACTCCCTCTCTCTCTAATTTTCGAAAATATCTTCCTTCTTTTTCAAAATTTCTTTTTAATTAACTAATTATTTTAACTTTTGATTTTAAAATTTCAAAAATTACTAACCTTTTTCAAAAACTATTTTCGAAAATCTCTAACCATTTTTCAAAAATAATTTTCGAAAATCCTTCTTTCTCATCTCTTTCTGTTTATTCATCTACTAACATCTCTTCTTCACATCACTCACCAAAAATCCGAACTCCCTCTCTCTCTCTGAGTTCAGATTTTCTCTTCTTCTTTTCTTCTATTCACACAGGGACTCTATACTGTGGTAAAAAGGATCCCTATTATTATTATTATTCTGTCCCTCTTTTTCATATGAGCAGGATCAAAGACAAGAATATTCTTGTTGAAGCATATCCAGAACCTGAAAGGACTCTAAAAAGAAAACTAAGAGAAGCTAAAATACAACAGTCCAGAGACAACCTTTCAGAAATTTTCGAACAAGAAGAGGAGATGGCAGCCGAAAATAATAATAATAATGCAAGGAGAATGCTTGGTGACTTTACTGCACCAAATTCCAATTTACATGGAAGAAGCATCTCCATTCCTGCCATTGGAGCAAACAATTTTGAGCTGAAACCTCAGCTAGTTTCTCTGATGCAGCAGAACTGTAAGTTCCATGGACTTCCATCTGAAGATCCTTTTCAGTTCTTAACTAAATTCTTGCAGATATGTGATACTGTTAAGACTAATGGAGTAGATCCTGAAGTCTACAGGCTCATGCTTTTCCCTTTTGCTATAAGAGACAGAGCTAGAGTGTGGTTGGACTCTCAACCCAAAGACAGCCTGAACTCTTGGGATAAGCTGGTCACAGCTTTCTTAGCCAAGTTCTTTTCTCCTCAAAAGCTGAGCAAGCTTAGAGCGGTTGTTCAAACCTTCAGACAGAAGGAAGGTGAATCCCTCTATGAAGCTTGGGAGAGATACAAGCAACTGACCAAAAAGTGTCCTTCTGACATGCTTTCAGAATGGACCATCCTGGATATATTCTATGATGGTCTGTCTGAATTATCTAAAATGTCATTGGACACCTCTGCAGGTAGATCCATTCACCTAAAGAAAACGCCTGCAGAAGCTCAAGAACTCATTGACATAGTTGCTAATAACCAGTTCATGTACACTTCTGAGAGGAATCCTGTGAGTAATGGGACGCCTATGAAGAAGGAAGTTCTTGAAATTGATACTCTGAATGTCATATTGACTCAGAATAAAATATTGACTCAGCAAGTCAATATGATTTCTCAGAGTCTGAATGGAATGCAAGCTGCATCCAACAATACTCAAGAGGCAGCTTCTGAAGAAGAAGCTTACGATCTTGAGAACCCTGCAATAGCAGAGGTAAATTACTTAGGTGAACCTTATGGAAACACCTATAATCCATCATGGAGAAATCATCCAAATCTCTCATGGAAGGATCAACAAAAGCCTCAACAAGGCTTTAATAATGGTGGAAGATACAGGTTTAGCAATAGCAAGCCTTTTCCATCATCTACTCAGCAACAGACAGAGAACTCTGAACAAAATATCTCTAATTTAGCAAACTTAGTCTCTGATCTGTCCAAGACCACTGTAAGTTTCATTAATGAAACAAGGTCTTCCATTAGAAATTTGGAAGCACAAGTGGGCCAGCTGAGTAAAAGGATCACTGAAATCCCTCTTAGTACTCTCCCAAGCAATACAGAAGAAAATCCAAAAGGAGAGTGCAAGGCCATTGAATTAATCACCATGGCCGAACCTGTGAAGGAAGGAGAGGACGTGAATCCCAAGGAGGAAGACCTCCTGGGACGTCCAGTGATCAATAAGGAGTTTCCCTCTGAGGAACCAAAGGAATCTGAGACTCATCTAGAGACCTTAGAGATTCCATTGAATCTCCTTATGCCATTCATGAGCTCTGATGAGTATTCCTCTTCTGAAGAGGATGAGGATGTTACTGAAGAGCAAGCTGCCAAGTTTCTTGGTGCAATCATGAAGCTGAATGCCAAATTATTTGGTATTGAAACTTGGGAAGATGAACCTCCCTTGTTCACCAATGAACTAAGTGATCTGGATCAACTGACATTGCCTCAGAAGAAACAGGATCCTGAAAAGTTCTTAATACCTTGTACCATAGGCACCATGATCTTTAAGGCTCTGTGTGACCTTGGTTCAGGGATAAACCTCATGCCCCTCTCTGTAATACAGAAACTGGGAATCTTTGGGGTGCAAGCCACTAAAATCTCATTGGAGATGGCAGACAATTCAAGAAAACAGGCTTATGGACAAGTAGAGGACGTGTTAGTAAAGGTTGAAGGCCTTTACATCCCTGCTGATTTCATAGTCCTAGATACTGGGAAGTATGAGGATGAATTCATCATCCTTGGAAGACCCTTCCTAGCCACAGCAAGAGCTGTGATTGATGTGGACAGAGGAGAATTGATCCTTCAAATAAATGAGGACAACCTTGTGTTTACAACTCAAGGATCACTCTCTGCATCCATGGAGAGGAAGCATAAAAAGCTTCTCTCAAAGCAGAGTCAAACAAAGCCCCCACAGTCAAACTCTAAGTTTGGTGTTGGGAGGCCACAACCAAACTCTAAGTTTGGTATCAAACCCCCATATCCAAACTCTAAGTTTGGTGTTGGGAGGTCTCAACAAAGCTCTGCACATCTGTGAGGCACCATGAGAGCCCACTGTCAAGCCATTGACATTAAAGAAGCACTTGTTGGGAGGCAACCCAATGTTTATTTATCTAATTTTCATTGTTTTTCATGTTTTATTAGGTTCATGATCATGTGGAGTCACAAAATAAATATAAAAATTGAAAACGGAATCAAAAACAGCAGAAGAAAAATCACACCCTGGAGGAAGACCTTACTGGCGTTTAAACGCTAGTAAGAAGCATGTTTTGGGCGTTCAACGCCAGAACAGAGCATGGTTCTGGCGCCGAACGCCAGGAATGGGCAGCATCTAGGCGTTTGAACGCCAGAAAGGCACCCTGGAGAAGAGCTGGCGCTGAACGCCCAGAACAAGCATGGTTCTGGCGTTCAACGCCAGAAATGGGCAACAAATGGGCGTTCAACGCCCAGAACAAGCACCAATCTGGCGCTGAATGCCCAGAGTTGTGTGCAAGGGCATTTTGCATGCCTAATTTGGTGCAAGGTTGTAAATCCTTGAACACCTCAGGATCTGTGGACCCCACAGGATCCCCACCTACCTCCACTCACTTCTTCTCACCCCTCTTTTGCACAATCCCATAAACACTCTTCCCCAAAACCCTTCACCAATCACCTCAATCTCTCTTCCCCATCACCTCTTCACTACTCACATCCATCCACTCTTCCCCATAAACCTATCTCATAAACTCCACCTACTTTCAAAATTCAAAAATCAATTTCCCACCCAAACCCACCCTAAATGGCCGAACTTACCCCCCCTCCCTTCCCTATATATAACCCTCCATCCTTCCTCATTTTCACACAACACAACCCTCTTTTCTCTTCTTGGCCGAAACACACCTCCCCCCTCCTCTCCATATTTTCTTCTTCTTCTTCATCTATTCTTTCTTCTCTTGCTCGAGGGCGAGCAATATTCTAAGTTTGGTGTGGTAAAAGCATAAGCTTTTTGTTTTTCCATTACCATTGATGGCACCTAAGACTGGAGAATCCTCTAGAAAAGGGAAAGGGAAGACAAAAGCTTCCACCTCCGAGTCATGGGAGATGGAAAGATTCATCTCCAAAGCTCATCAAGACCACTTCTATGATGTTGTGGCCAAGAAGAAGGTGATCCCCGAGGTCCCTTTCAAGCTCAAGAAGAATGAGTATCCGGAGATCCGACATGAAATCCAAAGAAGAGGTTGGGAAGTTCTAACAAACCCTATCCAACAAGTTGGCATCCTAATGGTTCAAGAGTTCTAGGCCAATGCATGGATTACTAGGAACCATAATTAAAGTAAGAACCCGAATCCAAAGAATTATGTTACAATGGTTCGGGGGAAATACTTAGATTTTAGTCCAGAAAATGTGAGGTTGGCGTTTAACTTGCCTATGATGCAAGGAGATGAGCGCCCCTACACTAGAAGGGTCAACTTTAATCAAAGGTTGGACCAAGTCCTCATGGACATATGTGTGGAAGGAGCTCAATGGAAGATTGACTCCAAAGGCAATCCGGTTCAACTAAGAAGAATGGACCTCAAGCCTGTAGCTAGAGGATGGTTGGAGTTCATCCAACGCTCCATCATCCCCACTAGCAACCGATCCGAAGTCACTGTGGATCGGGCCATCATGATTCATAGCATCATGATTGGAGAGGAAGTAGAAGTTCATGAAGTCATCTCCCTTGAACTCTACAAAATAGCCGAAAAGTCCTCCCCCATGGCAAGGCTAGCTTTTCCTCATCTTATTTGCCATTTATGTTACTCAACTGGAGCTTTCATAGAAGGAGACATTCCCATTGAGGAAGAGAAGCCCATCACTAAGAAAAAGATGGAGCAAGCAAGAGAGCCCATTCATGGAGCTCAAGAGGCGCAGGAAGCTCATCACCATGAGATCCCAGAGATGCCTCAAATGCATTTCCCTCCACAAAACTATTGGGAG
The DNA here is from genome assembly GCF_003086295.3 of Arachis hypogaea. Classification (NCBI taxonomy): domain Eukaryota; kingdom Viridiplantae; phylum Streptophyta; class Magnoliopsida; order Fabales; family Fabaceae; genus Arachis; species Arachis hypogaea. The sequence goes on along the minus strand of NC_092050.1, from coordinate 120,743,718 downwards.
CAAATCAACACCTCCCTAGGAGAATTAAGTTCCAACATGGGACAACTAAGGGTGGAACATCAAGAGCACTCCATCATCCTTCATGAAATAAGAGAAGATCAAAAAGCAATGAGGGAGGAGCAACAAAGACAAGGAAGAGACATAGAAGAGCTCAAGGACATCATTGGTTCCTCAAGAAGGAAACGCCACCATCACTAAGGTGGACTCATTCCTTGTTCTTACATTCTCTGTTTTTTGTTTTCTATGTTAAGTGCTTATCCATGTTTGTGTCTTCATTACATGATCATTAGTAGTTAGTAACTTTGTCTTAAAGTTATGAATGTCCTATGAATCCATCACCTCTCTTAAATGAAAAAAATGTTTTAATTCAAAAGAACAAGAAGTACATGAGTTTCAAATTTATCCTTGAACTTAGTTTAATTATATTGATGTGGTGACAATGCTTCTTGTTTTCTGAATGAATGCTTGAACAGTGCATATATATTTTGAAGTTGTTGTTTAAGAATGTTAAAGATGTTGGCTCTTGAAATAATGATGACAAGGAGACATGTTATTTGATAATCTAAAAAATCATAAAAATGATTCTTGAAGCAAGAAAAAGCAGCAAAGAACAAAGCTTGCAGAAAAAAAATAGAAAAAAAAATAGCAAAAAAAATAGAAAAAAAAAAGAAAAAGCAAGCAGAAAAAGCCAAAAGCTCTTAAAACCAAGAGGCAAGAGCAAAAAGCCAATAACCCTTAAAACCAAAAGGCAAGGGTAAATAAAAAGGATCCCAAGGCTTTGAGCATCAGTGGATAGGAGGGCCTAAAGGAATAAAATCCTGGCCTAAGCGGCTAAACCAAGCTGTCCCTAACCATGTGCTTGTGGCGTGAAGGTGTCAAGTGAAAACTTGAGACTGAGCGGTTAAAGTCAAGGTCCAAAGCAAAAAAAAGAGTGTGCTTAAGAACCCTGGACACCTCTAATTGGGGACTTTAGCAAAGCCGAGTCACAATCTGAAAAGGTTCACCCAGTTATGTGTCTGTGGCATTTATGTATCCGGTGGTGATACTGGAAAACAAAGTGCTTAGGGCCACGGCCAAGACTCATAAAATAGCTGTGTTCAAGAATCATCATACTGAACTAGGAGAATCAATAACACTATCTGAACTCTGAGTTCCTATAGATGCCAATCATTCTGAACCTCAATCGATAAAGTGAGATGCCAAAACTATTCAAGAGGCAAAAAGCTACAAGTCCCGCTCATCTGATTGGAGCTATGTTTCATTGATAGTTTGGAATTTATAGTATATTCTCTTCTTTTTATCCTATTTGATTTTTAGTTGCTTGGGGACAAGCAACAATTTAAGTTTGGTGTTGTGATGAGCGGATAATTTATACGCTTTTTGACATTGTTTTTAGTATGTTTTTAGTAGAATCTGGTTACTTTTAGGGATGTTTTCATTAGTTTTTATGCTAAATTCACATTTCTGGACTTTACTATGAGTTTTGGTGTTTTTCTATGATTTTAGGTATTTTCTGGCTGAAATTGAGGGACTTGAGCAAAAATCAGATTCAGAGGTAGAAGAAGGACTGCTAATGCTGTTGGATTCTGACCTCCCTGCATTCAAAATGGATTTTCTGGAGCTACAAAACTCAAAATGGCGCGCTTCCAATTGCGTTGAAAAGTAGACATCCAGGGCTTTCCCACAATATATAATAATCCATACTTTGCCCGAGTTTAGACGACGCAAACTGGCGTTCAACGCCAGCTCTCTGCCCAATTCTGGCGTCCAGCGCCAGAAACAAGTTGCAAAGTGGAGTTCAACGCCCAAACTGGCACAAAAGCTGGCGTTCAACTCCAAGAATGACCTCTCCACGTGTAAACTTCAAGCTCTGCCCAAGCACAAACCAAGTGGGCCCCGGAAGTGGATTTATGCATCAATTACTTACTTCTGTAAACCCTAGTAACTTGTTTATTATAAATAGGACTTTTTACTACTATATTAGAGATCTTTGAATCGGGGATTGTATCTTAAGAACATCTTTGGACACCTGGTTCTTAGATCATGGGGGCTGGCCTCTCGGCCATGCTTGGACCTTTCACTTATGTATTTTCAAACGGTAGAGTTTGTACACTCCATAGATTAAGGTGTGGAGCTCTGCTGTTCCTCAAAGATTAATGCAAAGTACTACTATTTTTCTATTCAATTCAACTTATTCCGCTTCTAAGATATTCATTCGCTCTTCAACCTGAATGTGATGAACGTGACAATCATTATCATTCCCTATGAACGCGTGCCTGACAACCACTTCCGTTCTACCTTAGATTGAATGAGTATCTCTTAGATCTCCTAATCAGAATCTTTGTGGTGTAAGCTAGATTGATGGCAGCATTCATGAGAGTCCGGAAAGTCTAAACCTTGTCTGTGGTATTCCGAGTAGGACTCTGGGATTGAATGACTGTGACGAACTTCAAACTTGCGAGTGCTGGGCGTAACGACAGATGCAAAAGGAGGGTGAATCCTATTCCAGCATGATCGAGAACCTCAGATGATTAGCCGTGCTGTGACAGAGCATTTGGACCATTTTCACAAGAGGATGGGATGCAGCCATTGACAAGGGTGATGCCTCCAGACGATTAGCCATGCAGTGACAGCGCATCGGACCATTTTCCAGAGAGGATCAAAAGTAGCTATTGCCAATGGTGATGTCCTTATATAAAGCCAGCCATAGAAAGGAGTAAGACTGATTGGATGAAGGCAGCAGGAAAGCAGAGGTTCAGAGGAACGAAAGCATCTTTGTGTGCTTATCTGAAATTCTCACCAATGATTTGCATAAGTATTTTTATCCTTCTTTTATTATTTATTTTTGAAAACTCCATAACTATTTTATATCCGCCTGATTGAGATTTACAAGATGACCATAGCTTGCTTCATACCAACAATCTCCGTGGGATCGACCCTTACTCGCGTAAGGTTTATTACTTGGACGACCCAGTGCACTTGCTGGTTAGTTGTGCGAAGTTGTGATAAAAAATTGAGATTACAATTGAGCGTACCATGTTGATGGCGCCATTGATGATCACAATTTCATGCACCACAGTACTAAGGACGCTTCATCTGAAGAAGAAGCCTATGATCCTGAGAACCCATCAATGGAAGAGGTGAATTACATGGGTGAACCCTATGGAAACACCTACAATCCTTCATGGAGAAACCATCCAAATCTCTCATGGAAGGACCAACAGAGGCCTCAACAAGGCTTCAACAACAACAATGGTGGAAGAAACAGGTTTAGCAATGGCAAGCCTTTTCCATCATCTTCTCAGCAGCAGACAGAGAACTCTAAGCAGAACCACTCTGACTTAGCAACCATGGTCTCTGATCTAATTAAAACCACTCAGAGTTTCATGACTGAAACAAGGTCCTCCATTAGAAATTTGAAGACACAAGTGGGTCAGCTGAGCAAGAAAGTTACTGAACTCCCTCCTAGTACTCTTCCAAGCAATACAGAAGAGAACCCAAAAGGAGAGTGCAAGGCCATAAACACAATCAACATGGCCGAATTTGGAGAGGAGGAAGAGGCAGTGATCGCCACTGAGGAAGACCTCAATGGACGTCCACTGGCCTCCAATGAGTTCCCTAATGAGGAACCATGGGAATCTGAGGCTCATAATAAGATCATAGAGATTCCATTGGATTTACTTCTGCCATTCATGAGCTCTGAAGAGTATTCTTCCTCTGAAGAGGATGAAAATATTACTGAAGAGCAAGTTTCTAAGTACCTTGGAGCAATCATGAAGCTAAATGACTAGTTATTTGGTAATGAGACTTGGGAGGATGAACCCCCTTTGCTCACCAAAGAACTGGATGACTTGACTAGGCAGAGACTACCTCAAAAGAGACAGGATCCTGGAAAGTTCTCAATACCTTGTACCATAGGCACCATGACCTTTGAGAAGGCTTTGTGTGACCTAGGGTCAAGTGTAAACCTCATGCCTCTCTCTATAATGGAGAAGCTAGGGTTCCTTGAGGTACAAGCTGCAAGAATCTCACTAGAGATGGCAGACAATTCAAGAAAAGAAGCTTATGGACTTGTAGAGGATGTCTTGGTAAAGGTTGGAGACCACTACATCCCTGCTGATTTCATAGTCCTAGAGACTGGGAAGTGCATGGATGAATCTATCATCCTTAGCAGACCCTTCCTAGCCACAGCAAAAGCTGTGATTGATGTAGACAGAGGAGAATTGATCATTCAAGTGAATGAAGAATCCCTTGTGTTTAAGGCTCAAGGATATCCCTCTGTAACCATGGAGAGGAAGCATGAAGAGCTTCTCTCAAAACAGAGTCAAACAGAGCTCCCACAGTCAAACTCTAAGTTTGGTGTTGGGAAGCCACAACCAAACTCTAAGTTTGGTGTTGAACCCCCACATTCAAACTCTAAGTTTGGTGTTGGGAGGTTCCAACATTGCTCTGAACATCTGTGAGGCTCCATGAGAGCCCACTGTCAAGCTACTGACATTAAAGAAGCACTTGTTGGGAGGCAACCCAATGTTATATCTATCTATTTTCCATTGTTATTTTATATTTTCTGTAGGTTGATGATCATGTGAAGTCACAAAAACAATTGAAAAAGCAAAAACAGAATGAAAAACAGAGAAAAAAATAGCACACCCTGGAGGAAAAGCTTGCTGGCGTTTAAACGCTAGTAAGGCCAGCAAATGGGCGTTTAACGCCCAGTCTGGCACCATTCTGGGCGTTTAACGCTAGAAAGGGGCACCAGACTGGCGTTTAATGCCAGGAATGGGCAAGGAGCTGGCGTTAAACGCCAGAAAAGGGCAGAAGCCCAGCGTTTAACGCCAGAATTGGCAGAAAGGGCATTTTTGCACGCCACTCGGTGCAGGGATGAGCTATCCTTGACACCTCAGGATCTGTGGACCCTACAGGATCCCCACTTACCCCACCACTCTCTCTCTTCTTCACCCTCTCACCAATCACCTCAATACCTCTTCCCCAAAAACCCCTCACCTATCAAATCCCACCATTCTCTTCACCACTCACATCCATCCTTCATAAAACCCCACCTACCCCACCATCCAAATTCAAACCACTTTCCCTCCCAAACCCACCCATACTAGCCGAACCCTACACCCCTCTCAACTCCTATATAAACCCATCTTCACCCCTTTCTTTTCACACAACATACACACTACCCATCCCCCTTGGCCGAACCACAAAGCCTCCTCCATCTCCTCTATTTTTCTTCTTCTTCTACTCTTCTCTTTCTTCTTTTGCTCGAGGACGAGCAAACCTTCTAAGTTTGGTGTGGTAAAAGCATTGCTTTTTGTTTTTCCATAACCATTTGTGGCACCTAAGGCCGGAGAAACCTCTAGAAAGAGGAAAGGAAAGGCAAAAGCTTCCACCTCCGAGTCATGGGAGATGGAGAGATTCATCTCAAGGGTGCATCAAGACCACTTCTATGAAGTTGTTGCCATGAAGAAGGTGATCCCCGAGGTCCCCTTCAAACTCAAAAAGAAAGAATATCCAGAAATCTGACATGAGATCCGAAGAAGAGGTTGGGAAGTTCTTACCAATCCCATTCAACAAGTCGGGATCTTAATGGTTCAAGAGTTCTATGCCAATGCATGGATCACCAAGAACCATGATCAAAGTGTGAACCCGGACCCAAAGAATTGGCTTACAATGGTTCAGGGGAAATGCTTAGACTTTAGTCCAGAAAATGTAAGGTTGGCATTCAACTTGTCCATGATGCAAGGAGATGAACACCCCTACACTAGAAGGGTCAACTTTGATCAAAGGTTGGACCAAGTCCTCATAGACATTTGTGAAGAGGGCGCTCAATAAAAGAGAGATTCAAGAGGAAAGCCGATTCATTTAAGAAGGCATGACCTCAAGCCCGTGGCTAGGAGATGGTTGGAGTTTATCCAACGTTCAATCATTCCCACTAGCAACCGGTCCGAAGCTACTATAGACCGGGCCATCATGATTCATAGCATCATGATTGGAGAGGAAGTAGAAGTTCATGAGGTTATATCCCAAGAACTCTATAAGGTGGCAGACAAGTCCTCTACCTCGGCAAGATTAGCCTTCCCTCATCTCATTTGTCACCTCTGTAATTTAGTTGGAATTAACATAGAGGGAGACATCCTCATTGATGAGAACAAGCCCATCAGTAAGAAAAGGATGGAGCAAACAAGAGATCCCACTCATGGACATGAGCATGAGAAAATTCCTCATCATGAAATCCCTGAGATGCCTCAAGGGATGTACTTTCCCCCCACAAAACTATTGGGAGCAAATCAACACCTCCCTAGGAGAATTGAGTTCCAACATGGGACAACTAAGGATGGAGCACCAAGAACATTCCATCCTCTTCCATGAAATTAGAGAAGATCAAAGAATCATGAGAGAGGAGCAACAAAGGCAAGGAAGAGACATTGAGGAGCTCAAGAACTCCATAAGATCTTCAAGAGGAAGAACAAGCCGCCATAACTAAGGTGGACCCGTTCTTTAGTCTCCTTGTTCTTTACTTTCCTATTTTTCGAATTTTTTTTTATGCTTATGTTTATCTATGTTTGTGTCTTATGATCATTAGTGTCTTAGTGTCTATGCCTTAAAGCTATGAGTGTCCTATGAATCCATCACCTTTCTTAAATGAAAAATGTTTTTAATTGAAAAAGAAAAAGAAGTGCATGAATTTCAAATTTTAAAACAGTTTAATTATCTTGATGTGGTGGCAATGCTATTGTTTTCTGAATGAATGTTTGAACAGTGCATATTTTTGAATTTGATTGTTTATGAATGTTAAAATTGTTGGCTCTTGAAAGAATGAAAGGAAAAGGAGAAATGTTATCTGATGATCTGAAAAATCATAAAATTGATTCTTGAAGTAAGAAAAAGCAGTGAAAAGCTTGCAAAAAAAAAAAGATATATGCGAAAAAATAAGATATATGCAAAAAAAAAAAGAAGAAAAAGCAAGCAGAAAAAGCCAATACCCCTTTAAACCAAAAGGCAAGGGTGATAAAAAGGATCCAAGGCTTTGATTATCAGTGGATAGGAGGGCCCACAAGAATAAAATCCTGGCCTAAGCGGCTAAACCAAGCTGTCCCTAACCATGTGCTTGTGGCGTGAAGGTGTCAAGTAAAAACTTGAGACTGAGTGGTTAAAGTCGAAGTCCAAAGTAAAAAGAAGAGTGTGCTTAAGAACCCTGGACACCTTTAATTGGGGACTCTAGCAAAGCTGAGTCACAATCTAAAAAGGTTCACCCAGTTATGTGTCTGTGGCATTTATGTATCCGGTGGTAATACTGGAAAACAAAGTGCTTAGGGCCACGGCCAAGACTCATAAAGTAGCTGTGTTCAAGAATCAACATACTTAACTAGGAGAGTCAGTAACACTATCTGGATTCTGAGTTCCTATAGATGCCAATCATTCTGAACTTCAAAGGATAAAGTGAGATGCCAAAACTGTTCAGAAGCAAAAAGCTAAAAGCCCCGCTCATCTAATTAATACTGATCTTCATAGATGTCTTTGAAATTCATTGTATATTCTCTTCTTTTTATCCTATTTTATTTTCAGTTGCTTGGGGACAAGCAACAATTTAAGTTTGGTGTTGTGATGAGCGGATAATTTATTCGCTTTTTGACATTATTTTTAGTATGTTTTTAGCATGTTTTAGTTAGTTTTTATTTAAAATTCACTTTTCTGGACTTTACTATGAGTTTGTGTATTTTTCTGTGATTTCAGGTATTTTCTGGCTGAAATTGAGGGACCTGAGCAAAAATCTTATTCAGAGGCTAAAAAGGACTGCAGATGCTGTTGGATTCTGACCTCCCTGCACTCAAAGTGGATTTTCTCGAGCTACAGAAGCCCAATTGGCACGCTCTCAATTGCGTTGGAAAGTAGACATCCTGGGCTTTCCAGAAATATATAATAGTCCATACTTTGCCCGAGATTTGATGGCCCAAACCGGCGTTCAAAGTCAGCTCAAGAATTCCCAGCGTTAAACGCCGGAACTGGCACCAAAGTGGGAGTTAAACGCCCAAACTGGCACAAAAGTTGGCGTTTAACTCCAAGAAAAGTCTCTACACGAAAATGCTTCAATGCTCAGCCCAAGCACACACCAAGTGGGCCCGGAAGAAGATTTCTGCATTAATTATTGATTTCTGTAACCCTAGGCTACTAGTTTTCTATAAATAGGACCTTTGGCTATTGTATTTTCATACTTAGGAATCTTTGAGTAGTTCTATGCTACCTTAGATCACGTTTTGGGGCTGGCCTCATGGCCATGCCTAGACCATGTTCTTATGTATTTTCAACGGTGGAGTTTCTACACACCATAGATTAAGGTGTGGAGCTTTGCTGTACCTCGAGTATCACTGCAATTACTATTGTTCTTCCATTCAATTCAGCTTGTTCTTGTTCTAAGATATCACTTGTTCTTCAACTTGATGAATGTGATGATCCGTGACACTCATCATCATTCTCACCTATGAACGTGTGCCTGACAACCACCTCCGTTCTACCTTCGATTGAGTGTTTATCTCTTGGATTCCTTAATCAGAATCTTCGTGGTATAAGCTAGAATTGATGGAGGCATTCTTGAGAATCCGGAAGGTCTAAACCTTGTCTGTAGTATTCTGAGTAGGATTCAAGGATTGAATGACTGTGACGAGCTTCAAACTCGCGAGTGTTGGGCGTTAGTGACAGACGCAAAAGAATCACTGGATTCTATTCCGACATGATCGAGAACCGACAGATAATTAGCCGTGCTGTGACAGAGTGCGTTGAACATTTTCACTGAGAGGACGGGATTGTAGCCATTGACAATGGTGATGCCCAACATACAGCTTGCCATGGAAAGGAGTAAGAAGGATTGGATAAAGACAGTAGGAAAGCAGAGAGACGGAAGGGACAAAGCATCTTCATACGCTTATCTGAAATTCTCACCAATGAATTACATAAGTATCTCTATCTTTATTTTATGCTTTATTTATCTTTTAATCATTCATCCTCCATAACCATTTGAATCCGCCTGACTGAGATTTACAAGATGACCATAGCTTGCTTCATACCAACAATCTCCGTGGGATCGACCCTTACTCGCGTAAGGTTTATTACTTGGACGACCCAGTGCACTTGCTGGTTAGTTGTGCGAAGTTGTGATAAAGAGTTGAGATTTTCAATTGAGCGTACCATGTTGATGGCGCCATTGATGATCACAATTTCGTGCACCAAGTTTTTGGCGTCGTTGCCGGGGATTGAACAAATGAACGAACAACAATTTTGCATACCACGTTCCCACACCTCATACATCGCCTATGCAGTTCAGATGGAATCGGCATAGCTGGAGATACCCTCATAGAGATGGACAAGCCATCACGAAGAGGAAGATGGAGCATGTGAGAGAGCCGGCACATGAACCACAGCAAGAGCCTATGCAGCCGTCTCCACCAGAGATCTCTGAGATGACTCACGGGATGTATTTTCCTCTTCGTGGATATTGGGATCAACTGAATACCTCAATAGGGTAGCTGAGCTCAAACGTGGAGTAGCTGAGAGTAGAGCATAGGGAGCACGCCAGTACCCTTAATGAAATAAAAGAAGATCAGAGAAGGTTGATAGAGGAACAGCAGAGGCAAGGGCGTGACATAGAGGAGCTCAAATGCTCCATTGGCTTCTCAATAAGGAGCAGCAGCCGCCATCACTGAGGTTGTTGAGTCCCATTACATATCTATTTATTTTGTTTCTGTTTTCACAGTACTTTTATTTATTGTCTGTTTTCTTTTCTAAGTTCATGCTCACATTTAGTAGTTTGTTATTTTTTAGTTTATTTTCTTGTTTTATTTTTGTTATAAGATATCCTCTGTATTCTCACCATGCTTAAAAGAAAAATTATTTGAAAACGAAATAGGGAGATGCATAAGTTTTAAGTATATCATGAGTTATTCCAATTAATTTTATGTGGTGGCCTTGCATTTTTTCTGAATGTATGAATTAATAGTGCATGATTGATGTTGAAGTCAAGAATGTTAGCTCTTGAAGAATAATGAATTTAGAAAAATATTATTGACTCTCTGAAAAATAAAAAATATTGATTCTTAAAGCAAGAAAAAGCAGCATAAAAAGAAAAAGAAAAATAAATAAATAAATAAAAAGAAAAAAGAGTGCTCATAAAAGAAAAATCAAAAGAGCAAGGATCCAAGGCTTTGAGCATCAATGGTTAGGAGGGTTAAAAATTAGCCTAAAAAGCTCAATTGAGTTGCTATCCCTAACTAAATGCTTGTGGTGTGAAGGTGTCAAGTGAAAAGCTTGAGACTGAGCAATTAAAGTCGTGATCCAAAAGCAAAATAGTACGCTTAAGAACTCTGGGCACCACTGACGGGGAATTTAAGCAAAGCTAAATTCGAATCCAAAGGGTTCCCCCAGTTAAGTGCCTGTGGCGTTTATGTATCCGGTGGTAATACGGAAAAACAAAACACTTAGAGTCACGGCTAGGCTAAAAAAGGTGCAAAGCACCAAAGGAAGCGGTGTTCAAGAATCAAGAAGAGCTAAACTAAGAGAATCAATAATATCATCTGGATTTTGATCCCAAGGTATGTCAATATTTCTGAACTTCAAACGAAAATGAGATGCCAAAGCTGTTCAGAAGTAAAGAGCTAATAACCCCATTCAATTATTTGGAACAGAGCTTCATTGAAAGCTCTGAAACTTATTATATCTTTCTCTTATTTTTAGTCCTACTTGTTTTTGGTCGTTTGAGGACAAGCAATAGTTTAAGTTTGGTGTCCTGATGAGCGGATATTTTATACGCGTTTTTTTTATACTATTTTCTTAGTGTTTTCAGTATATTTTGTTAAGTTTTATTTTGTTTTAGTAGGTTTTTATTGCAAATTTCACTTTTTGGATACTACTTTGAGCTTTTTTATTTTCCTATGATTTTAGGTGAATTTTGGGTGAATTTGGCAAGTTTTGGCAAAGTCCGATTTTGAGGCAAGGAAAGCATAGGAGATGCTGTCAGATTCTGACCTCCGTGCATTTAAACGAGCATTTCTGGAGCTACAAAGGTCTAATTGATGCGTTCTCAATGGCATTGGAAAGCTAACTTCCAGGGCTTTCCAAAAATATATAATGGCCTATACTTTTCTTTGGATTGGACTGCCCAAAATGGGTGTTGAACACCCAAACTACCCGCTTTCTGGTGTTCAATGCCCCTAATGGAGCTCAAGGCAGCGCATCTTACCCCATAGTGGGCGTTGGACACCCACTCTTTCAAGTTAGAAGCCAAGCTCAGCCTAAACACAACCAAGTGGGCCCATAAGTGGATTTTTGCACCTTTTTGCTTAGTTTATTTCACTTTTGTAATTTTTAATTACTAGATTAGTATATATAAGGGAAGATCATCATTGTTTGAGGAGCTCTACCACATTTGAACCTTTCACTTTATTCTCTGTGCAGTATGAGTAACTAAACCTCCTTGGTTAAGGTTAGGAGCTCTATTAATTCCTATAGATTAATGCAATTACTTTTCTACTTCAATCTATGTTTGATTCTATTCTATGATGCATTGTCGTTCTTTATCCTTATGAATTTGGGGTGGAACGAAAGTATGACCCCCTGTTCTACATGAGTTCTTTACGAGTCATGACCCGGATAGTATTAAGCTATAGCTTGAGTGTGCATCACGGGTTCCAAAAAGTTATTTGGGCTAATTGGGATATGTGACATGAAATCCCGTTAGTCAGGGTAATTGAGGTTCCTGTGGTTCTAAGGGCTAGAATCATAGAGCGTCATTCTCTGATTCGGAAGATCCGACCTTGTCTGTGGCATTTTGTGTAGGATCATCAAGAAATTGAATTGCGCGCATTTCAGTTCGGGTGTTTGGTTTGGATCTTCATGACCAATGGCTTAATCACTTACAGCCTTGCCATTGAAGGAATTATTCATCATTTGAGTAGTTAGTATGACGTGTTAATCTAGAAGAATAAGCATATCCGAAGCCTTAACTGATTTCTCACTACTGTTTCTACGTTTTATTGTTATTGCTTGTTTATGCGCCTACGACAAATAACAACTATCTTTCTATTCGCTTGACTAAGATCTGCAGGAGAACCACAGCTTGCTCAATCTGGAAATCCTCGTGGAATTCAACCCTCACTCCTTTGAGGTATTACTTGGACGACACGGTGCACTTGCCGGTTTAATTGTGCGAGTCACAAATTCGCACACCAGGCACCATTAAGATTAATCAAGCAGATTTTTTCACATAAGATAATTGAATTATAAACAATTGATAAAATAGATAAAAATCAATGAATCAATTAAATCAATTTGATTTATTTTGAAAATCCTATTTTGTGAAATCCCAATTTGAAATCAAGCAGAAATAAACAAATTAGAAAAGCAGAAACTCTTAGAAAGAGAGAGAGAGAGAGAGAGAGAGAGAGAGAGAGAGAGAAAGAGAGAGAGAGAGAGAGAGAGAGAGAGAGAGAGAGAGAGAAAGAGAGAGAGAGAGAGAGAGAGAAAATAAAAAGAAAAAAAGTCACCTTTGAGGTTCTGAAGTAGAAACACACACTCTCTAAAGTAGAAATATGTTGAATCGCTGATAGGAGGACAAGCACCACATCATGGGGTTAGGGAAGAGGAAGAGCACTGCTTCAGGGAGGAGGAGGAGTAGGAGGAGCACTGTGTCACGGCATCAGGGAGGAAGAGGAGCACCGTGTCAAGGAGGAGAAGAAGCACTGCGTCATGACGTCAAGGAGGAGGAGGAATACCATGTCATGGCGTCAAGGAGGAAGAGGAGCACCATGTTAGGGAGGAGGAGCGCACCGAATTTGTCTTTAACAGATTTCAGTGCAGGTTTTGTTGTCACTCATCAGGGTCTCAAGGAGGAGGCGGAGGTCACCAATTTGATTTTAGGGCTTTTAGAGCTAGCCCTATTTTAATTTTAGGTTAGGGTCAGGGCTTACAAAATGTACTTTTGTAATTTTTGGGCCTGTGGACTGAAATTATTTTGAAGGGTATAGGGCTAGCCTTAGGGTCTTGGGCTCAATTGACACCACTATACTAGAGGACCTGATCGAAGTATGTTAGAGAAGAAGAATCCTTATGGTTGTCTGATTGTCCCCAGCCAAATTGCATTAGGATTCACCACAGTAGCACTGTTCAATCTGTTGCCTTCATGTGTACTCTATTGGGAATCCTAAGTCCGAGTCTTGAAGGATTTTGTATACTTATTCTATGTAATAAAAGGAGAGATTTAGTTACCATAGTTGAAATTAATATTATTTAAAATAAGTATTATAAGAAAATCGAGATTCACATGTAAATGCTCAAATTACTCATCCATTCACAAAGTCTTGTTCTCCTTTCTGGTATGGAGATGTCTCAAGATCTTAGCGTGAGTCGGGTTGCACTCCAACTTCTTCGTTTAGACATAGTCAAGCATAAACAAAGACAAATATAAATACAATGATGATATCAATAAAATCTAAATTAACTATTATTTAAAAACTACTTTATTATTTTTTGTTTGGATACAATGGTCACTTAATTCTCATAATGCAAAGAGTCATTGTTGGCTGATGTTCTATTTTTCCTAATTATTGTTTTATTTTGCTTGAATATGGAAAAGTTTGAAGCATGGGAATAAATTCTCTAGAGTTTATGTTACATATGAACAAGGGAGTGTTTGATTTTATCTGAACTTTTTCAATAAAATCTATTTCTTTACATAAGAAAGCACAAGAGTATTTATTCTAAGCGCATGCTAACTGCATGTTAGTTAATTTTGAAAGGTACCAGATACTAGTGAGTCAGAGGAAGATAAGATCATAAGAGAGAAATGAAGAAAAATAGGGAGATTGAGATTTTCATTATCAACAAAACATGCAGAATTGGTTACACCAATATACAGTTGAGGTATATCTAGACATAAGGGAAAGGGAAACTATCTAGAAGGAACTAGAAGAAGCTGTGTAACTAACTTGACAGCTCATCATACTTGTAATAGAAGCTCTAACTAACTTCTCTTCATTCTCTCTACTCTTCTCTTGCTGACTGTTTTGCACACTCTCTATCATGCCCCCCGCAAACTTAAAGGAGTTAAATTTGATAAATTCTGCATCTTGATTTTGTCTCTAAGTGAAATGAAAGCAGCTAAAGGGAGTGCCTTTGTGAACGTGTTTGCGATTTGAATCGAGCTTGGTACATGACTCACCTGTATCACTCTTTTCGACACATAATCCCTCACAAAATGCAAGTCAATCTTGAAATGCTTCAATTTCGAATGGAGAATAGGATTTTCAGCTAGAAGCACTACACTTTTATTATCAAAATAAGCGATGGGTACCTCTGTGACACTCCATTTTAATTCACCGATGAGGCTTTTAATCCAAATCAGTTCAGCTGCCAAATCTGCCATAGCCCTATATTCCGCCTCTGTATTCGATCTTGCTACAACATCTTGTTTCTTTGAATGTCAGGAGACCAAATTCCTTCTCAGAAAGACACAAAAGCCTCCAATGGATTTTCTATCACTTGGACTGTGTTTGGTTTATGTGTAGTTTGAGACATAGACACAAATAGGTAGACATTGAAGACATAGACATAGTGATACATGTATTTTTTTTAATTTCTTTGATAAGTAAGCACAAGACACAACAACAAATTAACTCTTCATAAAATTTCAACATTGCCCTTAACACAAAATATCACCACTACCATCACCATTTTCTCTCTGTTACTGTTTAAACAACCACCTCCACTTTTCTACTACTATTAACAACTCTTGAACTAGTAAAAGAAATTAATTAAATAAAACAACCCAAGATATTTAACAAATGGTCATAACTAGTCTCCAATAAAATACAATTTATTTTTAAAAAAGCAAAGAACACTCCATCAATAAATAGTCCTAACCATTTGCCTCTAACAACATCAAGGTCTTCCTTCCATCTTCAGTTTAAAGATCCACCAGCAAGGCCAGTAGCCATTGTTGTAACCTTGATTTCAAAAATGATGAAAATGATGAAAATCTTGAACAAGAGAGACAAAGGCAAAAGCAAATCGAGAAAAGGAGAAGAAAAATGGTAGATCTAGAAGCTAACAACATTAAAGACGATGATAGATGCGATATGGAATAGTAAGAATGGCGGATTTGGGCATAAACAAAGGTAAATACAACAAGAAGTAGAAGAGGTAGAGGAATATGTGAAGAAGAAGAATAAAAAAAGAGATTAGGGGAATAGACAAAGATGAAGAGGAGGAAGAGAAAAATATGTAGCTATCCTGGAAGAAAAATAGACCATGATGAAGAAAAAAAGAAAGATGGAAGTGAGGATATAGAGGAGTTCAGATTCACTGAGAAAGATGAAGTGGGAGGAGATAAAGTAGGAAGGATGGTAGTGTTAGGAATTTTATAAAATTAGTAAGGGTGAAATTGTCTAAAAAATGATATAATTTTTGTCCACCTTTAAAAATTCGTATCTCACCATTTGGAAAAGACACAAAATACACGTATTCCATGTATTCTTGTGTGTAACAATGTCTCTCACTTTTTTGTGTCTCATACAACAAACACTGGACGTGTGTCACCGTGTCTATGTCTTTGATAGACATGGACAGTAACCAAACGAGCCATTGGATCACCTGCCCAGTCAGAGTCACAATAAGATGTGATCCTTAATGAAGGGTCCTTGTGAAGCTTCAGACCATGATGTTGTTCCACTCACATACCGTAAAATTTGTTTAACCAACTTCTAATGATTCTTTAGAGGAGCTTGCATAAACTGAGCTACTTTGTTGACACTATATGCTAAATCCGGTCTGGTGACAATCAACTACTGAAGACTGCCAATAACAGATCGATACAAGTGAGGATTGTCAAAGGGTACACCACCTGTGGCTTCAATTTTTATAGTGGAAGGAAGTGATGTGTGACACGATTTGCAACCACTCATGTTGGTTTTTGCCAACAGATCCTGAACATACTTTCCTTGAGTCATCATTAAGCCTCTATCATCCATTCTTGTCACCTGAATTCCTAAAAAAAGTACAAATTACCCATGTCCTTTAATGCAAAGGCTAAGTTCAACTTTTGAGTGACTTTAGAAATGACTTCAGTAGAGCTTCCAGAAAATATGATGTTATCTACATAGATCAGGACAGAGGTGATTGAAGGGTGATTATGCTTCACAAAGACAAACACATCTGATTTGGTGGCCGAAAACCGTAAATTTTGAAGTGCTATAGAGAGGTTATGGTACTAGGTTCTTGGTGCCTGCTTTAGTCTATATAGGGCCTTGGTGAGTTTGCACATGATGTTGGGACTTTCCCTTGTGTATCCTGGTGGCTACCTCATGTATACATCTTTAGTGAGCTCTACATGTAAGAAAGCATTGTTCACGTCCAACTGTCTTATAGACCAGGACCTTGCTAAAGCTATAGAGAAGATGATGCGAGTGGAAGTTAGTTTAACAATAGAACTATACGTTTCTGTGAAGTCAAAACCTGGCCGTTGAGAGAATTCTTGGGCTACTAACCGTGCTTTGTGTTTCTGTAAACTACCATCGACATTATACATGAGTCTATAAACCCATTTGCTTCCTATGGCCTCTCTGCCAACGCGTAATGGGACAAGTTTTCAAGTGTGATTCTTTAAGAGTGCATCAAATTCAGCATCCATTGCTGCCTTCCATCGAGGTCAGCCAAAGCTTGTTGAACACTTCTTAGTTTAACACAAGCTTGGAAGGCTCTTGGTCTTAGGGAGCTTGACTTGCTGCGAGTGATCATGGGGTGAATATTTACTGCCTCTTAGTGTACAGTATCATTGGACGCCCACGGAAGTACAATTTCCATGTCTGAGATAGGCACTGTGACTGGAGTATTAGATGGTGCTGTGTGTGATGGAGTAGAGTGATTAGTTATGGTTTTGGGTTGAGAAAAAGACATAGATGAGAGCGAAAGAACTGAAGGCGAAGGAACTAGAATGGCGACAAGGGGTGGAATAGAAGAATTATATGGCAAAAGAGGTGGAATGGATGAGGTTGAAAGAATTGAAGCAGGTGAGGCAATGGGAACCTAGGTTGATGTTAAGGATGGTGAGTTTAGATTGATGGTTGAAGATTTAGGAATAACTAGAAATTGTGGTAAGGGTGTATAATTAGGTGGTGACTGCTTGTCTTGATTTGCAGCATTGAATTCTGAGGTTAGATATTTGAATGGAAATTTGGTTTCATCAAATATGACATTTCTTGTGTTTATCACTCTTCCTGATGGTGTCAAGCACTTATACCCTTTGTGACTGGTTCCATAACCAATAAACACACTAGGGGTTGATCTAAAATCAAGCTTGTGCTAGTTATATGGTTTGAGATGAGGAAAGTGCAGGTATGCAAACACTTGAAAATTTGCATATGGAGGATGCTTATTGAACAATTTTTCAACTTGTAACATGCCACTCAGCACTGGAGTTAGAAGAATATTGATTAATTAGACTGCTATTGTGAATGCCTCTCCCCAAAAGTTGATAGGCATAGAGGCTGCTGCCAACATGGTTAACCCCATTTCAACTACCTGTGCTTTCTCTCAACTGTATCATTCTGCTGGTGAACATGAGGACAAGAGCATATGTGAATTACTACTTGTGCTTGCAGTATCTTCGAAAGACTAATATATTTTGCAGCATTATCACTGTGAAACATTTTTAGCTTAGTATTAAATTGTAATTTAACTATTTGTTGAAACTGTGAAAAACTGATTTCAATTGAGCTCTATTTCTAATCAAATATAACCATGTAAATCTAGAGTAAGCATCAACAAACTTGACAAAATAGTTATTCCAATTAGAATCAGAAATTAGAGCAGGACCTTAGATGTCAGAATAAACAAGCTTTAAAGGAGCAGAATAAACTGATTTTGATTCAAAAAAGGGTAAGCAATGAGATTTGCTAATACAAAAGAACTACAAACAGATTTATTGGAAGAAAAGAAAATATTACAATTCTTTAGAATATTTGAGATAACAACAGCTGAGCCATGACCAAGCCTAGCATGCCAAAGCATGTAATTGTGTGAATCTGACTCCACCGAACTTAGTAATGCATATGGTTAGTGAGCTGGATAGAAATTGAGCAATCTATACTTTCTTTTGCAACATCCCCTTTCTAGGACTATTTCTTTAGTGTCCTGGGATTTAACATAGCAGCCATGAGAGTAAAAATCAAAGAAGACATTATTGTCACGACAAAATTGATAGACACTAAGCAAATTTTTAGTAATATCAGGTACTAATAATAGTTTGTGCATGACTAGATTTTTAAAGCTCAAATTAGTTTTGAAGTAAGCTTTTCCAATGCAGTTTATGGCCAAACCTGTTCCATTACCAACCACCACTTGATCAGTGCCTACATAATTTTCTTTTTCAACAACAGTTTCTGGATCTAAGGTCATATGGTGTGTTGCTCCTGAGTCAAGATACCATATTGAATCATGAATTGTTGCAGGATTTGCTAGAACACTGCTAAAGTTTGCTCTTGGCTACTCACTTGATTGAGCTCTTTCTGAATACCTTTATGTGTATTGACCTTGTGATGATGATGGAACATCCTCATATCTGTACCAACATGATGACTTTGTTGTATGTCCATACTTACTGCATAATTGGCATTGAGTTCGAATTTGCAATCTTTCATACCCTTGTCTCTAATAATTTTGTGTTCGTCCATAGCTTTGTAATCCATAGCCTTGTGCTTCATAATTCTGAGGCCTGTTATAGCCCTGAGCTCGTGTTCTATCAACATATTGTGACTGACTTCTACCAAAATCTTGTTGTTGCCTTTCTCTTCTCATAGATCATCCTTTGCCTCTGAAGCCTCCTTTAAACACTCCTCTTTGAGAAAAATTTGCTTGAAATTTGTCTTGAGACTTTTCTTGATCAAACTGACTTATGTAACTAGACTCAGTAGCATTAGCTTGCAAAAGTTGGCCTGGCTCTAGCTCCAAAACTTTTCTATCATGCTCTCATGTGCAAATAGAATTGCCTCCAGCTCAACTATAGTGATTCCTTGAGCTCTTGTTAAAAGTGAAGTGAGCAGTGCTGCATATTCTTCTGTTAAACCATTCAGCAATGCATTCACATGATCACTCTCACTCATTGTCTCTCCAACTAACACTAGTGCATCAATCGTGCTCTTAATTGTTAGCATATAGTTACTCACAGAAGTACCAATGAATTGCTCAACTTGCTTCTCAACTGCATTACTCTAGCTCAAATTTGTGAAGCAAAATGACTCTCTAACCTGTTTTAGATCTGATAAGTGAATGTACATCCAACCATTCGAGTTGTGTATGGTTTTGTCATTGAAACTAGCAACCAGGACTTCAACAATGCATCTTGCTTCTTCCATTTTTGAAATTCTTGGTTCACTTCTCCATTTTCAAGAAACTGTTGAAGAATTCTCTGTCCAGTGATGTGATCTAATAGATCATTGCCTTCAATCATTACTTCTACTTGATTCTTCCGTTGTAGAAAATTGTCGTTATCAAGCTTCATATAGATTAGATTTTCTGTGAAATCAGGAGTGCTCGCTGTTTGTGCTCAACTTTGGTTATTTGAATCAACATTAGCAAAATTGCCTATTGCAGCCATTGTTGTGGTGAGATTCTAGCTCTGATACCATGAAAGGTACCAGAGACTAGTAAGTGAGAGAAAGATAAGATCAAAAGAGAGAAATGAAAAAGAATAGGAAGATTGAGATTTTCATTATCAACAGAACTTGCAGAATTGATTATACTAATATACAGTTAAAGTATATATAGACATAATGAAAAGAAAAATTATCTAGAAGGAACTAGAAAAAACTATGTAACTAATTTGATAACTCAACATATTTGTAACGAAAATTTTAACTAACTTTTTTTCCTTTTTTCTACTCTTTTTTGATTGTCTGTTCTGCACACTCTATCAAATTCTAGCCTTAATAATAACTTTCTAAGTGACTATTTGTGTTGCAACCAATCTGTTTCTATGTGGTTCTGTTATAACAAAATTTCCAATAATTAACCTTGTATCACTCTTCTCCACACATATAGTATTTAAGGAAACAACTAATCGTATAAAAAATCCAAAGAAAAAACATTTATTAAAACCAAAATAAGAAAAGAATATTTCAACTCATGATGACTATGGACTTCATTCCAAAAAGGATAAAAAAAAAAATCAATTTCATGATTCCTGTGGGTAATGGTTAGCGGTTAGTCATAATATACACGGACGTCTCATATCGCAAGTAGCCAAGTGGATATCTCTTTGTTTTCTCTCTGTGCATTCATTGTACAAAACGAAACTTCTAAGAATGACTTGGAATTGGTTTAAGGTACAGACTGGGACAACCCTTGTGATGCATTATAGACTCTTCCCTTAGCTTTAACTATTATGACTTGTGACTTATGACTTATGACCATTCCATCCATTGTACCGGAGAAAGAATGCTTTACATATACTTACTCAGGGGTTGGGGCCATTGTGTTTGAACTATTGAAATGATCAAATGATTATGATATTATTTAGGTTAAATTATTTTGTTAGATTTTATAATTTTTTATAATTAAGTTTTATAATTTAAAAATTTTTAATTAAATTTTTATATTATTTCAAATTTTATAATTAAATATTTATCATATAAAAAATATTAAAATTAACTAAATATTTTTTTTTTCAAATATTCACAGTTAAATGTTAAATCTCTAAATTTAAATGTTTTCTCATATTTAGAATATTCTCGTATATATGGCATGGTGGGTAAGTAGTGATCTTGTATATGATTTATGTTCAATTTTTACTATCAATTATTTAAGAATTATTTTGTTGGATGATTTATTTATATAATAATGTTTAACGATTTAAAAAAACTCTTGAGGAAAACTACAAAAATTTACTTATGTATTATATGTTTTCTTATTGTAAAAGATAACAAGAACTAAACACATAGGTAAACTATCAAAAATGCGCTCAGATAATTTTGTTGCGGATAAAAATATATTTGAATTTTGTTATTGACAAAAATACCCTTAAATAATTTTAAAAAGCGACAAAAATACCTAAAAGAATATTATTTTTTTTGTAAGTGACAAATGAGTTTTGTATTTAACAAATTACTTATGCATTTAATCCAAAATTTTATAGGAATATTTAAATAACTATTTAAAAAATACACACAAAAAATCGAATAAAAATTTGATCTCTATATTTTTTATTTTTTAAAAATATTATTGGTTATTGACAAAAAGTCACAAAAATATATCTTTAACAAAACATTACCAATTTTTAAAGATAAAAATATCTTATTTTTCTAATCATGCTTATAAAAAATTATATCAAAATTTAATTTTTAAAATATTTTTAAGAATACATATTTAATGTTAAATATTTTTATCATATTTTTTAATTATTAAAAAATATTTTTATTAATAATAAAATTCAAATATATTTTTACCAACAAAAAAATTATTCGAATACAGTTTTAATAATTTATCCTAAAATCATATTTTTCTTCGGTGTTTTGGGTAGCAGTTTATCTAAATTGTTACATAGCATTATTGGGATTTGAAAAGTAAAACTCCAAGTATACGTACACAAAATTACCATTTTTGCCAGACAACATAGTTTGTCTTTTAGTATATATGTTGTATCTCTTATTAATTAATTAAGTTTGGTTGACTCTTTCCTTATTTTAGATTTAAATACTTTTAGTATATAATCAGTCAAAAAATTTAAAAATATAACTATCATTTATTTTTAATTGAACAATAAAAATATATCATATATCACTCTCTAACAACAATTAAACCAAAATTATTTTTCAAAAAATAAGGAGTCGATTTAGATTCTCAAAGAATAATATCACTCCTAATATCATGTAATATTATTTAGTTTTAATTTTATAATTGTTTTGCTTAGATTTTAATTTTTTAATTTGATTAGAGGCGTCGTCTAAACTTATATTATGATTTCAATTCGAAAAGCAAATATAATTCTTCTCAAAGAGATCAACTTAAAAATTTATTGACTATAAATATTGAAAATAAAGGCCCTGCAAAAAATTGAAAATGAATGAAAACCTATATGATTAAATGACACCATCTTACAAACACAATTCTAAAAGTGTTTGAATAAATCGGGAATTAAACATAAACCTAAAATAAAACTAAGAACGAAAAGAAGAAAAATGCTTAAGTGCTGGAAAAATAAATAAATAAATGAAGAACAAAACTTAAAGGACTGGAAAAAAATAAAAGCTGAAAATGAAATGGAATAAATAGAATAAAAGAAATGGTTTTCAAACATTCACGTGTACTTATACTTTATTCACTACAAGAAAAACGTTGAATACTGTCAAATTTATTGTCGTTTTGAAGTTGACGGTATAAACATCGCTAGGAACTGTTTATCGACGGATTTTTTCGTTCGACACTAATTATTCTCAGATTTTCCATCAGTATTTTCAATGAATTTGTCGAGACTGAGTTGATAATTACCATCGGATCATTTCACGTGTTTAGGCGTTAAGTTACTGTCGGATTTTTATTCGACGGTAAATTTATTTTATTTTTTGGCACAGTTAAGTCACAATTAGTAGTCAAATTAAAACTCTTATTAACAAAATTGTTAGCAGAAATAAAAAATTAGCAAAAATTAACAAATTATTTTATTAAAAATAAATGGTCTGAATACAATTGAATGCCACAGAAGTAGAATAGATTGAAGTTGACAAATAAAAAAATAAAACCCTAACCCCTATAATATCCCGGTAATTGTCTCGTCGTCGTGGTCCCCTTGTTGAGGCAGCGGAGTAGGTGCTGACGTTGGTGCCCCACTAGCAGCATTGTAGCTGGAACCAACAGTGCTGCTGCCTCTAGTACCACTGGCTCCAGTGCACATCTGTTGGTTGTACGCCTCCATTTTCTCTCACAATCAATCTAGTTACTTCAACTTCTCCGTTAGGTCCGAGCTGATGGCAACTACTCCTTCCACGCGTGCAAGAAGGTCGTTGTACCTTTGCTCAGACTGCTCCGCTTGTTGGTGAAGCTCTTGTGTCAGCTTCTGCACCTTTTTCCTCAAGTCTACAACTTTCTGGGGATTTGCAGGGCCGGTGGCAGAGGCAGAGATAGAGGAAGCCGCCAACGCGGAGGAGCGGAGGCCACTGGCGAAGAATGACTCCAACCTAACCACGAGAACTGAGCAGTCGCAGGGGATTCGGTGGAAACTCTTTCTACACCACGACCACGAGACTCACTCAGTCTACCTCTGCTACTTGTTGTCATGTGTGCAAAAAGAATGTATTATTAACACTAATCAACACATATTAACTAAACAAAATTCCTCGAAAAAATTAGATATAACCTTTCTTAAAATTGGATATATAACCACCTTTATGGTTCTAACAAATCCATCCAATCTCAACCCACATTAGTCAACACACAATAAATTTATAAGAATTAAACTCAACTAGACAAGGGGCCTTCATGATTCAAATCCAAAACAATGAAATGTGACATACATAAATCCAATGCAAAAATATTATGCAAAACTTGAAGTAGATTCACAAAAAGCATAACTGATTATTGAATGATTAATCAAACCATAAAACTAATTATTAAATATTAAAAGATCTTATGCCATAGATAATTAGAGAATTAAATAAAAGCTTATTAATTAAAATTATCTGATATAAGTGTGCATCAATTGTTTATGTTCCCATCTTCAGTTATTCTTTCCATAACCTTAGGAAATATAATATGATAAAATTAGCCATAACCCATAAAACGGACAAAAAACGAAGACAATAATGCAGCTTGGAAAGAACAGAGAATAGATTAGGCAAACAAAAATTTATTTTAAAAGGAGAAACAAAATAAGAAATATAATATGAAGAGTGATCCATTTAGTCTAGTTGCTGGCTTTGCTTTCAACAAGGCTATAATGATGCAAAATGTGATTAATATTGAGTTCACAACTCTCATCGTTTTGTCCATCACCTTCTCTAACTATTTTTATTAATTTTGGGGAGTAAGAACTACACACTTTGCTTGAACTACTAAAATACTAAACCATTTACTTAGAACCTAACTAAGGAACCTCACTAATTTATTCATTTTCTATGCCCATTTTCTTTGATCAAAGGTCCACCACTCAAAGTAAACAAATCATATATACAAATGTTTTCATTATAATATTCTCAATTCTAAACCTTGCAAGTTGCAACCTGATGTATATATGCTTTATTATTCAAAAATCATTAAAAATGGGAGAAGCTTGCCTGCAAAGCAGCGCATGAGCAACCAAGATTTAGTAGTGTTCTAATTCCAATGTATAAACTTTTAACACAATTTCATGTGACATACACTTAGAATTATCCTATTTGATAATCTTGTATTTTTTTTTTGTCATGCTTTGATAATTTTGTTTAACTAAACTAAAAGATTAATTAAGACTATATGAAATTAAAAATTTTCATATATTGACCAAAAGGTATGTGTGACTTATATTACAAGCTATTATTTGTCAAAGCATATTACATCCCCAACACTGCCAATCACATAAGTTAACCAAATCACATCTCTTTTTTATGAAAACAGGTTAAAAACAGAACAAACATTAAGCAAAAAAAAAATTAACTAACTTGGACCTGGCGGATGACGACGAAGTTAGACCTAACAATTGATGACAAACCTGGCAACGCGAAGAACGACACTCGTCAATGGTGAGAAGAGTGGCAGCTGCAACGGAGACTAGGGTTTGTAACGGCAGTTGCAATGGAGATGTTGTGGTGCACGGGAGGTGCAAAGAGAGGAAGGAGGCGTCGTCGGCGGCGATGGGGCTGACAGCGTTAGCAGGGTTCAGATGCGGCTAGAGAGAGAAAGGGAGAAGAGAGCTTAGAGAGAGAGAGAGAGAGAGATAGGGAGTAGTTTTGAATTGAAGGGGGAGAGGGGTTCGCACTTTGAATTTTATGGCTCATTACCGTCGGATTTACCAATACAGTAACTCGTTGCGGATGACCAAAACACAGCGTTTCACTAAAATTGGTTTACCAGCGGATTATTCCGACGGTAAATCCTACGCAACATTTCACGTCTATTTCCCCTATTTTTTCTCCAAATATTACCGGCGAATTTACCGTCGGAAACCGAAATCTGCTGGTAACGATTTGACCCAGCAAATTTCATGTCAAAACCATCGGTGAAGCCATTGATAGTGTTAGTGTGACTGAAAAATTTCTCAAAGTTTCAGCGTATAGGTGAGTTGTAGAATGAAAGTCCTTCATCTGTTCTTCTCTTTTTCTATTTATAGATAACTTTCTTAATTTATTTGAAGCTCTACTTGGCAGTTACGTAGTTTCACCCACATTCAGCTTGATCTCCAAGATTTTGAACCCACGTCCTGCTTTAGCTTAGAGGTTAACTAGTTTGTTACTTGATAGGATCAAACTAATCTTTTAAGCATGTTGTTATTGTGATCCTTTTACCTGTGTTTTCAACTATCTTTGATCTACTTCTTTAAAGTTTTGCTAAGTCTTTAATTTACCTATTTCAACAAAATATCACCTTTTCTTTATTAAAACACTCAAGGCCACAATTGATGGCTTATTTTGTGCTAGTTTTTTATTTACCTTTCTCGATTCTGTTTAGACTCCTATTGAACTATTATGTCGAAATTTAATTTTCTTGATCATGGTATATATGCATCTTAAGCCCTTTTAATTTGACTGTCTTCCTTTGACCTTAATGCTCAGCATGGCACGCTTATGTTGAGGACAATTCTAATCTTTTTTTTTTTGTCAAACATCTTCCTCATTTCGACTTGTCTCAATCAACCTAGCCAAGTTTGGTCAAAATTAATTTTGCACTAGCAATAATAAATATTAAATAATTTCATACGTTATCTAAAAAAAATTAACAATAAATAAATTATTCCATAACATTATTACATACATAAATAATAACATAATTTTAATTAGATTTCGAATGTACAAAACTACTTAAAAATAAGAGTGATTTATATATATTATTACGAATTATAACAGTCTTCGATAAGATTGATTTATGATATATTGGATATAATGGTTAGAAGAACGAACATACATGTTCGGGAAAGAACAAAATATGAAAATACTATTATAATTCGAATTAGATGTCGAATATACCAAACTACTTAGAAATAAGAGTGATACATATATACGAGTTATCACAATCGTAGTCTCGTAGATGAGATTGATTGATTGAATATATATGGTTAAGAGAACATGTAATGTATGTTAGGAAAAGAAAATAATGCCAGAGCGGTGGGTGAATGAAATCGGATAACAATAGTGTGAATTATGTACGGAAGAGTCCTTGGCCTTTGGAAGGACCCCACAATGAGATAGGATAGGTGAAGTGAGAAATGGTTCTGGTTGGTAACACTAGGGTGCCCAAGACGGTGGGTCTGTCCTTTCCGGGGTTCTTCTGTAGTCTATGGACCCTTATCTAAGATACTCCCAATCTATTTCTCACACTCGGAATTTAAATTTTAGCACCTGCCCATGTAAAACTTGTAGACATTCTAATTCTACATAATCAATCAACATTAAATCATACCATAGTGGCATAGCTATTATAAAAAATATTAATATGGCTGTTACAATTCAACTAAAAGTCATAACTTGGCATTGTTCGTAATAATTCAGTTTAATGAGCTATAATTCGTTTAAACGGTATAACTCGAATTTAAAATGCTCGACCAAATATCATAACGTTCTGATATGATATAACTATTCTTCAATGAAAATAATCATAACAAGCGTAACTGTTAATACTTCGCCCTACATATAAAGAAGGTAAGGTATTTTTTTGAGGATACATTGAATTGACTTAAGTATTGAAGTCCTTTTTGCAGGTACTTCCTCCCCCGCCCCCCCCCCCTTTTTGTTGTTTGCTTCCACGCAAAGGTGTATCCCTGCTGGAGATCTAGAACAGACACCTAGAAGCTTGGTATCAAGACTCACTACAGGCGAGCTATACCTTGGTCATCCAGGTCAGAATAATTGGCGCCCACCGTGGAAGACGGGTTTTGACGCTGCTACTCAAAAAAAGCTTATTTCCATTCCTTCCGTTTGTCTGATTCCCTTTGACCCACCTTTTGAGAGTTTAGGTACCCCGCCATCCCTCTCACATTCAGGTCTTCCTCCCAAGAAACAGAAGACTATGGGGGAGTTGAGCATTAACGACAAGGATTTTAACGGGTTTTCATGGAGCAAGAAGAATATCTTGCCCCATAGCCAGATAGCCATGGATGATGTGGCTATTCAAAATCACCTCCACCATATGGCTCGTAATTGTATCCGTATGGCAGGGGTGAGCACTACCCTGGCTAAGGAGCTGAAAAAGACTCTGGTTGGTGCCACCCAGGCCTTTCTGGATTCTGCACGAGCTGCGGTGGAGAGATTGAAGGGTTTGAAGGAGGGGTTGGAGGAGGAGAACACCAGGTTGAATTTCGACTTGGAGAAGGCTCGTGCCTGAGCAGTAAATGCCGAGGCCGCAGCGTTAATGGCAGCAAAAATGAAGAAGAAGGCCGAGGAAAGTTACTCTCGGTCTTATGGAGTGTTAATCGATGTTCCGGAGGAGTTAAAAACTGTCCGAGAGGAGCATGCCGACCTCCAAGAGCACGTGGTCAGGGGGATAAGCGAGTTGTTCGAGAATTTGAAAGCTCAAGTTCAAGTTTTTGCTCCCGACCTAGATCTTTCCCTGTTCAGCATGGATAACCTTGTCGTTGATGGGAAGATCGTACCGACTCCTGATGAGGATGACATGCCTCCTCTCAACCTGAAGACTTCTGCTCCTCAGGCCGGCCAAACTTCAGAAGCCCAGACCGAGGTTCAGCCTGAGGTCGTCGACGTGGAGGCCTCCCCTTCTCCTTCTGCTGCTATCCCGGCAGTGCCAAGTTTTGTGCTTCCTCTGACTTCCCCTGTTAGAGAAAAGGATGCTACCACGGGGGAGGATCTCAACCCGCTTATTGGCGAGAAATCTTAAGTTCTCTTTGTTTTTTTTTTTGGATGTTTTGGAAGGGCCCGACTTGTGGATCTTATGACACTTAACTTTCTTTTGTAATAGTTAGTGGTTTCTTGAACACTTTACCTTTTGTTTCAGTTGCTTCCAAACGCTTTTTTTATAAAGTAGTGTTCAAGTCCTTTTATATCTCAAAGGACCTTCTTGCTTTTAAAATGAAGCTAGGTTTTTTGAAGTCGAAAATAGTTTGCCTGGTTTTGAATCTTAGTGACTTTGTAAGTTTCCTTTCATAGTTCCGGCTTTGAGTAGTTGGTCTTTATTAAGTTATTTCTACAGCTTGTTTTTACCCAGGCTTTATGATTGAGGTCATTTTTCACGAGTTGTTTATATAACTTCTTACATTAACTTGTACCTCTTCGCTTCATCTTGCCGACCATTTTTAGGTCGGGCAATGATATTCGCAGTTTGTTGAGCTTAAATTAATGCATTTAAGATAGGAAATTTTTTAACAAAGAAATAGGAATATTATTTATTAATAGTCAAGAAATTCCTTTACAGACCTATGTACTAGGGGCTTGGGTACCCCTAGCCCTCGTGCTAGTGCCTCATTAAAAAACCTTGAAGTCAGGAAAAAGAGTACGCCAAGGCACGAGGTTTGCTATCTAGCTGTAGTACTTCCTTCAGTTACACACGTGCTAAGACCTCGGCCCTTGGAGGTCGGACACTTTGTAGTAACCTTTGCCTAAGACCTCAATTATTTTGTAAGGTCCCTTCCAATTAGCAGCCAGCTTTTCTTCTCCTGATTTCTGTGCTCTGATGTCATTTCGCATTAGGATGAGGTCGTTGGTGACAAAACTCTTCTTAATCACCTTTTGGTTGTATCTTAGAGCCATTCTTTGCTTTAGGGCTTCCTCCTTAATCCGAGATTTTTCTCGGACTTTGGAGAGAAGATCAAGCTCTTCTTTCTGTGCCTGGAAATTAGCTCTTTCGTTGTAGAATATGACCTTGCGTGATTCTTCAGCTACTTCTATGGGGATCAGGACTTTCATCCCTTAAGCAAGTCGGAAGGGTGACTTCCCCATTGTGGAATGTAGGGTGGTCCGACCCCACAAGACTTGAGGGACCTCATCACCCTAAGACCCTTTTGCGTCTTGTAGTCGGTGCTTTAATCCGGCCAGTATGATTTTATTGGCGGCTTCAGCCTGTCTATTGGCCTGGGGGTACTCTACTAATGTGAACTTGTGTTTTATTTTAAAGTTGGCCACCAAGTTCCTGAAGGTTGAGTCAGTAAATTGAGTCCCATTGTCCGTGGAGATGGAGTAGGAAACTCCAAACCTTGTAACAATGTTCTTATACAAGAATTTTTGACTTCTCTAGCCGGTGATAGTTGCTAAGAGCTCTGCCTTTATCCACTTAGTGAAGTAGTCAATCCTTACTATGAGGTATTTGACTTGTCCTGGTGCTTGTGGAAATGGTCCAAGCAGATCGAGGCTCCATTTTGTAAATGGCCATGGTGAGGTGACGCTGATAAGCTCCTTAGGTGGCGCAACGTGGAAATTGGCATGTTTCTGAGAAGGTGAGCACTTCTTAACAAACTCGGCCGCTTTCTTTTGTAAAGTCGGCCAGAAAAAGCCTGCTCGGATCAACTTTTTGGCCAGTGATCGAGCTCCTAAGTGGTTTTCACATATGCCACTATGTACATCTTCTAAGACTTCCTTTGTATTGGAGGTCGGGACGCATTTTAAGAGGGGTATTGAGATCCTTCTTTTGTGTAAAATATTGTGGACCAATGTGTAATTTTGTGCCTCTTTTACGAGCCTTCTGGCTTCTTTTTCATGCTTTGGAAGGACATCAAATTTAAGGTAATTGATTATAGGAGTCATCCATCCTAGATTTTGATTGGATATGTTCAATACCTCTGAATTATCCTCCTCTTTTGATATTGATGGTGTTTGCAGAGTCTCCTGAATAAGACTTCTATTATTGTCCCATGGCTTGGTGCTGGCTAATTTGGAGAGGGCATAAGCTCGGACATTGGATTTCTAGGCTATATGTCGAACCTCTCCTTCTGAAAAGTGTGTTAGTTGTTCTCGGGCTTTATCCAAGTACTTCTTCATACTGGGGTCTTTGACTTGATAGTTGCTGTTAATTTGCGAAGTTATTACTTGCGAATCACTGAACACTATCAATCTTTCCGCCCCCACTTCTTTGGCCAGCTGCAAGCCAGCAAGTAAGGCCTCGTACTCTACTTGGTTGTTAGAAGCAGGGAACTCAAACCATAGGGAGAGTTTTACAGAGGAAAAATGTTGGTAAAGATTTTCACAAAAATATTGCGTTGTAAGTATAGTTCTAAACCAACAAATTATCCTCGGTCAACGTTTAAATTATTTTTCACTTAAGCAAACCCAATAAAATTAACCGAAGTATTTAAACCTCGAGTCGTCTCTCAAAGAAATTGCAGGGAAGTGTAGTTTATTATTGGCTATAGAAAAGTATGTTTTTAGGTTTTGTAATAAGAAACAAGAAAGTAAAATGGCAAGAAAATAAACTAATAACTAAGAAAGCTCTCAGCAAGAAAAGAGAATCAGAAGTCCTATCCTCATTATCGTCGTCAATTGTGATGGTAAATGTAAATTGCCTTCACTTAGCTAACCTCTAACCAATGAAGGAAAGTCAAGTGTATGCAATCAACTGGAGTTCACAAGTCCTAGTCAACTCGTAGTGAGAGACTAGATTTAGTGAAGTTCAAGCTAACGGCAATCTTCAATTACTAATCAACAAAAGAGTCTTGATAACTCAAGAGTCTCTAATTAATCAATCCACACCAAGAACACAAAAACTATTTAAAAATCCAACCAAACATTTTATCAAACACTTGGAAGGCATAAAATAAAAAAGTAGAAAATTAACAAGACATAGGAAATTCTAAGACTAACCAAAGCAAAGAAATAACAATAACAAAGCAATTGAACAATAAGAAACATGAAACATAAATTGCATTAATAAAAATTGAGAGTAACAAATGAACTCGTAAACTAAATTAGCAAAATAAAGGAATCAAAAAGAGAAGTAGATAACTAAAGTACTAGAACAACAAAAAGTAGAAGAAAACTAAATTAAAGGAAGATTGAAATCTGAACCTAAGGAGAAATTGGAAGAAGAAATCCTAAACCTAGAGAGAGGAGAGAGCCTCTCTCTTTAGAAAACTACATCTCCTAAAGTGTGTATGAATGAAAAGTGAATGAATCGCTCCACTCCCCAACCTCTTGTCTTCAATTTCGGGCCTGAAACTGGGTCAAAATCAGCCCAGAAATCGTCCCCAGCGTTTTCTGTTAATTGCAGCACGTGACACTCGTCATGCATACACGTGGTTGATGCGTACGCGTCGCTAGGACTCTGCACTGGCCATGCGTAGGTGTCATCCACGCGTACGCGTCATGTAGTTGTGGCTTGGTCACACGTACGCGTTATCCATGCATGCGCGTGGACACCAACTTCTCAAAACTTCAATTTCTTGTGTTTCTTCCACTTTGGCATGCTTTCTTTCCATCCTCTAAGTCATTCCTGCCCTATAAACTCTGAAAACACTTAACACACATATCACGACATCGAATGATAATAAGAGAGGATTAAAAATTAGCGATTTTAAGGCCTAGAAAGCTAGTTTTCAATCATAGCACAAAATTAGGAAGGAAACTTAAAAATATGCAATTTACATGAATAAGTGGGAGAATAATTGACAAAATCCACTCAATTCAGTACAAAATAAACTATAAAATAGTGGTTCATCAGAGTTCTATCCGAGTTCTTTGGTCACTTTCTAGAATGACACCTGCCCCACTTCCGACTTTGTTTGATGACCCATCTACATATAGGCTCCATGTAGCTGGATCTCTTGGGTTTTCAGTGTATTCAGTGACAAAGTCAGCAAGGTATTGTGACTTAATTGCCGTTCGAGCTTCGTTCTTTAGGTCGAACTCAGACAGTTCCACATCCTATTGTAGCATTGACCCTGCCAAGTCCGTCTTTTGTAAAATGTATTTCATTGCTTGATTAGTGTGGACTTTGATGGTATGAGCCTAGAAGTAAGGTCGAAGTCTTCGAGATGTGAGGATAAGGGCATAAGCAAACTTTTCTCTCTTTTGATAGTTCAACTCTGCCCTCTGTAAGGCTTTGCTGATGAAATAGATAGGTTGCTGCCCCTTTTCATCTTCTCGGATGAGGGCTGAAGTTATAGCTCGGCTTCATACTGCAATGTATAGCACGAGCTCTTCCCCTTTGATAGGTTCGGTAAGTATGGGGCGCTGTCCCAGAAATGTTTTGAAGTCCTGAAAGACTTACTCGCATTTTGGGGTCCGTTCGAAATGCTTCCCTTTTCTTAGGATTTAGTATAAGGGAAGAGCGGATCTGGCTAAGAATCTGGATAAAGTTGCCAACCTTCCATTTAATTGTTGGACCTGTTTAACACAAGTCGGGCTCTTCATGTTGAGTATAGCCTGACACTTGTCTGGTTTTGCTTCTATACCTCTTTGGGTTAGCATGAAACCCAAGAACTTTCTTGCTTCCACTGCGAAGGTGCATTTTGAGGGATTCAACCTCATCTCATGCTTCCTTATTGTGGAGAACACCTCAGAGAGGTCGGACAACAATGTCGCATTCTCTCTGGTTTTGACGAGCATGTCGTCTATGTACACCTCTATGAATTTTCCCAGGTGAGAGGAAAATACTTTGTTCATTAGTCACTGGTATGTATTCCCCGCATTCTTTAACCTAAAAGGCATTACTACATAGCAATAGTTAGCTTTTGGAGTTATGGACGAAGTCATTTCTTGATCTGGCTTGTACATCAGAATTTGATTATATCCCGAGTAAGCATCCATAAAGGACAGATATCAGTAGCCTGAGGCTGAGTCGACCAAAGCATTAATGCTAGGGAGAGGATATGGGTCCTTGGGACAAGCTTTGTTGATGTCAGTGTAGTCTACACACATACTCCACTTTTCGTTTAGTTTCTTTACCAAAACGACGTTAGCTAGCCACAATGGATATTTTACCTCCCTTATGAACCCTGCTTTGAGCAAGGCTTGTAATTGCTCCTGCACGACCTGTGTCCTTTCTGGTCCGAGCTTCCGACGCTTTTGTTGAATAGGTCGAGAGCCCGGGTATATTGTGAGTTTATGGGACATCAAGTCAGAATCTATGCCAGGCATGTCAGAGGTTTTCCAGGCGAAGAGGTTGGAATTCTTCCTTAGTAGTCCGACGAGCTGTTCCTTCAGGTTTCCCTCTAGATTAGCCCCTATATTTGTTATTTTGTTAGGGTGATCTCCAATTTGTACCTCCTCTACTTTGCCTCCAGGTTGGAGGCGCATCTCTTCACGAATTCGAATTCCACCCAGTTCAATTGTGTTGACTTCTTTGCTTCCAGGGTTGCCTTTTAAATTAAGGCTTTCATTGTAGCTCTTACGTGCTAGCTTTTGGTCTCCCTTAATGGTGAAAATTCCTTTCGCTGTGGGAAACTTCATACAGAGGTGAGGTGTTGAGACAATAGCTGCAAGCCAGTTCAAGGTGGTTCGACCTATCAAGGCGATGTATGCCGATTTTACATCAACCACGATGTAATTGATGCTTAGTGTCTTCGACCTTGCATCCTTTCCAAAAGTGGTGTATAAGGATATGTACCCTAGGGGTCGGATTAGCGTATCCCCCAGTTCGAATAGGTTGTCTGGGTAGGTCTTTAAGTCCTTTTCTTCAAGCCCGAGTTTATCGAAGGCAGGCTTGAATAGGATGTTCGCCGAGCTGCCCTGATCTATCAAGGTTCTATGGAGGTTAGCGTTCAGGAGGATCATCGTTATCACCACGGGGTTATCATGCCCATGTATTATCCCTTGGGCGTCTTCTTTAGTGAACGAGATAGTAGGCAAGTCGGGCAGTCTGTTTTCCTCCCCGACTTGATATACTTATTTAAGGTGCCTTTTTCGTGATGATTTCGTCATTCCTCCTCCCGTGAATCCCCATTGATCATGTGTATGTGTCGCTGATAAACCACTATTTTATGGTTTATCTTGTACTCAATTGAGTGGATTTCATCAACTCTTTACCCACTTATTCATATTATTTGCATGGTTTTACATTTGCCTTCCTAATTATGTGCTTTGATTGAAAACATGCTTCTTTGATCTTATATTTGCTCATTATTAATCCTCTCTTATTACCATAGATGCCTTGATATGTGTGTTAAGTGTTTTCAGATATTATAAGGCAGGAATGGCTTGGAGGATGGGAAGAAAGCATGCACAAGTGGAAGGAATGCAAGAAGTTGGAGAAATTGCTAAGTTGTCCAGCCTGACTCTCTGCACTCAAACGGCTATAACTTTAGCTACAGAGGTCCAAACGACGCGGTTCCAGTTGTGTTGGAAAGCTAATGTCCGGGCTTCGATTTGATATATAATATGCTATAGTTCCCCTGACGCTAGGCGACGCGACCGCGTGATCCATGCGGCCGCGTCGCAGTGACGGAAATCAGCGCATTAAAATTCGAACCCAGCGAATTCTGGACTGTTTCTGACCCAGTTTGCGGCCCAAAAAACACAGATTAGAAGCTATAAAGTGGGGGAATGCATCCATTCATAAGGAGGCTCTCATAATTCATAATTTTAGGAGTAGATGTAGTTTTTAGAGAGAGAGGTTCTCTCCTCTCTCTTAGGATTAGGATTTAGGATTTCTCTTAGTTTCAGGAGTGACTCTCAATCCCAGGTTCAACGTTCTTTTACTTTATATTTATCTCTTACGTTCAGATACTTTAATGCTTATATTAGTTATGTTGCCTATTTGGTTTATGCTACATTCATGTTATGATTTTCTTAATTAATATTATTTGAGGTATTTCAGATTTAAGATTGCTTTGCTTTTAATTTAATTTAGATATTTTCTTCCTTTTTGGCTTTGATTAAATAATTGGTAACACTTGAGTTGTCAAACTCAGGGGTGGTTGAAATTGGCTGATTTTGCTTTAGCTAGGATTGCTCTAAACACTAGTCTCTCCACAGGAGTTGACTAGGACTTGAGAATCAAGCTAATTAGTCCACTTGACTTAACTAAGTGGGATTGAAATCCAATTCTCATCACATCTAATAAGGATAACGAGGACAGGATTTCCAGTTCTTCATACTTTGCCAAGAATTTATTTTATTATTATTATTTTATTTTATTTGTCATATAACATATTCCCACCTTACTTCCTAAACCCCAATTTACAAACTCATAACCAATAATAAGAACATACCTCCCTGCAATTCCTTGAGAAGACGACCCGAGGTTTGAATACTCGGTTATCAATTTCAAAGGGGTTTGTTACTTGTGACAACCAAAACGTTTGTACGAAGGGATTTCTGTCGGTTTAGAGACTATATCTACAACGCGACTGTTTTTATGAAATTCTTTACTGGCAAAAATCCTAACGTCAAAATGGCGCCGTTGCTGGGAAATTGCAAACGTGTGCCTTATTATTGGTTATTGTAAATATTTTTTGCTTTTTTTGTTTATTTGTTTTTATTTTTGCTTTTTCTTAAGTTAAGAGGTTATTGGTTTTTATTTTAAAATTTTTATCTTATCTTATCTTATTTCAAAAATCAAATTTCAAAATTCAAATTTAAAAATTTTCAAAATTTAAATTTAAAAATTTACAAATTTCAAATTTCAAAATTTCAAAAATTCAAATTTCAAAATTTTAAATTTCAAATTTCAAAATTTAATTTTCATTTTTAAATTTTATTTGTTACTATGAACTCTCACCCCTTTGGCTATGAGTCTGGTTACAATTATGTTGCAGGAAGAAGAAATTATAATGAGAACAGGCATCAATGTTGGAACAATCAAAGATGGGAGGAGCCACAAGGACTTGATCAACCCTTATGGCAACAACCACCTCCAATGGACTATCAACAACCACCACCATATGCCTATGAACCCTTTCCTCAACATAACTTTGGACCACCAAACTCACAAGCCCCTTTCCGCCATTCACCTCCATATGACCCTAACCCTCAACCACCATACCAACCACCTTATGAGCCATATGAACCATATATAGAACCACCCCAATTCCAATCCAATCACTCCCAACCACCACCACTTTCTTTTGTATCATGTCCAAGTCTGGCAACCGAAGAAGCAGAGGATCACCTAAGGGAAACAGTAATTAAATTTCAGGCAACCGTTCAACAGCTGGGGCAAGTATTAATTCAATGGGCTTCTAGACGCTTAAATACACAAGGATCAGCCACATCTCCATCTGGACAGTCTAGTGAAGAGCGTAGCATGAAGGAGATACCAGAAACCCCAGTGGACAAGACAGAGAATGAATTCGTACTAGAACAAGTAGAAGAAGCTGTCATTGTTCAAGAAGAAGAAGAAGTGGTTGAAGACTTAGGAGATACAGAACCTCCATGGGAAAGTCCAGTCATAGAGCCTCCTTCCGAGACGGTTGAAATTGATGCTGAGGAGGGTGTACAACCTCCAAAGCATATCATAGTTGAAGACTTGGAAGAGGTTGATCAAGAGATGGAGATTCAAGAAGAAGAAGCACAACCTCCCATGCCCTTGGAAAGCAATGAAGAGGAGATTGAATTGAAAGAGAGCTACCAAGAGGAAGAGATTGAAATTGAAGAAGCTTGCAAAGAAGTGGTAGTTATCAGAAAAGAGCACAAGGGAGTGGAGCTTGCAATTTCATTAAAAATACCTCCCCCTAAGTTGCCATCATCCTTCACAACATTCAAGTGGGTAAAATTCATATCCCATAGCTTTCTAATCCCACTTGAATATGGGCTACTGGAGACGGATGGTCAACTTAGAGCTCTTTGTGGTATTAAGAGTAAGAGGAAGATAGCCAGTGATAAGAATTGTCAAGCAAGGTTCAACATGGTTGTGTGCTCAAAGTTTAAATGCAAAGGTTGGTGTAAAGCTCAACTGAATGGGTCTAGGACGCTGTTTGGTAGCTGCAGTGAGAATTCAAATCACTTATCACCCAATTGGAAAAATACAGATCCCGACATGGATGGGTGTAAAAGCAAGATTTGGGATCCTGGAATCTGTTCTGACATCCAACACCCCGGGAGCCTAAGAATCTTTTTGAAGCTGCTCAAGGGTTTTACATGCCTAGTTTGGGACCCCGGAGGTTACTGGAATCACAAACACTGGTGGAGATTCCTGGATGAGTTTAAGCATAAGCCACCATAACAGGAAGCTCATCAAATGTCCAACTTAAGGACTTTAACTAAAAGTGCTAGGTGGGAGACAACCCACCATGGTATGATCGTTCATTTTTCATTTTTATTTAGTTTTATTTGTTTTTGAATTTTATTTTATTTTGTTATATTGAACCTGGAGTTTTGCATCACATTCATATTAACACTGCATTCTGCATTTTTCAGATTACAAAAAAAAAAAAAAACGAGCACGCGACGCGACCGCATCAGCGATGCGTCCGCGTCGCAAGGAGATGGGAGACAATATTAATATGAACAGAGAGTTTCGCAGGAGCAGCGCTGGAGGCGTGCCAATGGCACAAATTACCCCACGCGACCGCGTCATATGGGAATAATGGCCTCCCACGCGACCGCGTCACCCACGCGGCCGCGTGACCTGAAATCGGCGTAAAAAGGGTGCTTGGCCGAAAGTTGTGCTGGAGTTGGGCTAGACTCGTGCTGGAAGCCCAAGCCTCACCATGCGAACGCGTGCCTCACGCGTCCGCGTCATATCCCCATGATGGCCACTCACGCAATCGCATGCCCCACGCGATCGCGTCACCCAGAATTTTAGCAAAAAGAGTTTCGAACAGAGAGTTGCGCGACCACGAGGCTGCACTCGCGCCAATCGCACAAAACAGGCCACGCGATCGCGTGACCCACGCGTCCGCGTCACCTGACCTTATCACGCACCACGCGACCGCGTCACTCACGCGTCCGCGTCACAAGCGGCGCACAGATTATCCAGATCAGCCAAATTTCTTATCTTTTCTTCTCTAATCCTTATTTTTCTTATCTTTTCTTATTTCTTTCTTCTTCCTTTCTTCTTCCTTTCTTATCTTCTGTCCCTTCTCATCTCTCTTATTTTTCTTTTTATTTTATTTTAGTTTATTTACATACTTTCATTCATTATTTTCATTGGTGTTAGAAATTTATTTGGGTCATTATTTCTATATTTTACTTGTGGATTATTAGAGGAATTATTTGACAATTATATATATTTATTTTTAAAGGGTTGCTTACATGTTCAATTTATTATTTTCATTAGATTATTTAACATGCATGCTATGTGTTTGTGAAAACGCCCGTATGGCATTGTGCACTATTTTTCAGTATCTTTTATTCTACTATTCAATGCTTGCTTTTCATAAACTCCCTTTACTATTTTAATTGAATATAATTGTCAATACAAACATGGTAATTTATTACAAGTAATGCTTGGTCTATGCTACTCATGCCCTTTTCCGGCATGCCAATAAACACCTTGCATCCACTTATCTTTCGATGCACTGGCTATTTTTCATTGCTGACTTTTCACATGTACTCGAGAGCATGTGTTAATGTCAATTACATCCTAATGTGCATCCATCACCACTCTCCCATTCTCTTCCTGGCTATATATCTATTTGAATTTAATTTACTTTCTCTTCTCTTTTTCAGGATGGCCACCAAGAAAGGAAAAGAGAAAGTCATTCCCAAATCAACAGCAAGGAAAGGAACAAAAAGAGCCCCAGCTGAGGAACCACAACCCCCATCCACTTGCACATCTTAGCATGCACCGAGGACGGTGCAATCTTTAAGTGTGGGGAGGTCGATACCGATCTCCATGGGTTAGTACTTTCTTGTCTCAAACACCAATATTTTATTTTCTTTGTTAATTATTGTATTTGCATATTTAATTGCATGTTTATTTGATTTTTGCATTTAGTTACTGCTTGGTTAAAATAATAAGTTTCTTCTTAAGATCCTATTTTTTGAAAATTTTCACTAATTTAAAACCAAAATTTTTGTGTTAAACTTGTTTGAAGTTGTATTTGGAACATGGTTTTTGAGCCAAAGAACACACAACCTGTGAGACTTTGAGCTTATTTACATGGTTACATTATTTAACCATAAATATTTTATTCCTGTGTGTTTCCTTCTCTATGATTGTAATCTGTATTTTGTTCCAGTCTATATGTCCTTTGTTTAGTATATTTACATGCTTGCATATGATTGAGGCCATTATTTATTATTAACTCACTTACCCCAAATAAGCCTACCTTTTACATCACCTTTGTTAGTCCCTTGAGCTTTTAATCCCCTCTTGTTCTATAACCACATTACTAGCCTTAAGCAGAAAAACAAATAAAAAAATCCCAAGTGAATCTTTGGTTAGCTTAAGATAGAAATTGTGCATCAACTAAGTGTGGGAAAACTGTGGGAACATGGGTTAATAAGGGAATGTATCATGTTTCTAATTTATTTGAATATTGGAAATTTGGGAACCTACTCATGAAAAACTAAAATAGAAAAATAATGGAAAATCCATGTGCATTGATAAGTTATGTTTGCTTTTATGATTCAAAAAAAAAGAGAGAGAGAAAAAGAGAAAAAGAAAAAAAATAATATAAATGAATAAATAAGGGGACAAAATTACCCCAATATTAAGTTTAATAAAAGATCAATGCACATGTGATAAAAATTAAAGAAAATTTGGTACATGAGTATGAGAATTATACAAAAGTGGGAATTATGGGTAGCTAGGCATGAATTTAAAAGTATATAGAGTATATGTATATTAGGTGAGAGCTTAGGTTAATTGAAGATTCATATTATAGCTCACTTGGCCATACATATATCCTTACCTTTACCTCAGCCCCATTACAACCTTGAAAAGACCTCATGATGTTTGCATTGGTACATTAAATATTTGTTGATTGGTTAGATGAAGAACGAGGTTTAGAAAGCATGATTAGAGAAGAGTAGAGTGAATAACCCTATACACTTGAGAGATTAGAGTGATATACACTACCAGTGAGGGTTCAATGCTTGATTCTATGTTCCCTGCTTTCATGAGCTGTATTCTTACAAGTTTACTTGATTTTTATTGTATGATTTGAATTAGTGAAATCTGATTTATGTTTGTCTTGGAGAGTTTATTTACTTTTTAACCAAGTAGGTAGAAATATTTTGCATGTAGTTGCATTCATATAGATAGGTTGCATTTCATACTTTCTACCATTCCTCTTCATTCTTTATAGCTTCTCTTGAGCTTAGCATGAGGACATGCTAGTGTTTAAGTGTGGGGAGGTTGATAAACCACTATTTTATGGTTTATCTTGTACTCAATTGAGTGGATTTCATCAACTCTTTACCCACTTATTCATATTATTTGCATGCAAAAGTGGAAGGAATGCAAGAAGTTGGAGAAATTGCTAAACTGTCCAGCCTGACCTCTCTACACTCAAACGGCTATAACTTTAGCTACAGAGGTCCAAACGACGCGGTTCCAGTTGCGTTGGAAAGCTAACGTCCGGGGCTTCGATTTGATATATAATATGCTATAGTTCTCCTGATGCTAGGCGACGCGAACGCGTGATCCATGCGGCCGCATTGCAGTGACGAAAATCAGCGCATTAAAATTCGAACCCAGCGAATTCTGGACTGTTTCTGACCCAGTTTGCGGCCCAGAAAACACAGATTAGAGGCTATAAAGTGGGAGAATGCATCCATTCATAAAGAGGCTCTCATAATTCATAATTTTAGGAGTAGATGTAGTTTTTAGAGAGAGAGGTTCTCTCCTCTCTCTTAGGATTAGGATTTAGGATTTCTCTTAGTTTTAGGAGTGACTCTCAATCCCAGGTTCAACGTTCTTTTACTTTATATTTATCTCTTACATTCAGATACTTTAATGCTTATATTAGTTATGTTGCCTATTTGGTTTATGCTACATTCATGTTATGATTTTCTTAATTAATATTATTTGAGATATTTCAGATTTAAGATTGCTTTGCTTTTAATTTAATTTAGATATTTTCTTCCTTTTTGGGTTTGGTTAAATAATTGGTAACACTTGAGTTGTCAAACTCAGGGGTGGTTGAAATTGGCTGATTTTGCTTTAGCTAGGATTGCTCTAAACACTAGTCTCTCCACAGGAGTTGACTAGGACTTGAGAATCAAGCTAATTAGTCCACTTGACTTAACTAAGTGGGATTGAAATCCAATTCTCATCACATCTAATAAGGATAACGAGGACAGAATTTCCAGTTCTTCATACTTTGCCAAGAATTTATTTTATTATTATTATTTTATTTTATTTGTCATATAACATATTCCCACCTTACTTCCTAAACCCCAATTTACAAACTCATAACCAATAATAAGAACATACCTCCCTGCAATTCCTTGAGAAGACGATCCGAGGTTTGAATACTCGGTTATCAATTTCAAAGGGGTTTGTTACTTGTGACAACCAAAACGTTTGTACGAAGGGATTTCTGTCGTTTTAGAGACTATATCTACAACGCGACTGTTTTTATGAAATTCTTTACTGGCAAAAATTCCGACGTCAGTCGCTCAGGGGTCTGGAATAGATGCTCTCGTCGTCCTTCTTTTTCCTCCCTCATTCTCTTCCTCGGGTCGCCTGACCTGTCGGCCAAGTATCTGTCTAGTCGGCCTTCTCTGGCCAACTTTTCTATGACATTCTTTAAGTCGTAACATTCATTGGTGGAATGTCCATAGAGCTCATGGTACTCATAGTATTTTGTCCGACTTCCTGCCTTCTTATATTTGATTGGACGAGGAGGTGGAAGCTTCTCAGTGTGGCATATCTCTCTGTAAACATCCACTAGATAGACTCTAAGGGGAGTATAGTTGTGGTACCTTCGGGGTTTTTCTGGGTTTTGTTCTTCCTTCTTCTTGGGTTCTTTTTCCTTTTCCTGAGCTTGGTAGGCAGGGTTGGTCGGGAGAAAGGTTCTCTTAATCGAAAATTCTCCTCCATGTTGATATATTTTTCCACCCTCTCTTGCACATCATTTAAGGAACTTGGATGACTTTTGGATATGGATTAAGAGAACAAGCCTTCTCTAAAGCCATTAACTAATCCCATAATCACGGCCTCAGTAGGCAAATTTTGAATCTCCAACCTCTTGCTTAACTCCTAACAAACTCAAGGCGTGTTTTGTTTTATCCTTTTGGATGGAGAATCTGGTCAAAAACTTTCTTACCAAGTCGTCAAAGCTAGTCACCGACCTGGGGAGTAAGTTATTGAACCACTTCATCGCCGCTTTGGTTAGAGTGGTCGGGAAGGCCTTGCAACGGGTGGCATCAGAGGCGTCAGCTAGATACATCCGGCTTTTGAAGTTGCTGAGATAGTGTCTCGGGTCGGTCATTCCGTCATAGAGATCCATGTCGGGGCTTTTGAAATTCCTAGAAACTTAAGTTTGCATGATCTCTTCTATGAACGGGTCTTCTCCGCCTAGGGGGCTTTCCTCCCGGTCTGCTCGGTTATTTCAGTTTTGGAGGTCGGCTTCTAACTTTAAGAGCTTTTCTTCTAACTTCCTCCGTCGTCTTACCTCTCTCCGCAGCTCCCGTTCTGCTTCCCGTTGTCACTCGGCTTCGTGCTCGAGCAGTTCTATTTGTTCTCGTTGGCTATGGACTATGTCTAGTATCTCTGTTGTATGAAGAGGTTCCTCATCTTCAGAATGGTGGATTTCTGAATGAATCCGCCTTGGGTGGAAATTTCCTGACGTCCTCTCTCCATGAGTCCCCTGCATCTGTTGTGGTGGAGGAAGTACAATGGCGTTGTCTTCTAGCTGATGCTCAGATTCTGATTCAGACACCGTGTGGTCGTCTTCATACTGGTGTTCCGCTATTATCAGAGGGTGAATCTCAGGTCCCCGGCAACGGCGCCAATGTTCTGAGGATTACCTAAAACGTTGATTTGGGCTTGGACGTGAGGTTCAGGTCCCTTTTATGACAACGTCCGACTTGTTGATGCCGAGGTGCCGCCTGCCGAGTTCCTCATGAGGAGGGGGTGGTACCTGCAAGAGACTCCGATACTTAAGTTAGTAAAGGCTTTAGGCAAGTTTTTAGTAGATTAGAACGTAAATTATACCTGAGGGGTGTCTGGATATTTATAGTAGAGTGTTAACCATCTTTGTTGGAGTAGTTCCATCTTTATTGATGGATGACCGTTCCCTTTATCTTGGAAATTGTTGAGATCTATATTTTAGGGAGATATAGATTGTAGGCGAGATTTGGGGAGGCAGTTATTGGCTTTTGGGCTGGTGGAACTGGCCTTTTT
The DNA here is from genome assembly GCF_003086295.3 of Arachis hypogaea. Classification (NCBI taxonomy): domain Eukaryota; kingdom Viridiplantae; phylum Streptophyta; class Magnoliopsida; order Fabales; family Fabaceae; genus Arachis; species Arachis hypogaea. The sequence continues at coordinate 120,700,371 of NC_092050.1, read as the reverse complement.
GTTGGCGTCCGACCTCTTTAAAGAGGTCAGATATATTCTTGAAAGTCTTTTTTATTAGCGGACCTTTTTATTTGTTGGGCCTAAATTCGCTTATGGGACTAAGATATGAACAGTGACCAAATATAAAATTAGAATAGGTTAAAAAGATCTATAACTTATTTGAGTTAAAATTATTTATAATGTCATATTATTTTAGCAGATTTTATTTAAAATTTTTTGGGTGATTTTAATTATTAGGAATTTTTAAATAAAGTAAGGGTAAATTAGTTTTTCACTCAGATTTTCACAAATTAATATCTTTCTGAGACCTGTATGTCACCCTGTTTCTTTCGGTTGGCCGTGACTAGTTATCCGTTAACTCACTCGTGGCAACTGTCGATATTAAGTATATTTTGATAATACCAAATAGATCAATTGTCGGCTAGCACTTTTATGGCTGCTGAATGGAAAAAGATATGGTTTGTGAGATATCAAGAACTTTTTTCACGCCACTTCATTCAATTCCGATCCATTTAGACATAGGTAGATGACTAATATAAAATTGCTTTATAAATATTAAAAGTTTCATGGCGTCAGTTGTTTAGTTAATCCCTCTCAGAATGTGTTGACTTCGGCTCTTGATGGGTGTTTAAATCCTTTATTAAATTCAGTATAGTTAATTATCTAGAGAAGACTATTATCATTAATTAATTGCCTGAAACACCTTTTACCGTGCAATTGGGATTAAGCACACTTTAGAACACAATAGGTTAACAAGAATTAATTGGTTGTGGTTATTTATTTCATTTAAAATTTTGTTATTAGTTAATAGGATGTTGTATACATAAAATAAAATTCGAACTTCAAATACTTATTTAAATGAATAAGTGAGATGATCACTCAACCAACTTATATCAATTGTTGTGCATCTCCTTTTTAATCATATTCATTTTCAGAATGTCAATAATGGATATTAATTTGGAGGTAACTACTTTCATTTTTTATTAGGAAGTGAGATAAACCTAATTAATTAGTGGAAATCAAACCTCGACTCACATCACATTGCAATTAGTCTTGAAATTAAAGATGCTGTTATCTTCCTTTATTCAGGTAAGAATTTTTAAATACATTTTGGTTCTTTATATATTATTTGTCTTCCACATAATGTGAATGCAAGAAATTATCTGGTTCGCTTAGCCAGCGCTAAAGTGCATTTTTCAATTTTTTCATATTAAAGAATCACAAAGTTAATCTCAAGAGATACTCAGTGCTATTTCTTTTTCAATATGTCAGAAATCCTTATCATAAATCAGCGAAGCAAATTCGGACAAGTTTTCCTATGATGATATAGAAGAGGTGAGGCACCCCATTATTTTATTTTATTGTTTAAAATATGAATGAATTCGACACCAGCCAATTAGTTCACTGCTGAGTCAAGACATTATTCGATAAATGCTTACATAAATATTTCCAAATTATTTACTACTGTTGGATTTAATTAACGAGAGAAATTTCGGCAGTAATTTGCATAATGATAATCCGTCACTAAAGTTGATATAATCTTGGAGCTATTTTGTTTTTTTTTTTTTTTTAAATAACACTAGTATTACCATAAAATTTTTTGTGAAAAAATTCAACAGTAATTTATTTAATCAAAACAAGGAATTTTAATTAATAAATCAAACATTATCGTTATATTTTTTTATCTAAAAATTTGACAATAATAACATCCTATATCTCTTTTCGGTCTACTTCTCACAAACTCAAACTTTAACTCACATTTATTTAAGTTCGAATTATATCTAATTTGTTTATATTATTTTAGAAAAAAAAAATTTAGTACATTACATATTTAAGCAAACATTAGCTACCAAAAAATAAATTATTAAATTATATTTATTATTGTCAATAATGAAAAATCAATCTGAGATACTATGCAGGTAACAAGAGAAATACCTGGACATAAAGGCCAAGGCTGAGATTAGTAGGGGATACAGCGCAGGAGACTCATTGTATACTGACGACTTCACTACATATATATGCTGTCATGTCAAAGAAAATAGTATGTAACATATAATCAACCATAACAATGCTTAACTTACATTATCTTTTATCTAATTTGCTATATATCAAATTTTTAAGAAAAAATATATTATTATAAGATTAGGAATACAAAAATAAAAAAGTAATTTAAAAATTATTATCACAGGATTCAAAAATAAAATTTTCGGAACAGTAATTATCAATTTTTTTAGATTTACTTGTTATCTGATTTTTCTAAGAAAATTTGACAAAAGTCTAACGGTAATAATGTATGTCATATTCTTTTTATTCAATGATGACATATTTGGTTAGAAAATCTAATGATAAAAATGTCTTTATTTTTGTCGGATCCAAAAATTTGAGATAATTATTTTCTTTCGAGATGTTTGTTAGAAATAGAATTGTTACACATCTAAATATTTTTTCATTTAAATTTATTCAAATAGGTCTAACACTAATAAAAATTACTCTCATTAAAAGAGTGTCATTACACGCGCTTTTTCTTCTTCTCCTCCCCTGCGCTTCTTCTTCTTCTTTCAAATACACGCGTACGTCCTCTTTTTCTTTTTTCAAATTCACGCATACCACCTCCTCCTCCTCCTCCTTCGCGCACGCAGATGCTCCTCCTCCTCCTCCTCATTTTTCGTTATCGTTATCACCAACAACACCAATATTTTGCTAATGAATTATTTTTTCAATCAAATTGAATAGAATGCAATTGCTGAATTGAATAGAATGCAATTGCTAAATTGAATTGAATTGACACAGGTGTTCTGAATTGAATTGAATTGATAATATCTAAATTATAGACACAGATGTTTTGAATTTGATTTTATATAATGGATAATGTTCCATTCATTTTTTTTCCAAAGATAATAGGTTATATTTCATTAATTATTAAAAAATGAAATACAAAGATGTCCAAAAGCAGAACAGCATAATAAAAGGTGGGGATTTCCCAAAAACACTACACTGAAGGTATTCATCCAACGGTGCGTGGTCGAAAAACGAAGAAAAATCTTAAAGAAGAAATAATGATAAATCAAATTGAATGCAACTAAGAGCTTGACTCATGGAGATGACGACCTAAACTGGGAGTTCTTTGGATTTCACGGAGCAACTTGACAGAGCTTGCTAGAATGGCAGACGGCATAGAAGTAGAACCTTCAAAAATCAACTGGTTGTGAGCTTTCCAGCAGTTCCAGCAAATGATGGCAAGCAATTGAGGATTACGATCAGCATTCTTCAACGGGTTAAGTATCTCTGTTGATGCAATCCACCATGTCCAAAAGTCGTTAGAACTCTGAGGGGGAAGACAGTCACGAAGATAACTCTGAGACCATACGTCTTTAATTCTAGAGCAATCGATCAAACAATGAGTGACTGTTTCCGTTGCTTCATGACAGCAAGGACATATTGGTGATATAGATGGGATGTGGTGATGAATCTGAGCAAGCACCGGAAGTCGGCCATGGAGAGCTTTCCAGATAAATAGCTTAATTTTGTGAGGCAAGTTCAACTTCCATAGATCAATCCACGGCTTTTTCTGCTGCATATAATTAGGGCAAAGCTCCAGAGGCGGATGGTAAAATAAATAGCCAATTCTGTAACCTAAAACTGTATCATATTGCTTTGATTTGTTCAAATCCCATTGCAATTTGTCCCTACTCTGCTGAATTTTAATTGACAAAATCTTGTTTGCAACGTCTTGGGGAAATAATTCTTGAATGAGATTCTGATTCCAATTTCTATCTTCAGTAATTAGATCTTTAACTCTTGGAACCAACTCAGAAATAGCCTGTCTATTTGGCATGTCAGAAATCATTAAAGGATACGGAGGAGGCAGCCAAGGATCCTTAAAGGTTCGAATATTCCCACAGCCCAATTAAGACCTTTTTCAACAATTTTTCGGCCTTCCAGTATGCTCCTCCATCCCCAAGAAGGTAAGACTCCAATTTCTGCCGTTATAGCATTACCATTGCTAAAGTATTTACCTCTTAAGATTTTGGATAATAAGGAAGTAGGCTGTGTTACAAGTCGCCAAAACTGTTTGCCTAAAAGTGCCAGATTTTGGATTCTGAGATCTTTAAATCCAAGGCCTCCTTCTTTTCGTGGGCGAGTCATAGTGTCACAGCTAATCCAAGCCATCCTCCTTTTAGAACCTTTTTGTCCCCACCAGAACTGAGAAAGTAGAGAGTGAATTTCCGAAATTAAACCATCAGGCAACTTAAAGCAAGACAATGTATAAATAGGAATAGTTTCTCCCACTGCCTTAAGCAATACGTGTCTACCACCTGACGAAAGAAGATTGTGCTTCTACCCTTGGATTCTTTTCCGAACCTTTTCTTTGATCATACTAAAAGAAGCCTTTTTCGATTTAGAGACTGTAGAAGGCAAACCAAGGTATTTATCCTGAGCCCCAATATGATTAATATTCATAGAGTTAGCCAGTAGTGTACGAGTAGTGGACGGAGTGTTGTGGCTAAAGAATACAGCAGATTTATTAAGATTTACCCTCTGGCCACTGATGCTTTCATAAGAATTCAATAAATGCAGGATATTTGAACATGCTTCAGGATTAGCCTTACAGAATAAAATGGAATCATCAGCAAACAGGAGGTGGTTGACCTTGGGACATCGCCTATGTATCTGAAGACCCTGAATTAGTCTGTTTTGTTCTGCCTTGTGTAGCAAGAAGGAGAGACTTTCTGCACAAAAAAGAAAAAGATAGGGGGATAGAGGATCTCCTTGTTGAATACCTCTATTTGGTTTGAAGAAACCATAAGGTTGTCCTTCCACAATAACAGAATAAGAAACAGTTGTCACTAATTCTCGAATCCACATGATCCATCGGGAGTCAAAACCAAACTTCTCCAATATAAACTAAAGAAAGTGCCATTCCACCCTATCATATGCCTTACTCATATCTAATTTTAGCGCCATTTTATTTTCGAGACCCCTTTTTTTGTTCTTCAAGTAATGCATACACTCGTGAGCAATTAGGATATTATCAGAGATTAATCTGCCTTTAATAAAAGCACTCTGCGTAGGGCTAATTAGTCTATTCATCATACCCTGAAGCCTATGTACAAATACTTTGGAGATAATCTTGTAAATGACTGAAGATAGGCTTATTGGTCTTACCTGAGTCATATCTTTAGCATCAAAAATCTTGGGAATAAGAGAGATCTGAGTGTGGTTAAAACCCTTCAAGATTCTGCCCCCAGAAAAGAAGCTCTTAACTGCTCGAAACACATCACCACTAAGTATGTTCCAGAAGCTTTGAAAAAATTTTGCTGTCATACCATCATCTCCTGGAGCACTTTGAGGATGAATGCTAAATGTTGCGCATTTCACTTCCTCATTAGTCACTGGTCTTTGAAGCCTATGATTCATGTGAGCTGTAACCTTAGGTTCAAAATCAATAAACAGAGGTTCAGGGTTCTCATGACAAGTGGAGGAAAAGATGTCCTTGAAATAAGATTCAGCCACAGAAGCAATACCAGCATTTGAAGTAGCCACTTCACCATCACTGTCAGTTAGTTGCCAAATTCTATTCCTTTGGGTTCGATTTCTAAATTTCTGATGGAAGAAAGCTGTATTCTGATCACCAGATTTGAGCCATTTGACTCTAGACTTATCTTTCCAATAAGATTCCTCATTTTGCAATGCTTTTTCAAGTTTGTCCTCTATTTCTGAAATGATGTCGCCTCCATGAATTCCTGCTAAACAAAGTTCCTCTAATTCCGACTGTAGTAAATCAATCTCCACCTTTGAATTAGATCTGTGTTCTTGCTGCCATCTGACAATCTTATGCCAACAACGCTTTATTTTTTGAGCTAGGATATACATGGCTGAACCATCAATCTGTTCATGCCAAACCTCTCTAACAATCTGCCTTATTTCATCATTGGAACACCATCTTTCTTGGAATTTGAATCGGCATTTAGATCTCTCAGTTCTCGGATTAGAGTCTAGGAGAAGAGGGGCATGATCCGAGCCTGATTCTGATAGTCTAAGAACCGTTGCATTGGGATAGAGTTGATGCCAATCAACTCCTACCAGAAATCGGTCCAGTCTTTCCTGTATCAACTCATCACCCCTCCGTCTATTTGACCAAGTGAATGGTCTTCCGACCATACCAATATCAATCAGGGAATTATCATCAATAAAACTATTAAAGGTTTCAATAGAAGAAGGAGATTTAGCACCCCCACCTTCTTTCTCCAATTGATTAGAAATGGCATTAAAAATCCCCCATTAACACAACCTTACCATCGAACTGTTGGGTGACTGAAGTTAATTCAGCAAATTGAGCCATTCTATGTTGATCATTTGAATTGAGATAAACACCTAGAACACCATAGGGATCATTAGAACCAGCTGTCAGAACTGATGCCACAATGAAAAATCTACCATGCTGTAAAATCTGAACAGTGCAACCGTCCCTCCATGCCATTGCCAAACCCCTGACAATCCATCCGGATCTACAATAAACCATTTCTTGAAACCACAAGATCTTAGTTTTCCTTCAACTTGTCGAGATTGATTTTTTGATTCACAGATAAAACCAACCTCGGGGGAGTAGGATTTGCAAATCCCTTTAAGATTGTGGATTGACAGGGGTCTCCCCAAACCCCGACAATTCCACGAGAGCAGTTTCATATTTCTTTGGGTGCCACTTGAAGGTTGGCACCCTCCACCGTCATAGCAATTATATGAGGGTTCTGAGTCTCTGATTTGTTGCTCATGGTGTAAAGAAAATCAGAATTGGTATTCAATGATTCCAAAGAGACATAAGATATATGAAATGAGTGAATTAGAAAACGGAACGAATTAAAAGAGGAATGAATTGGGAGATAAAACGAAAATTAGGGAGCTAAGTGAAAAAGAAATTAAGAAAAGAAAGTAGAAGAAGATGGAAAAGAGTTTGACGAAGAAAAGACAAAGAAAGGTGTAACCATGGAGGCGGCGCAGTGAAACCTTAGCAAAGCGTCGGGCGCTAGATGAGGAGTACGTACTCCCACTGAGATGATTTGTGATTTTGTACTTTCTTAAAATTTGGAAAGATATAATGTTCCATTCATTTAATACTATACAATCGTTTCACCTTAATAACGTGTTCGATCGGTTCATTCAGAAATCTGTTTTGAATTTGATTTTATATAATGGATAATGTTTCGTTCATTTAGTACTATACAATTTTTTCACCTTAATAACATGTTCGGTTCATTATGAATTGAATTGAATTGAATGGACGCAGATGTTCTGAATTGAATTGATGATCTCTAAATTGTAGACACAGGTACTTTGAATTTGATTTTATATAATGGATAATGTTCCGTTCATTTAGTACTATATACAATTGTTTTACCTTATAACATGTTTGGTTCATTATGCAGAAAAGCTGTTTTGAATTTGATTTTATATAATAGATAATCTTCCGTTCATTTAGTATTAACCAATTGCTTCACCTTAATAACATGTTCGGTTTATTATGAATTGAATTGAATGAATGCAGGTGTTCTGAATTGAATTGAATTGAATTGATAATCTCTGAGAGGAGGAGAAAAAAGAAGATGAAAAGAAGAAAGAAAGAAGAAAAACCTTCCTGTGCAAATTTGGAAGAAGAAGAAGAAGAAGGGAAAAAGAAGAACCCGCGTGAATTTGGAAGAAAAAGAAGAAGAAATATGAGGAGGAGGAGGAGGAGAAGGAGAAGGAAAAAGAAACGGAGAAGGAGAAGGAGAAGGAACACGTAATTTAAAAAGTTGTTGCAACAACTTGGATAGACTTAGATAAGAATTTTGCTTGGATGTAGAGCTTTATTTTGTCAAAAAATACCAAACGGTAAATCTAACGGTAGCTTAAATTAATTGAAAATCAACAATAAAAAAATTTATATTCAAATGCAACAGAAAATCGGACAATAAAAAAATATTTTTTATACAATTAAATAATTTTATTGCTGACAAAAAATTATTCGAATTTTATTATCAACAAAAATGCTCTTAAATAATTTAAAAATGTGACAAAAATATTCAAAAGAACTATTATTTTTTATAAATGACAAATAATTTTTATATTTGACAAACTGTTTATGCATTTAATTTAAAATTTTATAGGAATATTTAGATAACTGATTAAAAAATACACAAAAAACGAGATAAAACTTTTATCTTTATATTTTAATTTATTTTTTAAAAGTATTATTGGTGGTTAAAAAAAACTACAAAAAAATTTAAAAAATATTTATTGAGAGAAAAATTATCAAGTTTTAAAAATAAAAATATCTAATTTTTTTAATCATGAAAAAATGTATTAAAATTTAATCTGTAAAATATTTTTTAAAAATACATATTTAATGCTAGACATTTTTATTGTATTTTAAAATTATTTAAAGATATTTTTATTAATAACAAAATTTAAATATATTTTTTGTCTATGACAAAATTATTCGAATATATTTTTTATGATTTATCTAAAAGTATTTTCGGCAATATCAGAATCTCAATCTCATTACTGTTAAATATGTTCTGAACTTTTATTATTTATACACGCCTAATTATTTCACATGTCTTTTATCAACCTTAAAAAATTAATTATATAATAATATCATTTCCTAGTTTACCACAAAAGCATAAAGCATCTGTTTATCTGTAACATGCATTTGGCCTTTTTATCAATTTAAAAAGGGTACTAGTGATTATCTCAAATGCCTATTTTGTTTATTTTACTAAGTAATATCAAGTGCGTGACTTGTTCTCACTTTCCCTTCTGCTTACGTAAGAGGGCTGCTTTCAAAGTTGGCAATGACTTAGATCCAAGACTTAAGATTATGTTGCCATGTCATTCTAAACAAAGTGCCATGCGAATGGCATCATATCAGAAAGAAACAACTTAAGACGCCACACGTTTAATTTTGTGTTGATGATATCATATTAGTTTTTAGGGTTCTTTTAATTAATTAATTAATCTCTCTATGTGCAAGCACATATTCTCTCACACAAACATAAACATGTTGCACATCTATTTCCTAAATAACAAACTTGTTTAGTGTTTTTAATAATAATTGTTCGTTGGACTTGATTATCTCATTAGGTCGATGGCATCATCTGTTCCTTTTTCTTTTAATTATATTGTTAATATTTAGTATAATTATTTTCTAATGGGTGTCCTTTTTCTTTTCATTGGTTCAAATAGGATAGAAGGACTTATTTCATCAAACTTTTTAACACCACTTTTTCCCCCTTATTAACATTCGGAGTTGTGTCATCAATTTGTTCCACCCAAAAAAGAACTCTCATTTTGAAGGTGTGTAACACGATGTGGTGAGATCATCTATTTACACATCACCCATATATTATTTTGTGGGCTCAGTATCATCCAGTCACATAATTAATTGAAAAAATATTCTAAGTACAATAAGGGCGGCATATATATATAGAATACTTTTGGTTATCTTCTCAAAATTATTAATTTGCATTGATTCCTTAGCATAACCTTTTTATCCTTTCAATTTTCTTTTAAAATACTCTATCGTTATATTATTCTACAATAAATTACAGGTAACATGCATATTTTGATACCAATATATTTGTTTTTTACTTCTATTTTATATTTTTAAAAATATTAATTTTAAATAATTATATTATCAATATTTAATAATTAATTATGATAAAATTTGTCAATAATCATAATATTTTATATCATATTTTTAACAATTACAATAATTCATTTTAATATTTTCATAAATATTATATAATATATATAAAGTATTTCATTTATCGCTCATGAGTGTAAATTTTAGAATTAACATTTTTTTATTTTGTTTTTAAATTTTGTTTTTGTCTTCCTTAATTATTTCATACATAACAATAATAATATATATATTTTTTTATCGAAATTAATTCTTTTCAAGGTATAAGTTAAAATTTTGTCATCCTTTTATAAATCTAACTTTTTTTTATTCTTTTAATTATATATAATGAGTGTTCATACTCAATTTTTTTCTTTTGTTATTGCAACAAAATTATTTTTTACCGAAATTATTTATTATAACGCAGCATTACATCCATCATATTTCATTCGAGTTGTTTTTGTTCATTCGAGTGCTAATTATATAGATGTAAGAGTTTAATGTAGTAGAAACAATGAATTTTATTTTATTGAAAGATAATTGAATTTTTTTATATACTATAACTAACCTGAGAGAAGTTATCTTTTGTAGGGGTACTGAATTTATCATTAAGAGCTTAATGTATATACTTATTCTTGCTTTATCACATTATTACATGGATAATAAATAATGATACTTATTTAATAAGACGATGGTCTGAATTTGTACGAATTTTATATATTTAATTTGATTAAATTATTTTCATTAGTTACCGTTATGAAAATGATTCTAATGTGTAGGTCTAGACATCAATAACTTAGATATTATTTAAATAGTTAAATTTTAATATTAGAATTTAATTAACTAATTTTAAATGAATTTGACTTTTAAATGAATTTGAAAATTTATGTCACTTTATTAGTTAGTCTATTAAATTTAGATATATAATATTTATTTTTTAATTTTTAATTTTATTTTTTACTATTTATAAGTTTATTTTTTAATATGGTAATATATCATATAATTTTGATATATTTTAATTTTTATCTATTAATAATTAAGAATTAAATCATTCAAAATAATAATGATATTTTTTTGTCAATAATACTAAACGGGTATAAGAAAAAGAATACTTTCAATACGTGTTTGACATAATATTTTACGTATATTAATATATTATTATGAAAAAGATAATATTTGTATATTATTAAAATTAAAGTGTGTGTATTAATATTTTAAATTAATTAATAGTCAAAATATACATGACTATATCATTAGGAGATCAGAAAGATGATATTCTAATATAATACTAACTATACTAATGTAAATTATACAAAGTATACTATAATTATATATAATTATTTATTTTTAAATTAAAAAATCAAATTATTATATTATTAATTATAATTTATTTTTTAATTTTAAAGTATTATAATTAAATGCATATACTTTAATTAAGGGATAAATATATTAGTTTATTAAACATAATTTTTAAATTGAATTTTGAGAATAAAATAATATTTTAAATTTTTTCATTGTTAGAAATCCCATTATTAGTTTATTTTCGGTAGGTAGTTTGAGATTTTGTTTTTTAATATATTGGATATGATTTTATTTTAATATTTTTTATTATGATTAATTAATAATTTTTTTCTGATATTAAAAGCACTATATTTACAAAAAAAAAACATACATATTAATATATGATTATGAAAAAGATAAATATTTTTATATTATGAAAATTAAATTTTGTATATTAATATTTTAAATTAGTTAATAGTAACAACTTATATTATTATATTATTAGAAAAAAGATAATATTTAAAGTTATTACTAATTATACTAATAGTACATAACTATTTGTTTTTAAATTACAAAATCAAATTACTGTCTAATATTAATAATTTATTTTTAATTTAAAAAGCATTATAATTAAATTTGTAAACTCTAATTAAGGGATGATATATTAGTCTATTAAACATAATTTTTAAATTAAATCTTGAGAAAAAATTATTTCAAATTTTTTATTGTTAAAAATTCTATAATTAGTTTGTTTTAGGTAGTTACTTTGAGATTCTGTTTTTTAAGATATTGGGTATAATTTTATTTTTTTGTTATTTATTTTATTGTTGATTAATAAGTTTTTTTTTCTAATCTTAAAGCACTATACTTACCAAAGGAACCTATATATTAATATATGATTATGAGAAAGATAATATTTATATGTTATTAAAGTTAAAATCTGTGTATTAATTTTTTAAATCAATTGGTAATTAATCTTTTAAATCAATTAATGGTAGCAACCTATGTGATTATAACTTTAGGAACAATAATATTCTAATTTATTACTAAATATACTAAACGTAAATTATACTAAAATTGTACATACTATTTGCTTTTAAATTAAAGGATAAAATAAATTACTATATTATTAATTAATAATTTATTTCTTAATTTTAAAAAATATTATAATTAAATGTATATAGACTCTAATTAAAGGATAAATACATTAGTCTATTGAACATGATTTTCAAATTGAATATTGAGAAAAAAATAACATCATAAATTTTTCATCGTTGAAAATTTCATGATTAATTTGTTTTAGATAGTTACCTCAAAATTTTGGTTCTTGATGTATTAGGTATATATGATTTTATTTTCATAATTTTTATTATATAATTAATTAATAATTTCTTTCATAATTTTAAAAGCATTATTATTATATTTATAGAAGGAATATGTTTATTATTATATGATTATGAAAAAAAATTATATATTATTAAAGTTAGAATATGTATAATAGTTTTTTAAAATAATTAATCATAGGAACGTATATAATTATACTAAATATAAATTATATAAATTAATCATACTTAATTATTAAATTAGAGAATCAAATTATTATATCATTAATAAATAGTTTTTTTCTATTCAAATTATTAGATGAAATTTTTAAATTAAATTTTGAGAATAAAATAATATTTTAAATTCTTAAAATTTATATGATTAGTTTGTTTTAAGTAGTTACTTGATATTTTATTTTATGATATATTGAAAATGATTTTATTTGGATGCTCTTTATTATATCATTAGTTAATATAGTAAATAGTCATTTACTATGAAAGGTTAAGATGCTATTAAGAATGACTATGAATAATTTAAATAAACTTTATAACTATAAAAGCTTTATTCTGTTTGATATTTCTAACCAAATATCAATTCACTACAAGAAAATATTGGAATAGCGCAGCGACCGATTTTAGCGACTGAAAAAAATAGTTGCTAATAGCAATCGATTTAGCGACCAATCTAGAATTTCCAGGATCAAATCAATATTGGTCGCTAAATCGGTCGCTAATAGCAACCGAATTAGCGACCGATAAGTTTTAAATACAAGCAAAATAAAATCGGTCACTAAAATCGGTCATTATTTTTTTATTTAGCGACCGATTTAGCAACCAAAACGGAAATAATGTCTTTGGAACTGTTGATCACAAAAGCGGTCGCTATTTTTTATTTTAGCGGCCGATTTTGCAATTGATAGTGAAATAGGGTGAATAACTGTTTGGTCGCTAATTCAGTCACTAAATTACTGGTCGCTAAATCGGTTGCTAATTGTTAATTTAGCGACTAATTTTAGTGACTAACATAATCAGTCACTAATAGCCACCGAATTAGCGACTGATTAGTTTTATACAGCTAGAATATAAATGGTCGCTAAAATAGGTTGCTATTTTTTAATTCAGCGACCGAATTAGCAACCAAAGCAAAGGAAGGAATGTCCTTGGTACTCTCTGTCACAAAATCGGTCGCTATTTTCTTATGTAGCGACCAATTTTGCAACCAATCTATAAGTAAATAGAATAACGTGGTTAGTTACTAATTCGATCGCTAATGTTGTGGTCACTAAATCGGTTGCGATTTTATAAACTAATCAGTCGCAAAACCAGTCGCTAAGTTAAAAAAGGATATTTTCTGAATTACCCTCACTAACCCTAACTCATCCACACCATTCTCATCTTCTCCAATCAGACACCATTGTCATCACTGAGCACCATTGTCGTATTCTTCACCTCCGTCTTTTGTGCGTGTCTCGCCGCCGTCTCCTGAGGTCCCATTGGCATTATCTTCTCCGGTCTCGGCGCAGTCTCCTGAGATCTCGTCACCATCTTCTTCTGATATCTTGGCACCATCTTCGTCGTCTTCAAGCAGGTAACCTCCTAATCGCTGATTCTGATATATTTTGTTAGGTTTGGTTTTTTCCCCTCTGGTTAGGGTTTTAGCGATGTGCTTTGTTGAATTTGCTTGTTGATCCGTTCCTTTATCTGTCTTGATTCTTTTTTTGTTGATTTTAGGAGATTAACTTGTTGAATTTGCTTGTTGATCCATTTTGTTTGCACATGAACAATTAGTCATGCTTCTATTGTTCAATTTGAATATATTACTGTAATCATTCCTTGTATATCGACAATTAAAATTGTACAAGTATTCCAAGTTTGACTAACATTTTCTCTGACATGCAAATCAATGATCTTTACTCTAAAAAATAAAAATAAGCTTTGATTTTTCACATTTGATTATGTCCTTTTACTTGAAGTTCATTGAACACAAACCATATATGACCAGAAGGCAGATGTTTTTAGTTTTGGAATAGCTCTTTGGGAGCTTTTAATGGGAGAAGTGAGTAATTTTGTGCCAGGCAGTGGTCTTTGCTGCTTTAACTTCCATTAGTTTTTCGTCTCAATCCTTGATATTACCTTTCTATTATTTTCTCATTGTATATTCTACCTTTTTTCTTTTAATCAGCTACCATACTCTTACTTGACTCCATTGCAAGTAGTAGTTGGTGTGGTGCAGAAGGTTTTGTTCTGTTCTCTTTACCAATAATTTTGGGGTAAACATTTTGTTTTTCTCTTATTTATGCAAGATAATTCTTTTGGTAGACATATGCATGATAATTCTGTTCTCTTATTTATCCCCAAAAATACAAATCCAAGACTTTCTGAATTGCTTAGTATTTATGTGTACTGTGCCTAGTTGAGAGGTATGTATGATAGGTTTTTTTATTCTTGCTTGCTTGTTCATGTAGGAAATATCGAACACTTCTTCTTAATTCCAGTTCTGTTGAAGATTCAGGAAGGGTAAGTTTGGTACATGGCTGTAAGTAGAGAATCATCATGAGTAACAATACTATCATTTTAATGTATGAAACTACTTTAAACTGAAATAAGTAAATTATGTTCCACTATCCCAAAGGTTGAAGGACAATGCTTCTGGTCATATTTTGCATTATTATAAGTTATGCAAAGCCTGAGTCTGTTTCCTAAAGTGAAAAACTGTCCTTTTTACCAAGACTGTTTGGCATATAATTGTATTAAAGTACAGAACTAAAGAATGTATTCAGTAATCATTTGTGGAGTGTTTTGGTTTTTTTAGTAGATTGGGCTTTCTAATTAAAAAGACCTAGTAATCATCAGTACATAGAAAGAACAAAAAATAAAATTCTTACCATCTCCTAAAAAGCTGTGCTCATTGATGGAAATTAGTTGAATGTAATCTGAAAAAAAAATATTTTTATGGTAATAGTGTAGCATATTATTGATATATTTTATGTCATGTACAAGTTATAGCTACAATTACGTATCAAGACACAAAGTTGATGATCGATATAAATTAGAACATGCATATCAAGATGAAACAACACCTGAAGAACCTGTGGAAATGATGAACCATTAGGAAGTTTAAGAGCCGAGGATGGTACATACGAAGAAGTTCAAGTGAATGAAGTAAATGTAGTTCACATAGATAATGAGGAGTTTGAGTTTGACCATGATTCTGAATATGACAGTAAAGATAAGATGGATACATTGCTTGATGATAATGAAGAAGATAACAATGATGAGAATCAAAACAATATTGATTACAATGATAGTGATAGTGATGATTATTAGTCTATCTCATTCAGGTGATTTTTCCTTTAACATTTGTAAAAAAATAATAGTTGCGTATTACTAGGCTATGTGATTGGTACGTGATTATTGTCTAATTTGGATATTTCCTTTACATATATACATGTTAACTAGTTTTGAATTTAATTGCAGATGTCTTATAGTGACAAAAGAAAAGAAAAACAAAAGATGACATCCAATAATAAAATAAAAAAGGTGAAACTGACACGACTTGCTAAAAGTTTAGAAGAATCAATGACATCCAATTTTACTTCTACTCCATCTGCTACAGCCAATACACTTCCGTCATTAACTCCCAATTTAAGTACCTCTGAAAACGCTCAACCAGTGTCAGATCAAAGAGAGCAAGTACCTAACAATGAAGTTGAAAATGAATGCAATCAAATTGGAGTGTTATCTACCCACGCATCTTCAAATGTTTAGACAAGTCAAAGAAAGCTAAAATTGGACTGGGGGGATGGGTATGTTTTAACCTTTTCATTTTAATTGTCAACTTAGATGCATTAAAAGATTGTAGCGTTGAGGGTGCTAGCTAGTATAGTAGTAAGCTTGGTTGAGTTTGGCATGAACATAGTAGTAACCGAAAAAAAAAGATTATTTATTAATAGTTTTCATAAGTTTGCTATAATTGATGTGTCTCATGTGACAAAACATGAGCTTCAAGAATTGTTGGCATCTCTGATTAGGATGAGTTTTAGGCTGAAAATTCATGCATCTTATTTTGGTGTAATTATAATAGCTGTTTTATTAGCGCATTAAACAAAATGGTAAAATTAAAGATTTAATACTCGCCAGAAATTTGTGAAAAGAGGTGTTATCAGATTTTGGAATTGGATTTAGGATACACTTGGGGTTGTTACTTGGCAGTAACAGATTTTGTTTTATGTTTTATAGGGATAGATTTTGATTTTGTTGTTCTTGAGCTTGATACTTATGTGTCACATTTGTGTTAAGTATGTTTGGAGAGGAATTGAATTGAAGTATACTCTTTGAAATACATGTTGTCTCTTTTTATTTAAAATATATGTTATAGTCTTTGAAATGATTTTAATATCTCAACTACTTGAAATTATTCACAAACTATTATTTGCATAGTTGAGAACAGGCCCTTATCATTCTAAGTTTACTTCCTTAACACCATACAAGACTACAGTAATTTTATTTTTTGAAGTTATCCTCTTATATTGTATTCTGATTGATATTAAGTAACATCTACAGATTTTTACCTTTACCTACCGCAGCTCATGCGATTTCGGACATTATTAAAGGACATTACTTTCAGTCGTGGCCTTCATGGAAAAAAATACCAGATGCTACTAGAAAATTTTGGTGGGAAAAGTTCGAAGTAGGTTTTAGAGAAACATTTAATTTTTTAGATTAAGAATTCGTTCTTAGTTTGAAAAATATAATATATATCAACTTACAACTATTCTTATTTGCATTGATTATTCAGAGCAAATATCAGTTTGTTCCTCCAGATCTTCATTGGGCTCAAAAAAACTTTGAGAAGCGAGATGCTGCCTTACTAAAAAATTTGTTGAGAAAAGCCCGTGCAAGTAATGTCAAACCTCGATGGATAGGAGAAGTTATGTCGGATGCTTTGTGCGCTTATCGGAATACTGATGCTGGGTTTCTACAAAAGAGTGCACAAGGTCAGTTAAATTGAGCATCTGATTGCAGTGGGTTTAGAGCGGCTCTTCATACTACTGTCTCAATTTCCGTTACCCAACACAAAGCTAATATGGTGATGTTGTAGAAAAACTTAAATCTTTTATGTTATAATTTTATACACTTCAATTGGTAGTTGATACTCATAGCTTTTTTAATTTATATTTTTGGTAGAAAAAAAATCATTAAAGAGATCTCCAACACAGTTAGAATTGTTTGTGAAGACCCACAAACACAAGGATAAGATATGGGTGGATAAGAAATCAAAACATATTGAGGTGAGTCTATCTTAATCAAAATGTATATCTCTTCCTCTATATGTATTAAACAATATTGCGTTACTGCTAGTGTTCCAACTCATAGGGCTATTCTGTTTTATGGCTATGCGCTTGGGGTTACTGGAACTCTAAATTTGAGTGATCTACTTTTGAATAATTGAGTCCTTTTCAGTACTGTTTAATCTGTCAAAGGGAACCTCTTAGTTTTTTTTTGGAAGTGTTATGAAATTTCTCTCATGAGATGCATGTAATTGATAATTGTCACTCTTAATTTCTTGCACCAATAATGTAGTTGAGAGAGTATATTCGGAGATATTAAAAACAGATCATTATCTTTCTTCTGATTTTTTGTTTTGAGTTCCTTTACTAGATTTTTATAAAGAAGAAACTTAGCTTGCTTTTCCTTTTGGATCTGTTCTGTGTTTATAAGTTAAGTTAATTCTGAGTGTGACATTCTGATAGAATCATAGGAGCAACAAAGATTTATATCTTAAATTTGTTTATTTATAAGGTGATGTTAGATGTTGGTATATGGGTTAAAAATTAATGCTAAGGCTATCTCGTTTGATTCTATAACTTGCTTTTATTGATTCTACTAATTAGTTTATTCAGTTATTAGTTCAGCTTTCTGAATTGTGAATTCTACTTGAGGTTATGGATATGAAAGAAACTTGTCTCAGTTGCTTTATTCATATTTGAGTTAATAGTTCTCTTTGGGTTTGGAATGGAAGGGTGGATGATAGCCCAATTTGGTGTTTATCCAAATTGACTCTAACAGTTGCTTGATTGCTTCGGATAAACATCATTAGAAAGTAAACCAACTTGTGGCTGAGCATGTGAATATGTGATGATTGATAATTGATCTAATTTTGATATTAGTAGAATGAATTTAAGAATGCTATAGAGCAGGCTACACAAAAAACATCTGAAGAAGGAAGTAATGCACCAAATGAGATGGATTTGTGGTGTGAAATAGCCAGAGTTAAAAAGAAAAGAATTTATGGACTTGGAATAGAATCCACTATAATTCACAAAAGACCTAGTTATCGTGGCTCCAGTTCTCAGTCATCTGATTGATTGCGAATGTCAGAACATGAAGAAATAATGAAGAAAATGCAAGAAGATAGTGATGACTTGAAAACTATGTTGGAAAAGATAGAAAATGGACTTGAACTAAATAACCGTTTGCTTCAACAAATGATGAAAAAGCTTAATTTTCAAATTCTAATTTCTCAACTAGAAGGTGGAGAAACAAATATAGGAGAGGATGAAGATGGTGAACGTACGTTTGAAGAGTGATTAATAGTTGTGATGCTAGTTAGTTAATAGACTTTAAATGATGTAATTAGTAATATGAGAGTTTTGTTTATTTATTATTGTTATTGTCTATGATATTCAATTGATGAGTTATTTTGGTGATTATTTAAGTATGTTATGTTATTTGAGATATATTTGTTATGGATTGGCTTTTATGTGTTAAGGTGTAGGTTCTGTGTTGATGGTTTTTCAATATTTGATGGCCTAGATGTAAAAATTTAGTAAAAATTTGATAATTAAAAAATTAAGATCAGCCATAAAAATCAGGTTACTAAAATGCTTGGTTGCAAATTAGCGACTGATTTAGCGACCGATGTTAGTTGCTAAAATACAGGTCCCCACTTAGCGACCAAAAAGTTGGTCGCCATTTAATGACCAATTTACTCAGAGACCGATTTAGCGACGGAAAATTTGGTCGCTGATTAGCGACCAATCCTTTTAGTGATCGATACTCTTTGGTGAGGGTTGGGTGGCCTTGTTGTTAGCGACCGAAGTTGGTCGCTATTTTCTGATTAGCGACCAAGGTTTTAGCGACCACCCAAATTGGTCGCTATTCTCGTAATTTCTGGTATTGATTTGTGAGATGCGTCGTTAGCTTCTCAAGTGGGTGTTACTAATCCAACGTGTTATTATACTATTTTAATTTAAAATAAAATAATAATTCACTTTTGTCCTCAGTCAAAACTGAGAACTGAGACTGCACAGAGAAAAAACTTCTCTATTAACGGCGATTGCCATTCTCCTCTAACCCAATGGACTTCTTCACTCTTCACTGGCGTTCTTTGTTTATGAATGTCTTGCATTCGTCATTTCTCACTCTACAGCAGCCATTTCTCTTGTGTAACCGTCATCTTCACGTCGCCGTGTCAGTTGTCGCTGTCATCATATGCAAAAAGGTCTCCCCTGTCGACATGCATGAAAAACTGAAGTTGTGGGTGGGAATTAAAAAACAAAAAAGAATTTGGAGACACCCTAAACATCAATTGCAATTTCTTCGATTTCACCCATCTACAAATAATTTAGAAGTATGAGGTTGGTGATATTATCTGCTGGTTCCAATTACCCAAAAAGAGAAAGAGAAAGTAAATACCCAGAGAAGAAAAAAACGATTTTGATTTGGGTTCCTTTAGCTTTTTTATTATGATTATTGATTAAGATAGAGAGGATAGCGAATTCAGCAAAAACAATAAGAACCAAGAATAGGATTTTGCTTTTGCTGCCCATAGTTGCCAAAAATTGAATTATTATTTCATTTTCAAATTAAAATAGTATATTAACACGTTGAATTAGTAACAGCCATGTCAGAAGTTAAACAGACGGCCCATCTCATAAATTGACGTTGGTTAGAAATGTTCTGTAAATCTTTCATGTTTATAACATTTATTTAAATTATTGATTGTTGATGCACCACTATTTCGTGGTACATTTTGTACTTAATTGAGTGGATTTTATCCACTAGTCTCACACTTATTCACAGAATTCACATGTTTTACATTTTCCTTCCTAATTTTGTGTTATGATTGAAAACATGCTTCTTTGGCCTTAAATTTTCTATGTTTAATCCTCTCTTATTACCATTCGATGCCTTGATATGTGTGTTAAGTGATTTCAGGGTTTATAGGGCAGGAATGACTTAGAGGATGGAAAGGAAGCTTGCAAAAGTGGAAGGAATACAAGAAATTGAAGGAATTGCTGAGCTGTCAAGCCTGACTTCTTCGTACTAAATTGACCATAACTTGAGCAACAGAGGTCCAAATGAGGCAGTTCTAGTTGCGTTGGAAAGCTAACATAGCTTCAAAATGATATGCAATTTGCCATAGTTGACATGCAGTTAAGCGACGCGCACGCGTGCATCACGCATACGCGTGGGTGACGCGTACGCGTGGCAGAGCCACGTGCTGGACGCATCAGAAAACGCTGGGGGTGATTTATGGGCTCCTTTTGACCCAGTTTTTGGCCCAGAAAACACAAATTAGAGGCTACAGAGTGGGAGAATCATTCATTCATTTATACAACTTTTATTCACATAATTTTAGGTTTTGGATGTAGTTTCTAGAGAGAGAGACTCTCTCATCTCTCTAGGTTTTAGGATTCTTAGGTTTAGCTATTTTCAATTTTAGATTTCTATCTTAGTTTAATTAGTTTCTCTTCTACTCTTATTTATTTTAGCACTTCAGTTTATTTATTTCTCTTGTTGATTTATTTTTTCTCCAATTTAGCTTATGAATTCTCATGTTAGATTTGATTTTCTATTTAATGCAATTTGAGGTATTCTATATTTATTGCTTCTTCTATTATTCTTGAGTTGTTGATGCTTGCTATTGTTGGTTTTAGATTTTACATTCTTTATTGTTTTTCTATGCTTTTATGTTGTGCCTTCCAAGTGTTTGATGAAATGCTTGGTTGGATTTTAATGTAGATTTCTCTCCTTTTGGCTTTGGTTGAGTAATTCGAGACTCTCGAGTTATCAAACTCCTTTGTTGATTGATAATTGAGAAGTTGCTAGTTGATTTAGATCCCTCTAAAGCTAGTCTTTCCTTAGGAGTTGACTAGGACTTGAGGAATCAAATTGATTCATCCACTTGACTTTCCTTCATAGTTAGAGGTTAACTAAGTGGGAGCAATGAACAATTCTCATCACAATTGATAAGGATAACTAGGATAGGACTTCTAATTCTCATACCTTGCCAAGAGTTTTCTTAATTATTATTTTATTTCCTTGTTATTTACATTCCTTGTTCCTTATTCAAAACCCCAAAAAGATACAATCTCATAACCAATTATAAGTACACTTTCCTGCAATTCCTTGAGAGACGACCCGAGATTTAAATACTTCGGTTTAATTTTATTGGGTTTGTTTTAGTGACAACCAAATTTTTGTATGAAAGGATTATTGTTGGTATAGAAACTATACTTGCAATGGGAATTTATTGTGAATTCTTAACTAGCAAAAATCCGTTCATCAATTGTCAGTATTGTTAGCACCTCAATCTTTCATAGTCAAAAATTACCATTTACTCTTAGTTAATAATTTTTTTCTAAATCTTAAAAGTATTATACTTATAGAAAGAATATGTATATTAATATTTGATTATAAGAAAGAAAATATTTATATGTTATTAATTAAAATTAGAATACATGTAATAATATTTTTAATCAATTAATGATAAAAAGTATATGATTATATTATTAGGAGAAACCTAATATTCTAATTTTTTACTAATTATAATAAATGATATTATTGATAGAGAGGTATACGTGACACAACCTACTGGTTTTGAAAACAATGATTTCCTAAACCATGTTTTTAAACTTTTAAAAGCTCTTTATGGTTTGAGACAAACTCTTAATGCTTGGAATGAAAGACTTAACTCTTTCTTATTGAAAAACGGTTTTCAAAGGGGTACCACGGATACAACTTTTTTCATTAAAGAATCTAATGATAACTTCATTCTTGTTCAAGTTTATATGGATGATATTGTATTTAGTTCGGTTAATGAAGTCTTGTGTGCTAATTTTGGAAAATTAATGACTAGTAAGTTTGATATGAGTATGATGGGAGAACTCACATTCTTCTTAGAACTCCAAATCAAACAAACTCCTAGTGGTATTTTTGTGCACCAAGGTAAATATGCCAAAGAATTGGTAAAGAAATTTGGTTTAGAAAATTCTAAACCAATGAGCACATCAATGCATCCAAACTCTAAACTTGAAAAGGATGAAAATGACAAAGATGTAGATGAAATAAGGTATAGAGGAATGATCAGATCTCTTATATTCTAACTTCTTCTAGACTAGATATTGTTCAAAGTGTTGGAGTTTGCTCTAGATTCCAATCACATCCAAAAGTATCCCATATTTCAGCCGTCAAAAGAATCATTAGATATGTAAATGACACCTCTGATTTTGGTCTTTGGTATCCTAAATCTGATGAGTTTTGTATAGTAGGATATTGTGATGCAGATTTTGCTGGTGACCGAGTTGATAGAAGAAGCACTTCAGGAATTTGTTGCTTCCTTTGACAGTCACTAAATGTGTGGTCAAGCAAGAAACAGGCTACAGTTGCATTGTCTATAGCCGAGGCTAAATACATAGCTACTTGATGTGAGGAAAATTTACCGTTAATCCAAAATTTCATAAATTAGAATCCCATCGTTGAAAGTATAGCCTAGACCAACGATTAATTCCCAAATCAAATATCAATCCAAAGGATATGTCACAATTCAAAACCAATTCAATTCCGGGAGTTTCAATTCCCAGGTCGTCTCCCGAGGACACTTGAGACCAATGAGTGTGCAATCTTGGTTGTGAGGATCATGGGGTTTTCAATAAAGGGATAAACATATAAAGCAATGAAAGAATATGCAAAATTGTAATAAATGAACTAATAAAGGAATCAAAGAATAACTACGCAATATTGACAAGTAAAGTGTAAAAAGGAACTAATGTAATGTGTATAAAGGAATTTAAGCATAAAAGGTATCTTGGCTTGGAGTGAGCTAAGGATCCTTTCCTTGTTGAAACCACAACTATGCCAACTAGAATGGATCAATCTCACTTGATTAACCCTCACATCAGAGAGGAAGTTAAATGAGCATAAGTGTTCTTAACCCACAAATCCTAAATTACTTACTAATTGCCTTAGCAACAACATAGCGTTAGTGGGAACAAGAACAATTAACAATCCAAAATGAACACTAAATATTGGACATTCCAACTCTAGGAACCCAATTGCTCACTTTTCCCAAGCCAAGAGATAAAAAACTAGCCCAAATCATACTTGACATTTTGTCAAACACTTGGTGGGCAAAAACCTTAAACATGGGAAAAATGAGAAAAAGCTTGGAACCAAAAGTAACAAATGATCTCAATCAACAATAAAGACTCAAGAAAGCATATAACAATCATCACTCATCAAATTCATCAACAAGAAATAGAAATTGCAAAAGAGAAGTGAAATTGAACGATAACTTGAATTATAAGAATGTGTAAGAACAATGTAACTATAATGAGTAGAAACAAAGAGATACTTACAATGGAAATTAGCAAAATCCAAGATCAAAATGGAAATGGCACTTGAATGTAAAAACCCTAGTATAAACCTTAGTAGAGAAGATGATGAAAAACTTAAAGAAAACTATACTAAAAGCTATCTACTACTACTCCTAAGCTATACTAATGTTATGCTATGTTATGATCTTCATTCTCCCTTCCTTATGAGCTAAATGGCTTTAGAAATGGGCCTCCAAACCACCAAAATTGTGAGTCACGTGAGATTTTAATGAAGGTATGTTCGTCCACCTATGCAGACGCACAGACGTGTGCGTCCGCACACTCTGCCAAAAATCTCTACCCGTGCATACGCCAGGAAGTCATGCGCTCGCACACTAGGCGAAGCATGAATGGACGCACGACGCACACGGTACGGCTCACGCACATGCGTGGCTCTGATCTGAGGGCTGTGCGTACGCACGCAGGTCTGTGCGTATGCACACTAGGCTGAGCTCTTCTCCTTTGATTCTTCATGCTTCCTCCACTTTGAATGCTCTTCTTCTATTCTCTCCTAGCCATTCCTACCTTATACCTCTGAAATCACTCACAAATAACATTAAAGCATCGAATGGAAGGTAAATGGAATAAAATTAATCAAATTAGGCACAAAAGAGCATGTTTTCATAATCAAGCACAAATTAGGAGGAAAGTTCAAATGCATGCTATTTAGTGGAATAAGTGAAAGTTTATATGATGAAATCCATTCAATTTTAACCAAAAATCATCATCAAATATGGATTCATCAATTTTTCCACACTTAGACACTAGCATGTCCTCATTCTAAACACACTCAAAGGAGATAGATGAAAGGAAAACGATTTATTCTATGCACTACCTAAACGCATGCAACTATCCTAAGGGTTACTACCAATATGTACTATGCAAAGAGTTGGTAAAAAAAACCATGAAATTCCAATCCATCACAAGAAGGCTTTAATGCAAATGCAAAGAGTTTATGCACTAAAACCAATGTCCAAAGAATTGAATTGAGCTTTTCAAAACTAATCAACAAACAACTTGCAAGAAGATACAACATGAGATGCAAGAACATAGAATTGAGCGATCGAACCCCTCACCGGATGTGTATTCACTCAATTTGCTCAGTGTTTAGGGCTTAATCACTCAATTCTCCTTTTATCATGCTTTTCAAAAATTTTCACTTCATCTAACAATCAACTAGTATTTGATGCATGAAAGACAAATATCATGAGGTATTTGGAGGGTTGTAATGGGGTCATGGTTTAGGTAGGATAAATATGGTTAAGTGGACTTAAAGAATTAGTTCTTTAATTAGCTTAAGTGCCCACCTAATCCTATATCACCTATATACTTATAGCAATGCAACCTAGCTACCCAATTTTCTCCTATCTCACCTTACTCATGCACTTTCTTTTCAAAACATGAACACATACATTCTTTATTTCAACTTTTTATTTCACTTTCTATTATGCACATTTTTTTTTGAAATTCTTTTCTTTGTTAACGCAAGAGATGCATATGACCTAAAACAAAGAACACATGAGCATTTTCCAATTGCCAATTTTTTACTATAAGTTTCATGCCTCTATCACCAATGCTTCCTAACAATTCCCCCTCCCCACACTTAGAATATACACACTAATTCATCCAAACTAATCAAAGAGTAATTCAAGGACATCAATGGTTTTTCACTTAAGGGAAAATAATGTGCTAAAATCAGAACAAAAGGAAATTACAGGCTCAACAGGGGTTCACAATGGTGAGTACAAGGGTTGGCCATATAGGTTGGTGAGTTCAACATCAAAGATAGCCTCAATCATGCTAAATGCATCCAAACAACAAATACAAGATGTAAAGAATCATGAAAATCAATTATCACAGTAAAAATGAGTAAAATCACACCAGAACAAATATTATGGTTGAAAAATGCAACCATCTATCAAAGCTCAAATCTTACAAGGTATGTTGTTCTAGCTCTTTTCTATGTTCCACAAACAGAATACTTCAAGCAAGTCGGAAAACACAATTTTTCTTCAATTCAACCGATGGTATGTCCTAGGAAAGATTTCATGGAAATTCCTTGGTGTTTCACCAACTTATTCATTCTATCATGCAATCATGTAAACATTAACTACCATATAACTATGAACACTAAAGGGATATATACAGACAAACCAACTAAGGTTCAATAAAGATAAAGCTACTAAAATTTAGTAAAAAGAACTAAAAGAGTATTGCAAAGTGGTTTGAGAAAAGAAATTTTTACCCCATGAAGTCGATCCTCCCCCACACTTAGTTCTTGCACGGTCCTCCGTGCTTGCTTCAGATCCAGGAGAATGAGAACTTCGGGGCTACATTCAGCTGGTGGTATCGGGAATGGGTTGGTCACCTTCATCATACTTCTCCGCAACTAGCTCGAATGAAACCTCAAGAGTTGGGCCAGGGTCTCTTCCTTCTAGCCTTGCCGCTATCCACTCAGAACGCTTCTGCTCCACATGCTCCATGTGGTGGATAGCGTGCAAGATGTCTCGGAATAAATCTGGAAGAGATCGGAGAACCGGCAAAGAAGTCGATGAGGTTGGTAGACTTGAGGGTGGTGCTACTGGTGCCTTCCTCTTCGAGGGTATCTTATCTGAGGATCCATCCAATTCTCCCCTCGGAATGAACTTGTTGCCTCTTGGAAACTCTAACACGATGTCCGCTGGTTGCCTCTCTACCCCCGCTGCATTTGCTAAGCGCATCACCATCGACTAAAATAGAATGTGGATATTTTTCTTTTCAACCAATTTCCAAATCGATTTGTGCAACAAAGGTACAATGGCTATATGCTTCCCTGGCATAATAGCCCAAAGTAGCAAAGCAGTTCTAAATCTGACATGGGTAGTGTGGGTGCTCGGGAGGATGTAGTCCACCACAATCTGATGCCATATACGAGCTTCGGCATTCAAATTAGAGTAAGCAATACTAGTGGGAACAAAATTTCTCCCTTTGCTATACTCCCAAGATGCACCAGGACGGCCTATTCTCTCAAGAATGGGAGCCAGAGATATTCTTCCTTTGAACACATCCACTTTTATCTTGAAATAATCATCCTTCTCAAGCAGAATGTGAGGGATGTTCAGAATAGCTTCTAGAGCTTGATTGAAAGTATCCAACATCCGTCCCCGGAGGAATACTGACTTTGCTTCCCAAGCTTGGTAGTTTACATAAAATTTCCGCACCATAGTTTCATTGACTTCAATGGGTTCTCGCTCGAGAAATTCCCAATGAAGCGAGACAATCCTTTGATGAATGGTCGCCTTGTACTGGCTTGGAACCTTCAACGGCCACTCCCAATGGATTGTGCACTTCTCAATTGCCTCTATTGAGAGTCGGCTCTTCAGTTAACCAAGGTATTCGGTTTATCACCTTGACGATCCCACCAAACATCAGGAAAGTGATCGGTAGGTTGCACACCCAGTGAAGTAACCGGTGCCTTACCCTTCTTTCGCATCCTGAAAATAAAATAAAAAAATTTTGAGATCATAGGGCAACAATAAAACAAAATTACTGAGGAAGCACTAACAAGGTTAAAAGAAGCTCTAAAAATAGTGTGATTTACAAAAACACAGTGTGTATATTCCAATGATGCGCGCAGTTGGAACACACACACCGGCCGGATACCATGGCAACCACACTGTTTATTGGATAAAGCTCACTGCTTCTCAATTGAGTGCTTAAGTTGCGAGGCTAAAGCATGAACATAAAAGCAACTTCAAGCTCGCACCAATTAATTCATTACACGCTTTGAATGTAATGGTCATTGAGGTTGTTGGCAAGAAATTTTATTAGCAAAAGAGTGTACAACAATAATAACCATTGAAGAGAGAACTTTTGCGTGGCCTAGAAATTTGCAAAATAAATCCTCGTTGCAGGTATAGCTTCTAAACCAACAAAAGTCCTTTCTTACAAACATTTTGGTTGTCATAAGTAACAAACCCCTTTGAAATTGATAACCGAGTATTTAAACCTCGGGTCATCTTCTCAAGGAATTGCAGGGAAGTATGTTCTTATTATTGGTTATGAGTTTTGTAAATTGGGGGTTTTGAAAGTAAGGAACCAGTATGTTAAATGATAAGAAAAATAAAATAGTAATAATAAAATAAACTCTTGGCAAGGTATTAGAACTGGAAGTCCTATCCTTATCAATTGTGATGAGAATTGGATTTTAATCCCACTTTGTTAACCTCTAACTATGAAGGTAAATCAAGTGGATTAATTAGCTTAATCCTCAGGTCCTAGTCAATTCCTATGGAAAGACTAGAGTTATTGGAGCAACTCCCAATTTCAACCACTGCTTTATTTGACAGCTCAAGCGTTACTAATTACTTAACCAAAGCCAAAAGGAAGAAAATATCTAAATTAAATTAAAAGCATCAATATAAATAAAGCAAAGCGATCTTAAATCTGAAATACCTCAAATAATATTAATTAAGAAAATCATAACATGAATGTAGCATAAGCTAAATTGAAAAGATAAATAATAATTAAATGTATATAATAAAAGTAGAAAATAAATAAGAGGAACATTGAACCTGAGAAGAAGTTGAAATTCTAAATCCTAATATAAATCCTAATCATAATCCTAAGAGAGAGGAGAGAACCTCTCTCTCTAAAAACTACATCTAATCCTAAAATTGTGAATTATGAGAGCATGATTATAAATGGATGCGTTCCCCCACTTTATAGCCTCTAATCTGTGTGTTCTGGGCTGAAAACTGGGTCGAAAACAGCCTAGAAATCGCCCTCAGCAATTTCTAGTACGTACTGGTCGCGGAAAAGTGACGCGGAGGCGTCATCCACGCGTTAGCGTGGATTGAAGTTTGCAGATGCGACGCGGGCGCGTCATTCACGCGTTCGCGTCGCCTAACTTCGAGGCAGTGGTGCACGAAATTGTGATGTCCAGGCTCAAACTATTCCTGGCACGTGAGCAACTTGGTACGCGTAATTGTGATTACACATTCATAATTTGTCACAACTTCGATACAACTAACCAGCAAGTGCACTGGGTCGTCCAAGTAATACCTTACGTGAGTAAGGGTCGAATCCCACGGAGATTGTTGGTATGAAGCAAGCTATGGTCACCTTGCAAATTTCAGTTAGGCAGATATAAATTGATAATGATGTTTTCGAATAATAAATAATAGAATAGGGATAGAGGTACTTATGTAAATCATTGGTAGGAATTTCAGATAAGCGAATGGAGATGCTTTTCGTTCCTCTGAACCTCTGCTTTCCTACCATCTTCATCCAATCAGTCTTACTCCTTTCCATGGCTGGCTTTATGTGATACATCACCACTGTCAATGGCTACTTTCGGTCATCTCTCGGGAAAATGATCCAATGCCCTGTCACGGCACGGCTAATCGTCTGGAGGCATCACCCTTGCCAATGGCTTCATCTTATCCTCTCAGTGAATAATATGCTCACGCACCCTGTCACGGCACGGCTATTCATCTGTCGGTTCTCGATCATGCTGGAATAGGATTTACTATCCTTTTGCGTCTGTCACTAACACCCTGCAATCGCGAGTTTGGAGCTTGTCACAGTCATTCATTCATTGAATCCTACTCGGAATACCACAGACAAGGTTTAGACCTTCCGGATTCTCTTGAATGCCGCCATCATTCTAGCTTACGCCACGAAGATTCTGGTTAGGAGATCTAAGAGATACTCATTCTAGCTTATTTCATGTAGAACAGAAGTGTTTGTCAGGCACGCGTTCATAAGGGAGAAGGATGATGAGCGTCACACATAATCATCACCTTCATCACGTTCTTGGGTGCGAATGGATATCTTAGAAGCGAAATAAGAAGAATTGAATAGAAAACAGTAGTACTTTGCATTAATCTTTGAGGAACAGCAGAGCTCCACACCTTAATCTATGGAGTGTAGAAACTCTACCGTTAAAAATACATAAGTGAAAGGTCCAGGCATGGCCGAGATGGCCAGCCCCCTAAAACGTGATCAAAGGATCATAAGGTAATCCAAAGATGCCAAATACAATAGTAAAAGGTCCTATTTATAATAAACTAGCTACTAGGGTTTACATGAGTAAGTAATTGATGTGTAAATCCACTTCCTGGGCCCACTTGGTGTGTGTTTGGGTTGAGCTTGAGTGTTTCACATGTAGAGGTCCTTCTTGGAGTTGAACGCCAGCTTTTGTGCCAGTTTGGGCGTTCAACTCTGGTTTTGGCTCCTTTTCTGGCGCTGGATGCCAGATTCGGGTAGAAAGCTGGCGTTGAACGCCAGTTTACATCGTCTATTTTTTGCCAAAGTATGGACTATTATATATTTCTGGAAAGCCCTGGATGTCTACTTTCCAACGCAATTGGAAACGCGCCATTTAGAGTTCTGTAGCTCCAGAAAATCCACTTTGAGTGCAGGGAGGTCAGAATCCAACAGCATCAGCAGTCCTTTTTCAACCTCTGAATCTGATTTCTGCTCAAGTCCCTAAATTTCAGCCAGAAAATACCTGAAATCACAAAAAAATACACAAACTCATAGTAAAGTCTAGAAATGTGAATTTAACATAAAAACTAATGAAAACATCCCTAAAAGTAACTAGATCCTACTAAAAACAATGTCAAAAAGCGTATAAATTATCCGCTCATCACAACACCAAACTTAAATTGTTGCTTGTCCCCAAGCAACTGAAAATCAAATAGGATAAAAAGAAGAGAATATACTATAAATTTCAAACTATCAATGAAACATAGCTGCAATCATATGAGCGGGACTTATAGCTTTTTGCCTCTTGAATAGTTTTGGCATCTCACTCTATCCATTGAGGTTCAGAATGATTGGCATCTATAGGAACTTCAGATTTCGAATAGTGTTATTGACTCTCCTAGTTCAGTATGATGATTCTTGAACACAGCTTCTTTATGAGTCTTGGCCGTGGCCTTAAGCACTTTGTTTTCCAGTATTACCACCGGATACATAAATGCCACAGACACATAATTGGGTGAACCTTTTCAGATTGTGACTCAGCTTTGCTAAAGTCCCCAATTAGAGGTGTCCAGGGTTCTTAAGCACACTCTTCTTTTTCTTTGGACCTTGACTTTAACCGCTCAGTCTCAAGTTTTCACTTGACACCTACACGCCACAAGCACATGGTTAGGGACAGCTTGGTTTAGCCGCTTAGACCAGGATTTTATTCCTTTAGGCCCTCCTATCCACTGATGCTCAAAGCCTTGGGGTCCTTTTTATTGCCCTTGCCTTTTGGTTTTAAGGGTTATTGGCTTTTTGCTCTTGCCTCTTGGTTTTAAGAGCTTTTGGCTTTTTCTGCTTGCTTTTCTTTCTATTATTTTTTTTTTGCCTATATTTTTTTTTTCTGCAAGCTTTGTTCTTTGCTGCTTTTTCTTGCTTCAAGAATCATTTTTATGATTTTTCAGATTATCAAATAACATGTCTCCTAGTCATCATTCTTTCAAGAGCCAACATATTTAACATTCTTAAACAACAACTTCAAAAGACATATGCACTGTTCAAGCATACATTCAGAAAACAAGAAGCATTGTCACCACATCAATATAATTAAACTAAGTTCAAGGATAAATTCGAAACTCATGTACTTCTTGTTCTTTTGAATTAAAACATTTTTCATTTAAGAGAGGTGATGGATTCATAGGACATTTATAACTTTAAGACATAGTTACTACTACTAATGATCATGTAATGAAGACACAAACATAGATAAGCACATAACATAGAAAACGAAAAACAGAAGAAAGAAGAACAAGGAATGAATCCACCTTAGTGATGGTGGCGTTTCCTTCTTGAGGAACCAATGATGTCCTTGAGCTCTTCTATGTCTCTTCCTTGTCTTTGTTGCTCCTCCCTCATTACTTTTTGATCTTCTCTTATTTCATGAAGCATGATAGAGTGCTCTTGATGTTCCACCCTTAGTTGTCCCATATTGGAACTCAATTCTCCTAGGGAGGTGTTGATGTGCTCCCAATAATTTTGTGGAGGAAAGTGCATTTGAGGCATCTCAGGGATCTCATGGAAATGAGCTTCTTGCGCCTCTTGAGCTCCATGACTGGGCTCTCTTGCTTGCTCCATCTTTTTCTTAGTGATGGGCTTGTCCTCTTTAATGAGGATATCTCCCTCTATGTCAATCCCAGCCGAATTGCATAGGTGGCAAATGAGGTGAGGAAAGGCTAACCTTGCCATAGTGGAGGACTTGTCAGCCACCTTGTAGAGTTCTTGAGGTATAATCTCATGAACTTCCACCTCTTCTCCAATCATGATGCTATGGATCATGATGGCCCGGTCTATAGTAACTTCAGACCGGTTGCTAGTGGGAATGATTGAGCATTGAATGAGCTCCAACCATCCTCTAGCTGTAGGCTTGAGGTCCAATCTTCTTAGTTGAACCGGCTTGCCTTTGGAGTCAATCTTCCATTGAGCTCCTTCTACACATATGTCCATAAGGACTTGGTCCAACCTTTGATCAAAGTTGACTCTCCTTGTGTAGGGGCGTGCGTTCTCTTCCATGTATGGCAAGTTGAACGCCAACCTCACATTCTCCGGACTAAAATCTAAGTATTTCCCCCGAACCATTGTAACATAGTTCTTTGGATCCGGGTTCTTACTTTGATCATGGTTCTTGGTGATCCATGCATTGGCATAGAACTCTTGAACCATTAGGATGCCGACTTGTTGGATGGGATTTGTTAGAACTTCCCATCCTCTTCTTTGAATTTCATGTCGGATCTCCGGATACTCATTTCTTTTGAGTTTGAAAGGGACCTCAGGGATCACCTTCTTCTTGGCCACAACATCATAGAAGTGGTCTTGATGGGCTTTGGAGATAAACCTTTCCATCTCCCATGACTCGGATGTGGAAGCTTTTGTCTTCCCTTTCCCTCTTCTAGAGGATTCTCCGGTCTTAGATGCCATCAATGGTAATGGAAAAACAAAAAAGCTATGCTTTTACCACACCAAACTTAGAATATTGCTCGCCCTCGAGCAATAAACAAAAGAATAGAAGAAGAAGAAGAAGGAATATGGAGAGGGAGAGGGAGATGTGGTTTCGGCCAAGAAGGGTGTAGACGGGTGTGTTGTGTGAATTTGATGAAGAATGGAGGTCTTTATATAGGGAAGGAAGGGGTGGTTAAAGTTCGGCTATATGGGGGGTTTGGGTGGGAAATTGGTTTTGAATTTTGAAGGTAGGTGGAGTTTATGAGGTAGGTTTATGGGGAAGAGTGGATGGATGTGCGTGGTGAAGAGGTGATGGGGAAGAGAGATTGAGGTGATTGGTGAAGGGTTTTTGGGGAAGAGTGTTTATGGGGTTGTGTGAAAAAGAGTGGTGAGAAGAAGTGAGTGGAGGTAGGTGGGGATCCTGTGGGATCCACAGATCCTGAGTGGATCCTGTGGGGTCCACAGATCCTGAGGTGTTCAAGGATTTACATCCCTGCACCCATTAGGCATGTAAAAATGCCTTTGTACCCAACTCTGGGCGTTCAGCGCCAGGTTGGTGGCCATTTTGGGCGTTCAACGCCCATTTGTGTGCCATTTCTGGCGTTGAACGCCAGAACCATGCCTGTTCTGGCGTTCAGCGCCCAGAAGCTGCCCATTTTGGGCGTTCAGCGCCAGAACCATGCTCTGTTCTGGCGTTTGAACGCCAGGCAGATGCTCCTCCAGGGTGTGATTTTTCTTCTGCTGTTTTTGATTCCGTTTTCAATTTTTATATTTATTTTGTGACTCCACATGATCATGAACCTATAAATACATATAACTAAGAAAAATATAGTTAGATAAATAAGAATTGGGTTGCCTCCCAACAAGCGCTTCTTTAATGTCAATAGCTTGACAGTGGGCTCTCATGGAGCCTCACAGATGTGCAGAGCTTTGTTGAGACTCTCCAACACCAAACTTAGAGTTTGGATATGGGAGTTCAACACCAAACTTAGAGTTTGGATGTGGCCTCCCAACACCAAACTTAGAGTTTGACTGTGGGGGCTCTGGTTGACTCTGCTTGGAGAGAAGCTTTTTCTGCTTCCTCTCCATGGTTGCAGAGGGAGATCCTTGAGTTTTAAACACAAGGGAGTCCTCATTCCATTGAAGGACTATTTCACCTCTGTCAACATCAATCACAGCTCTTGCTGTGGCCAGGAAAGGTCTTCCTAGGATGATGGATTCATCCTCTTCCTTTCCAGTATCCAGGACAATGAAATCAGCAGGGATGTAAAGGCCCTCAACCTTTACTAATACATCTTCTACTTGTCCATAAGCCTGTTTTCTTGAATTGTCTACCATCTCTAATGAGATTTTAGCAGCTTGCACCCCATAGATTCCTAGTTTCTCTATTACAGAGAGGGGCATGAGGTTTATTCCTGAACCAAGGTCACACAGAGCCTTAAAGATCATGGTGCCTATGGTGCAGGGTATTATGAACTTTCCAGGATCCTGTCTCTTCTGAGGCAATGTCAGTTGATCCAGATCACTTAGTTCATTGATGAACAAGGGAGGTTCAACTTCCCAAGTATCAATGCCAAATAATTTGGCATTCAGCTTCATGATTGCACCAAGAAACTTGGCAGTTTGCTCTTTAGTGACATCCTCATTCTCTTCAGAAGAGGAATACTCATCAGAGCTCATGAAGGGCATAAGGAGGTTCAATGGAATCTCTATGGTCTCTAGATGAGCCTCAGAGTCCTTTGGTTCCTCAGAG
Organism: Arachis hypogaea; assembly: GCF_003086295.3. Classification (NCBI taxonomy): domain Eukaryota; kingdom Viridiplantae; phylum Streptophyta; class Magnoliopsida; order Fabales; family Fabaceae; genus Arachis; species Arachis hypogaea. The sequence goes on along the minus strand of NC_092050.1, from coordinate 120,665,751 downwards.
GGAAGCTCCTTATTGACCACTGGACGTCCCAGGAGGTCTTCCTCCTTGGGATTCACGTCCTCTCCTCTCCTCACAGGTTCGGCCATGGCGCTTATGTCAATGGCCTTGCACTCTCCTTTTGGATTCTCTTCTGTATTGCTTGGGAGAGTACTAGGAGGGATTTCAGTGATCCTTTTACTCAGCTGGCCCACTTGTGCTTCCAGATTTCTAATGGAAGACCTTGTTTCATTCATGAAACTTACAGTGGCCTTAGATAGATCAGAGACTAGATTTGCTAAATTAGAAGCATTTTGTTCAGAGTTCTCTGTCTGTTGCTGAGTTGATGATGGAAAAGGCTTGCTATTGCTAAACCTGTTTCTTCCACCATTATTAAAGCCTTGTTGGGGCTTTTGATCCTTCCATGAAAAATTTGGATGATTTCTCCATGTTGAGTTATAGGTGTTTCCATAAGGTTCACCTATGTAATTTACCTCTGCTATTGCAGGGTTCTCAGGATCATAAGCTTCTTCTTCAGAAGATGCCTCTTGAGTACTGTTGGATGCAGCTTGCATTCCATGTAGACTCTGAGAGATCATATTGACTTGCTGAGTCAATATTTTATTCTGAGCCAATATGGCATTCAGAGTATCAACTTCAAGAACTCCCTTCTTCATAGGCGTCCCATTACTCACAGGATTCCTCTCAGAAGTGTACATGAACTGGTTATTAGCAACCATGTCAATGAGTTCTTGAGCTTCTGCAGGCGTTTTCTTTAGGTGAATGGATCCACCTGCAGAAGTGTCTAGTGACATCTTTGATAGTTCAGATAAACCATCATAGAATATATCCAGGATGGTCCATTCTGAAAGCATGTCAGAAGGACACTTTTTGGTCAACTGTTTGTATCTTTCCCAAGCTTCATAGAGGGATTCACCTTCTTTCTGTCTGAAGGTTTGAACATCAGCTCTAAGCTTGCTCAGCTTTTGAGGAGGAAAGTACTTGGCTAAGAAAGCCGTGACCAGCTTATCCCAAGAGTTCAGGCTGTCTTTGGGTTGAGAATCCAACCATAATCTAGCTCTGTCTCTTACAGCAAAAGGGAAAAGCATGAGCCTGTAGACTTCAGGATCTACTCCATTAGTCTTAACAGTATCACATATCTGCAAGAATTCAGTTAAGAGCTGAAAAGAATCTTCAGATGGAAGTCCATGAAACTTGCAGTTCTGCTGCATCAGAGAAACTAATTGAGGTTTCAGCTCAAAGTTGTTTGCTCCAATGGCAGGAATGGAGATGCTTCTTCCATGTAAATTGGAATTAGGTGCAGTAAAGTCACCAAGCATCTTCCTTACATTATTATTATTTTCGGCTTCCATCTCCTCTTCCGGTTCGAAAATTTCTGAAAGGTTATCTCTGGGTTGTTGTATTTTAGCTTCTCTTAATTTTTTCTTCAGAGTCCTTTCAGGTTCTGGATCTGCTTTAACAAGAATGTTCTTGTCCTTGCTCCTGCTCATATGACAAAGAAGATGGCACAGAAAAAATAGTAATAATAATATGGATCCCTTATACCACAGTATAGGGATCCTTGTGTTAGTAGAAGAAAAGAAGGGAAGAAAATCTGAACTCAGAGAGAGAGGGGGTTCGGATTTTTGGAGAGTTGAAGGAAAGATGTTAGTATATCAATAAACAAATAGAAGAAGATGAGAGGGGGAAGTGAATTTTCGAAAACAATTTTTGAAAAAGAGTTAGTGATTTTCGAAAATAGTTTTTGAAAAAGGTTAGTATTTTTTTCGAAAAATTTTTAAAATCAAAAATAAAAATAATTAGTTAATAAAAAAGAAATTTTTGAAAAAGAGGGAAGATATTTTCGAAAATTAGAGAGAGAGAGAGTTAGTTAGGTAGTTTTGAAAAAGTTAAGAAACAAACAAAAAGTTAGTTAGTTAGTTGAAACAAATTTGAAAAGATAAGAAGTTGGGAAGTTAGAGAAAATATTTTGAAATCAAATTTTGAAAAAGATAAGATAAGAAGATATTTTTGAAAAGATATGATAGAAATTAGTTTTTGAAAAAGATTTGAATTTTTAAAATCACAATTAATGACTTGATTCACAAGAAATCACAAGATATGATTCTAGAACTTAAAGTTTGGATCTTTCTTAACAAGCAAGTAACAAACTTGAAATTTTTGAATCAAAACATTAATTGCTATTGTTATTTTCAAAAATTTGGTATAAAAATAAGAAAAAGATTTTTGAAAAATATTTTTGGAATTTTCGAAAATAACTAAGAATTTTGAAAAAGATTTTATTTTTAAAAAAGATTTTGAAAAAGATAAGATTTTCAAATTGAAAATTTGATTTGACTCATAAGAAACAATTTGATTTTTAAAATTTTTGAAAAAGTCAATCAAATTTTCGAATTTGATGAGAGAAAAAGGGAAAGATATTTTTTTTGAAATTTTTTTTTTATGATGCAAGAGAGAAACAAGAAAAATGATGCAATGCATGGCAATTTTAGATCAAAACTATGAATGTGTGCAAGAATGTTATGAATGTCAAGATGAACACCAAGAACACCGTGAATATCATGATGAACATCAAGAACATATTTTTGAAAAATTTTATATGCAAAGAAAACATGCAAGACACCAAACTTAGAAATCTTTCATGTTTAGACTCTAATAAATAAAAAATGTACATGTAAAACAAGAAAAGACACAAAACAAGAAAAACATCAAGATCAAACAAGAAGACTGACAAAGAACAACTTGAAGATCATGAAGAACACTATGAATGCATGAAATTTTCGAAAAATGCAAGCTGCACATGCAATTGACACCAAACTTATAACATGACACATGACTCAAACAAGAAACACAAAAATATTTTTGATTTTTATGATTTTCTAATTTTTTTGTATTTTTATTTTTATATTTTTTTTTCGAAAATTATTTAGAAAAAAGAAAAATAAGGATTCAAAATTTTTAATATGAATTCCAGGAATCTTATGCTCTAAAGCTCCAATCAAAGGGTCAGGCATGGCTTAAGAGCCAGCCAAGCTTTAGTATGTAACTCAGACATGACACGCCTGACATTCCTTACATTCAACAGCCAATTGGCTAAGAAAGATAAAGAAGCTCTTCTCTTGAGTATAAGAATTGAGACATGGCTTTACAGCCAGCCAGGCTTCAACATGCTTCATGAAACACTAGAATTCATTCTTAAAAATTTTGAAGCTATAGAATAATTTATTTTTGAAAACATTTTTTTTTCGAAAACTGATGAGAACATTTTTGAAAGATTTTTGAAAAATTTTTGAAAACAAAACAAAAAGAAAATTACCTAATCTGAGCAACAAGATGAACCGTCAGTTGTCCAAACTCGAACAATCCCCGGCAACGGCGCCAAAAACTTGGTGCACGAAATTGTGATGTCCAGGCTCAAACTATTCCTGGCACGTGAGCAACTTGGTACGTGTAATCGTGATTACACATTCATAATTTGTCACAACTTCGATACAACTAACCAGCAAGTGCACTGGGTCGTCCAAGTAATACCTTACGTGAGTAAGGGTCGAATCCCACGGAGATTGTTGGTATGAAGCAAGCTATGGTCACCTTGCAAATCTCGGTTAGGCAGATATAAATTGATAATGATGTTTTCGAATAATAAATAATAGAATAGGGATAGAGGTACTTATGTAAATCATTGGTAGGAATTTCAGATAAGCGAATGGAGATGCTTTTCGTTCCTCTGAACCTCTGCTTTCCTGCCATCTTCATCCAATCAGTCTTACTCCTTTCCATGGCTGGCTTTATGTGATACATCACCACTGTCAATGGCTACTTTCGGTCATCTCTCGGGAAAATGATCCAATGCTCTGTCACGGCACGGCTAATCGTCTGGAGGCATCACCCTTGCCAATGGCTTCATCTTATCCTCTCAGTGAATAATATGCTCACGCACCCTGTCACGGCACGGCTATTCATCTGTCGGTTCTCGATCATGCTGGAATAGGATTTACTATCCTTTTGCGTCTGTCACTAACGCCCTGCAATCGCGAGTTTGGAGCTCGTCACAGTCATTCATTCATTGAATCCTACTCGGAATACCACAGACAAGGTTTAGACCTTCCAGATTCTCTTGAATGCCGCCATCATTCTAGCTTACGCCACGAAGATTCTGGTTAGGAGATCTAAGAGATACTCATTCTAGCTTATTTCATGTAGAACAGAAGTGTTTGTCAGGCACGCGTTCATAAGGGAGAAGGATGATGAGCGTCACACATAATCATCACCTTCATCACGTTCTTGGGTGCGAATGGATATCTTAGAAGCGAAATAAGAAGAATTGAATAGAAAACAGTAGTACTTTGCATTAATCTTTGAGGAACAGCAGAGCTCCACACCTTAATCTATGGAGTGTAGAAACTCTACCGTTAAAAATACATAAGTGAAAGGTCCAGGCATGGCCGAGATGGCCAGCCCCCTAAAACGTGATCAAAGGATCATAAGGTAATCCAAAGATGCCAAATACAATAGTAAAAGGTCCTATTTATAATAAACTAGCTACTAGGGTTTACATGAGTAAGTAATTGATGTGTAAATCCACTTCCTGGGCCCACTTGGTGTGTGTTTGGGCTGAGCCTGAGTGTTGCACGTGTAGAGGTCCTTCTTGGAGTTGAACGCCAGCTTTTGTGCCAGTTTGGGCGTTCAACTCTGGTTTTGGCTCCTTTTCTGGCGCTGGATGCCAGATTCGGGTAGAAAGCTGGCGTTGAACGCCAGTTTACGTCATCTATTTTTGGCCAAAGTATGGACTATTATATATTTCTGGAAAGCCCTGGATGTCTACTTTCCAACACAATTGGAAGCGCGCCATTTCGAGTTCTATAGCTCCAGAAAATCCACTTTGAGTGCAGGGAGGTCAGAATCCAACAGCATCAGCAGTCCTTTTTCAACCTCTGAATCTGATTTCTGCTCAAGTCCCTAAATTTCAGCCAGAAAATACCTGAAATCACAGAAAAACACACAAACTCATAGTAAAATCCAGAAATGTGAATTTAACATAAAAACTAATGAAAACATCCCTAAAAGTAACTAGATCCTACTAAAAATATACTAAAAACAATGTCAAAAAGCGTATAAATTATCCGCTCATCAGGTAGCTATAGTAAATTATATATTGTTGTGAAGCCTCAGACGTTAGCTTTCCAACGCAACTGAAACCATCTCATTTGGACCTCTGTAGCTAAAGTTATAGTCGTTTGAGTGCGAAGAGGTCAGGCTAGACAGCTTAGCAATTTCTCCAACTTCTTGTATTCCTTCCACTTTTGCACGCTTCCTTTCCATCCTCTGAGCCATTCCTGCCCTGTAATCTCTAAATCACTTAACACACATATCAAGGCATCTAATGGTAATAAGAGAGAATTTAAACATAGGGAACTTAAGGCCAAAGAAGCATGTTTTCAATCAAATCACATAATTAGGAAGGCAAATGTAAAACCATGCAAATAGTATGAATAAGTGGGTAAAGAGTTGATAAAAACCATTCAATTGAGCACAAGATAAACCATAAAATAGTGATTTATCAACCATGCACTCAAAGTGAAGTGTCAATTGCTCATCCTCAAGAAGTGGTAACCACATGTGCAATGTTCTTAAGTTGAGGCCAAAAGATGTTTGATCAAGACATCATCTAAAATTGAACAATTATAAAGTGATTACCGAATCCAAATTTCGAGACGAACAATGACAATTGAGTTTTACATAACACAATGCATTTGTAACCAAAATCGCACATCAACATACAAGGAAATGCATTGGTGAATTCACTTAGCTACCATCAAAAGTTATAATTGAAGGTGCACAATTCATACAATATGCCTAACAAGAGATAATTTGAACACATAAGAAGGCCATGTCATATGAATCAAATAAAATATTCAATGAGGCATTTCATCAAACATGTGATATGCAATGTGCAAGGTTATCACAATTAATGCTCAAATTCAATCATAATCAACCCATAATCAAATATTAACACTTGCAATACAAAGAGACAAAGAAAAGCACTAAATTTAATCTAAGCAACATGAAAAGAACATCAAAACAATTGCAAAAATCAACAAAAAGGGAAAATAAGAACCTGAAAATTGAAGGTTGAAACAAACAAGAAATGAGGAAGAAACAATGGCACTTCTTATAGCCACTGCGATTTACGACGGTTGGGTTCTCCAGAAAAATGCCGGAGAGGGAGAACTCATCGGTGGTGAAGAGAGAAAAGATAAGGAAAAGAAAGAAAGAAAAGAAAAAAGAAGAGAAATGAGAGAGAGAGAAGTTATGACAGAGAGAGGCGGCGGCGGGGTGACGGCGGCGGGGTCGCCTGAACCTGAGGGCAGAGGTGAGGGAAGCGACAGCAGTGAGAAAAAGAAGAGAATGAGACTACTGCTCAACAGGGTAGGTTGCTCAGTTAACGCCCAAAACGAGTCGTGTGCGTGCGCGCAGTGGCCTATTCGGACGCACAAAAAGCAAAAATTAGAATGGTTGCGAACGCACAAAGCATGCGATCGACGCGACTAGAGGGGGTGTATAAGCGTGTGTGGATGCACAGCAGGGAGCGCGCGCACAGAGGTCACAAGATAGAGGGGTATGTGCGTACGCATAAACTGGTGTGTACGCATAAAACGCGAAAATGAGGGGGATGCAGGCGCACAGAGCATGCGATTGCTCCCACCAGAAGGGCTGCAACAACGCGTGCGGGCGCACAGAGGGCGTGCGCTCGCACAAAAAGCTTCTCTCTTTTTTTGGAATTGGTGGACGTACAGAGTCGTGTGTGCGTGCACACATAGGTCCGTGCGCATGCACAAGAACGAAGATGGGGGAAGGTTGTTCACGCGGATAGCTCATGCTGACGCTCCCACCAGAAGGGTTGTTAATCGGTGTGCGGACGCACACGTCTGTGCGGCCACACAAGAAGCGTGATAAGGGGAATACGTATGTCCGCACAAGGCATCAAAAATAGGGTAGGCAGCGCTGGCGCTGCGACCAGAGGGTGCTGCAAAGAGTGTGCGGGCGCACAAGGGCGTGCGCTTACACAGATGATGGAAAATGCAGTTTTGTGTGCGCGCACAGGGTGGTGTGCACGTACATGTGCCCTGTTCCACAAAAATTTTTCTTTTCAAAACTAAGGTTCCCTCCTATAGTATAGCAACATACCAATCCCAAATCATACAAACAAGCATAAATTCATGATCCACAAGCAATCCAACTTATTCAATCCAAAAATACCAAATCAAAATTAATCTAATCATCATACCACAAGAAAGTAACTAATTCAAAAAGCTATATACAAAAAGATAAAGTTGGAACAATGTTCCATGGTGGGGTGTCTCCCACCAAGTACTTTGGTTTAGAGTCCTAAGTTGGACTTTGCATGGCTTCGTTGGTCACTTTGAACTTATCCAAGGAGGAAGATCTCCAACTCCTTAGCATTATTAGGTTGAGTGTGATTTCTTGAATTGGACTTCTTGGCATCCTTCTCTTCTTCTTGCTCTTTGCCAACCTCTATCACTTTATCTTCGACTATATCGCACCCAAAGATAGAATAGACTTCGAGGATGGGTTTCCTGGATTCCTCCAATGTGAACTTTGCTACCTTGCCATCGGCCTCAAAAGAATAGACTCAAGAATGTGCATCCAGCTTGAACCGGGATGTCTTTAGAAACAGCCTTCCAAGTAGAATGGATGATGGCTTGTCTGAGTTAATGGGATGAGTCTCCAAAATGTGGAAATCTACCGGGAAGAGTAAACCTGGATGTTAACCAGAACATTTTCTACAATCCCCACAACTGATATAATGCTCTTATCGGCCAACACGAATATCGCCCCGGGCCTCTTTAAGGGTGACAAGTTCAATCTCTCATAAATGGAGAGTGGCATAATGCTTACGCACGCCCCCAAGTCGCACATACAGTCTGTGAACTTTATCCCGCTAATTAATCAAGTAACCAAACATGGGCCGGGATCATTGCATTTTTCAGGAATTAGAGAAGAGATAGAATCATCTACCGGCCTTTTTTGAGTTCGCCAATTTTCTCCTTGTGGGTACAAAGATCTTTGAGGAACTTGGCATATTTGGGAACATGTTGAATGGCTTGAAATAGAGGGACGGTGACTTCAACATTCTTGAAAATTTCTACCATGTTGGGGTCAAGTTGTTTTTGCTTCTTGGCCTTCTTGGCCAAAGTTGGGAATGGAATGGGCATAGGCTCTTCAATCGAATTTTTTCTCTTTGGCTCCTTGGCCTTGAGCGGTCCCTCCTCATCCTTCTCAACATCTTCCTCTTCATCCTTCATCACTCCCATATCATCTCCCACCTTTTCCTTGTGGGTTTCCTCACTCGAACTTGTAGGCACAACACCAATTTCATCCAACTTAGTGCCGCTCCTAAGGGTGATAGCATTGATTCTCCCTTAGGATTCGGTTGAGGTTGTGAGGGAAAACCATTAGAAGTTGAGGCTTGTTGGGCATTGTGTATAGTTGGGGGGCGAAAGAGTCAGACGGGTGAGTGCTTCACCAATTGTAGACATATACGCTTCTTGTTTCTTGTGAAATTCCCGTTGCTCTTGCATAAAGGTTTGGAGTGTATCATTCATGTAGGGTTGATTAGGAAGAGGACCTTGATTGCCTTGAGAAGGGTTAGGTCTACTATTTGGGTGTTGATACCTCCCTTGAGGTTGAGATTTTGGAGGTTTTTGGTAGGATTGTTGGTATTGTGGTTGACCTTGAGGAGCTTGATGATAGTAGGCTTGTTGGCTTAGGTAAGGTTGAGCTTGTGGGGCTTGGTTCCACCTTTGATTAGAATTATCCCTCCACCCTTGGTTTTGATTTCCATGTTGATTGTAGTTGGGTCTTTGTGGGTATGAATTGGCTACCGCTAATGTAGTGTCCTCTTGGAGTTGAGGGCACTTATCAGTGTAATGGTTGTTACAAGCACAAATACCACATGATCTTGGTGGTCCTTCAATTCTTGGAGGTTGAGGTGGAGAAGATATCAAGGCTTGGGGAAGTTGTTGCCCTTGGGTGATTTGTCTCAACAAAATTGTCATCTCACCGAGGGTCTTTGTCAAAACGGCATCTCCGGAAGGAGAAACTTCACTTAAAGCTTTTGGTTGTGGGTTTCTTGCCCTTGAGCGTTGAGTGGAGTCTACCAAGTCCGCTATGATTTCCCAACCTTCCTCGGCGGTCTTGTTTTTGGTGAGGGATCCTCCACTAGAGGCATCTAGGAGAAGCTTATCTTGGGGGTTCATCCCTTGACAAAAATAGTTAATAAGGACCAACTCTTCAATACGGTGGTGGGGGCAAGCTTCCAACAGCTTCTTAAATCTCTCCCAGTACTCATAAAGAGTCTCCCTATCTCGTTGCATAATTGGTATGCGAAATTGCTACTCAGGTTGTGAATTGTTGTTCGAAATTGATTCCCTGGCAATGGCACCAAAAACGGATGCACAGGACCATGGTCTAAACATATCTTCACAACTTCGCATAACTAACCAGCAAGTGCACTGGGTCGTCCAAGTAATACCTTACGTGAGTAAGGGTCGAATCCCACGGAGATTGTCGGTATGAAGCAAGCTATGGTCACCTTGTAAATCTCAGTCAGGTGGATATCAAATGGTTATGGAGTTTTCGAAAATAATATAATAAAATAGGGATAGAAATACTTATGTAATTCATTGGTGAGAATTTCAGATAAGCGAATGGAGATGCTTTCGTTCCTCTGAACCTCTGCTTTCTTGCTATCTTCATCCAGTCAGTCTTACTCCTTTCCATGGCTGGCTTTATGTGATACATCACCATGGTCAATGGCTACTTTCGGTATTCTCTCGGGAAAATGATCCAAATGCCCTGTCACGGCACAGCTAATCGTCTGGAGGCATCACCCTTGTAAATGGCTTCATCTTATCCTCTCAGTGAAAATGGTCAACGCACCCTGTCACGGCACGGCTATTCATCTGTCGGTTCTCGATCATGCTGGAATAGGATTTACTATCCTTTTGCGTCTGTCACTAACGCCTCGCAATCGCGAGTTTGAAGCTCGTCACATTCATCCAATCATTGAATCCTACTCGGAATACCACAGACAAGGTTTAGACCTTCCGGATTCTCTTGAATGCCGCCATCATTCTAGCTTACACCACGAAGATTCTGGTTAGGAGATCTAAGAGATACTCATTCAGTCTAAGGTAGAACGGAAGTGGTTGTCAGGCACGCGTTCATAGGGAATGATGATGATTGTCACGTTCATCACATTCAGATTGAAGTACGAATGAATATCTTAGAAGCGAAACAAGATGAATTGAATAGAAAACAGTAGTACTTTGCATTAATCCTTGAGGAACAGCAGAGCTCCACACCTTAATCTATGGAGTGTAGAAACTCTACCGTTAAAAATACATAAGTGAAAGTCCAGGCATGGCCGAGAGGCCAGCCCTCAAACGTGATCTAAGATAGCATACAACTGATCAAAGATACCTAATACAATAGTAAAAGGTCCTATTTATAATAAACTAGCTACTAGGGTTTACAGAAGTAAGTAATTGATGCATAAATCCACTTCCGGGACCCACTTGGTGTGTGCTTGGGATGAGCTTGAGTGTTGCACGTGTAGAGGTCCTTCTTGGAGTTGAACGCCAGTTTTTGTGCCAGTTTGGGCGTTCAACTCTGGTTTTGGATCCTTTTCTGGCGCTGGACGCCAGATTTGGGCAGAGAGCTGGCGTTGAACGCCAGTTTGCGTCATCTATTTTTGGCCAAGGTATGGACTATTATATATTTCTGGAAAGCCCTGGATGTCTACTTTCCAACGCAATTGGAAGCGCACCATTTCGAGTTCTGTAGCTCCAGAAAATCCACTTTGAGTTCAGGGAGGTCAGAATCCAACAGCATCAGCAATCCTTCTTCAACCTCTGAATCTGATTTTTGCTCAAGTCCCTCAATTTCAGCCAGAAAATACCTAAAATCACAGAAAAGCACACAAACTCATAGTAAAGTCCAGAAATGTGAATTTAACATAAAAACTAATGAAAACATCCCTAAAAGTAACTAGATCCTACTAAAAACATACTAAAAACAATGTCAAAAAGCGTATAAATTATCCGCTCATCACAACACCAAACTTAAATTGTTGCTTATCCCCAAGCAACTGAAAATAAAATAGGATAAAAAGAAGAGAATATAATATAAATTCCAAACTATCAATGAAACATAGCTTCAATCATATGAGCGGGACTTGTAGCTTTTTACCTCTTGAATAGTTTTGGCATCTCACTTTATCCGTTGAGGTTCAGAATGATTGGCATCTATAGGAACTCAGAGTTCAGATAGTGTTATTGATTCTCCTAGTTCAGTATGATGATTCTTGAACACAGCTTCTTTATGAGTCTTGGCCGTGGCCCTAAGCACTTTGTTTTCCAGTATTACCACCGGATACATAAATGCCACAGACACATAATTGGGTGAACCTTTTAAGATTGTGACTCAGCTTTGCTAAAGTCCCCAATTAGAGGTGTCCAGGGTTCTTAAGCACACTCTTCTTTTGCTTTGGACCTTGACTTTAACCGCTCAGTCTCAAGTTTTCACTTGACACCTACACGCCACAAGCACATGGTTAGGGACAGCTTGGTTTAGCCGCTTAAACCAGGATTTTATTCCTTTAGGCCCTCCTATCCACTGATGCTCAAAGCCTTGGGATCTTTTTTATTTGCCCTTGCCTTTTGGTTTTAAGGGTTATTGGCTTTTTCTGCTTGCTTTTTCTTTCTATTTTTTTTAAATTTTTTTTCGCCTTTTTTTTTCTGCAAGATTTGTTCTTTGCTGCTTTTTCTTGCTTCAAGAATCATTTTTTATGATTTTTCAGATTATCAAATAACATGTTTCCTAGTCATCATTCTTTCAAGAGCCAACATATTTAACATTCCTAAACAGCAACTTCAAAAGACATATGCATTGTTCAAGCATACATTCAGAAAACAAGAAGCATTGTCACCACATCAATATAATTAAACTAAGTTCAGGGATTAATTCGAAACACATGTACTTCTTGTTCTTTTGAATTAGAACATTTTTCATTTAAGAGAGGTGATGGATTCATAGGACATTTATAACTTTAAGACAAAGTTACTAACTACTAATGATCATGTAATGAAGACACAAACATAGATAAGCACATAGCATAGAAAACGAAAAACAGAAGAAATAAGAACAAGGAATGAATCCACCTTAGTGATGGTGGCGTTTCCTTCTTGAGGAACCAATGATGTCCTTGAGCTCTTCTATGTCTCTTCCTTGTCTTTGTTGCTCCTCCCTCATTGCTTTTTGATCTTCTCTTATTTCATGAAGGATGATGGAGTGCTCTTGATGTTCCACCCTTAGTTGTCCCATGTTGGGACTTAATTCTCCTAGGGAGGTGTTGATTTGCTCCCAATATTTATGCGGAGGGAAGTGCATCCCCTGAGGTATCTCAGGGATCTCTTGATTTGCAGCCACATGTTCTACCACTGAGCTATAGACCCTTGAGATGAATCTTTCCATCTCCCATGACTCAGAGGTGGAAGCAATTGTCTTCTCTTTCCTCTTTCTTGAGGTTTCTCTGGCCTTAGGTGCCATTAATGGTTATGGAAAAACAAAAAAGCTATGCTTTTACCACACCAAACTTAGAATGTTGCTCGCCCTCGAGCAAAAGAAGAAAGAATAGAAGAAGAAGAAGAAGAAGATATGGAGGAGATGGAGGGATGTGTATATTCGGCCATATGGATGGGATTGGGTGGGAAAGAGATGTTGAATTTTGAAGATAGGTGGGTGTATGGATGTGAGTGGTAAATGGAAAACAGAAGGGATGACCATGAATGGAGAGAGAGAGGGTGAGAAGAAGTGAGTGGAAGTAGGTGGGGATCCTGTGGGGTCCACAGATCCTGAGGTGATCCTGTGAGGTCCACAGATCTTGAGGTGTCAAGGCATTTACATCCCTGCACCAATTTAGGCATGCAAAATGCCCTTGCACACAACTCTGGGCGTTCAGCGCCAGGTTGGTGCCCATTTTGGGCGTTCAATGCCCATTTGTTGCCATTTCTGGCGTTGAACGCCAGAACCATGCTTGTTCTGGGCATTCAGCGCCAGGATGCTGCCCATTTTGGGCGTTCAGCGCCAGAACCATGCTCTGTTCTGGCGTTGAACGCTAGACAGATGCTCCTCCAGGGTGTGATTTTTCTTCTGCTGTTTTTGATTCCGTTTTTGATTTTTTTGTTTATTTTGTGACTCCACATGATCATGAACCTATAAAGACATATAACTAAGAAAAATATAGTTAGATAAATAGAAATTGGGTTGCCTCCCAACAAGCGCTTCTTTAATGTCAATAGCTTGACAGTGGGCTCTCATGGAGCCTCACAGATGTGCAGAGCTTTGTTGAGACTCTCCAACACCAAACTTAGAGTTTGGATATGGGAGTTCAACACCAAACTTAGAGTTTGGTTGTGGCCTCCCAACACCAAACTTAGAGTTTGACTGTGGGGGCTTTGTTTGACTCTGCTTTGAGAGAAGCTTTTTATGCTTCCTCTCCATGGATGCAGAGAGGGATCCTTGGGTTGTAAACACAAGGTTGTCCTTATTTAATTGAAGGACTAATTCTCCTCTGTCCACATCAATCACAGCTTTTGCTGTGGCTAGGAAAGGTCTTCCTAGGATGATGGATTCATCCTCTTCCTTTCCAGTATCCAGGACTATAAAATTAGCAGGGATGTAAAGGCCTTCAACCTTTACTAACACATCCTCTACTTGTCCATAAGCCTGTTTTCTTGAATTGTCTGCCATCTCTAATAAGATTTTAGCAGCTTGCACCCCATAGATTCCCAGTTTCTCTATTACAGAGAGGGGCATGAGGTTTATTCCTGAACCAAGGTCACACAGAGCCTTAAAGATCATGGTGCCTATGGTACAGGGTATTATGAACTTTCCAGGATCCTGTCTCTTCTGAGGCAATGTCAGTTGATCCAGATCACTTAGTTCATTGATGAACAAGGGAGGTTCAACTTCCCAAGTATCAATGCCAAATAATTTGGCATTCAGATTCATGATTGCACCAAGAAACTTGGCAGTTTTCTCTTCAGTAACATCCTCATTCTCTTCAGAAGAGGAATACTCATCAGAGCTCATGAAGGGCATAAGGAGGTTCAATGGAATCTCTATGGTCTCTAGATGAGCCTCAGAGTCCTTTGGTTCCTCAAAGGGAAGCTCCTTATTGACCACTGGACGTCCCAGGAGGTCTTCCTCCTTGGGATTCACGTCCTCTCCTTCCCTTACAGGTTCGGCCATGGTGCTTATGTCAATGGCCTTGCACTCTCCTTTTGGATTCTCTTCTGTATTGCTTGGGAGAGTACTAAGAGGGATTTCAGTGATCCTTTTACTCAGCTGGCCCACTTGTGCTTCCAAATTTCTAATGGAAGACCTTGTTTCATTCATGAAACTTACAGTGGCCTTAGATAGATCAGAGACTAAGTTTGCTAAATTAGAAGTATTTTGTTCAGAGTTCTCTGTCTGTTGCTGAGTGGATGATGGAAAAGGTTTGTTATTGTTAAACCTGTTTCTTCCACCATTATTAAAGCCTTGTTGAGGCTTTTGATCCTTCCATGATAAATTTGGATGATTTCTCCATGATGAGTTATAGGTGTTTCCATAAGGTTCACCTAAGTAATTCACCTCTGCTATTGCAGGGTTCTCAGGATCATAAGCTTCTTCTTCATAAGAAGCCTCTTGAGTACTGTTGGATGCAGCTTGCATTCCATTCAGACTCTGAGAAATCATATTGACTTGCTGAGTCAATATTTTATTCTGAGCCAATATGGCATTCAGAGTATCAACTTCAAGAACTCCCTTCTTCATAGGCGTCCCATTACTCACAGGATTTCTCTCAGAAGTGTACATGAACTGGTTATTAGCAACCATGTTAATGAGTTCTTGAGCTTCTGCAGGCGTTTTCTTTAGGTGAATGGATCCACCTGCAGAAGTGTCCAGTGACATCTTTGATAGCTCAGATAAACCATCATAGAATATATCCAGGATGGTCCATTCTGAAAGCATGTCAGAAGGACACTTTTTGGTCAACTATTTGTATTTTTTCCAAGCTTCATAGAGGGATTCACCTTCTTTCTGTTTGAAAGTTTGAACATCCACTCTAAGCTTGCTCAGCTTTTGAGGAGGAAAGAACTTGGCTAAGAAAGCCGTGACCATCTTATTCCAAGAGTTCAGGCTATCTTTAGGTTGAGAGTCCAACCATATTCTAGCTCTATCTCTTATAGCAAAAGGGAAAAGCATGAGTCTGTAGACTTCAGGATCTACTCCATTAGTCTTAACAGTATCACATATCTGCAAGAATTCAGTTAAGAACTGAAAAGGATCTTCAGATGGAAGTCCATGAAACTTGCAGTTCTGCTGCATCAGAGAAACTAATTGAGGTTTCAGCTCAAAGTTGTTTGCTCCAATGGCAGGAATGGAGATGCTTCTTCCATGTAAATTGGAATTAGGTGCAGTAAAGTCACCAAGCATCCTCCTTGCATTATTATTATTTTCGGCTGCCATCTCCTCTTCCTGTTCGAAAATTTCTGAAAGGTTATCTCTGGATTGTTGTAATTTAGCTTCTCTTAGTTTTCTCTTCAGAGTCCTTTCAGGTTCTGGATCTGCTTCAACAAGAATATTCTTGTCCTTGCTCCTGCTCATATGACAAAGAAGAGGGCACAGAAAAAAAATAATAATAATAATATGGATCCTTTATACCACAGTATAGGGATCCCTTTGTGAGTGGAAGAAAAGAGGGAGACAAAGAATGTGATGTAAAGAAAGAAACACAACTGTGAGGAGGGCAGAGATGTGAGATGAGATGTTAGTAAATGAATAAATAAATAGAATAAGATGGGAGAGGGAGAATTTTCGAAAATAATTTTTGAAAAAGAGTTAGTGATTTTCGAAAATAGTTTTTGAAAAAGGTTAGTATTTTTTTCGAAAATTTTTTTTAAAATCAAAAATAAAAATAATTAGTTAATAAAAAAGAAATTTTTGAAAAAGAGGGAAGATATTTTCGAAAATTAGAGAGAGAGAGAGTTAGTTAGATAGTTTTGAAAAAGTTAAGAAACAAACAAAAAGTTAGTTAGTTAGTTGAAACAAATTTTGAAAAGATAAGAAATTAGGGAGTTAGAAAAGATATTTTGAAAAAATTTTTTTGAAAAAAGGTATGATGAGAAGATATTTTTGAAAAGATATGATAGGAATTAGTTTTAAAAAAGATTTGATTTTTAAAATCACAATTAATGACTTGATTCACAAGAAATCACAAGATATGAGTATAGAACTTAAAGTTTGAATCTTTCTTAACAAGCAAGTAACAAACTTGAAATTTTTGAATCAAAACATTAATTGTTATTGTTATTTTCGAAAATTTGATATAAAAATAAGAAAAATGTTTTTGAAAAATATTGTTGGAATTTTCGAAAATAACTAAGAAATTTGAAAAAAAGATTTGATTTTTTGAAAAAGATTTGATTTTTGAAAAAGATTTTGAAAAAGATAAGATTTTCAAATTGAAAATTTGATTTGACTCATAAGAAACAACTTGATTTTAAAATTTTTTGAAAAAGTCAATCCAAATTTTCGAATTTGATGAGAGAAAAAGGAAAAGATATTTTTTTTATTTTTGAATTTTTTTTATGAGAGAGAAAAACAAGAAAAATGATGCAATGCATGAGAATTTTAGATCAAAACATGTGATGCATGCAAGAATGCTATGAATGTCAAGATGAACACCAAGAACACTATGAAGATCATGATGAACATCAAGAACACATTTTTGAAAAATTTTTAATGCAAGGAAAACATGCAAGACACCAAACTTAGAATTCTTTAATGCTTAGACACTAAGAATTCAAGAATGCATATGAAAAACAAGAAAAGACACAAAACATGCAAATGCAAAGATCAAACAAGAAGACTTACCAAGAACAACTTGAAGATCATGAAGAACACTATGAATGCATGATTTTTTCGAAAAATGCAAGATGCACATGCAAATGACACCAAACTTATAACATGACTCATGACTCAAACAAGAAACACAAAAAATATTTTTGATTTTTATGATTTTCTAATTTTTTTGGATTTTTTCGAAAATTATACAAAAAAGAAAAAATAAGGATTCCAAAATTTTTAACATGAATTCCAGGAATCTTGCATTCTTAGTCTAAAGCTTCAGTCCAGGAATTAGACATGGCTCACTAGCCAGCCAAGCTTTCAATGAAAGCTCCGGTCCAAAATACTAGACATGGCCAATGGCCAGCCAAGCTTCAGCATGTAAATCAGGAACAGCAGCAGGTGGATTAGCAACAACTAGCTTGCTCTTGATAACAAATTGCAAGCCTCAGTCCAAATGAATTTAGACATGGCTTTACAGCCAGCCAGGCTTCACATGCTTCATGAGACACTAGAATTCATTCTTTAAAAATTTTGAATAAAATTTTTTTTTTGAAAAGAAAACAAAAAGAAAATTACCTAATCTGAGCAACAAGATGAACCGTCAGTTGTCCAAACTCGAACAATCCCCGGCAATGGCGCCAAAAACTTGGTATGCGAAATTGCTACTCAGGTTGTGAATTGTTGTTCGAAATTGATTCCCTGGAAATGGCACCAAAAACGGATGTACAGGACCATGGTCTAAACATATCTTCACAACTTCGCATAACTAACCAGCAAGTGCACTGGGTCGTCCAAGTAATACCTTACGTGAGTAAGGGTCGAATCCCACGGAGATTGTCGGTATGAAGCAAGCTATGGTCACCTTGTAAATCTCAGTCAGGTGGATATCAAATGGTTATGGAGTTTTCGAAAATAATATAATAAAATAGGGATAGAAATACTTATGTAATTCATTGGTGAGAATTTCAGATAAGCGAATGGAGATGCTTTCGTTCCTCTGAACCTCTGCTTTCCTGCTATCTTCATCCAGTCAGTCTTACTCCTTTCCATGGCTGGCTTTATGTGATACATCACCATTGTCAATGGCTACTTTCGGTCTTCTCTCGGGAAAATGATCCAAATACCCTGTCACGGCACGGCTAATCGTCTAGAGGCATCACCCTTGTCAATGGCTTCATCTTATCCTCTCAGTGAAAATGGTCAACGCACCCTGTCACGGCACGGCTATTCATCTGTCGGTTCTAGATCATGCTGGAATAGGATTTACTATCCTTTTGCGTCTGTCACTAACGCCCCGCAATCGCGAGTTTGGAGCTCGTCACAGTCATCCAATCATTGAATCCTACTCAGAATACCACAGACAAGGTTTAGACCTTCCGGATTCTCTTGAATGCCTCCATCATTCTAGCTTACACCACGAAGATTCTGGTTAGGAGATCTAAGAGATACTCATTCAGTCTAAGGTAGAACGGAAGTGGTTGTCAGGCACGCGTTCATAGGGAATGATGATGATTGTCACGTTCATCACATTCAGATTGAAGTACGAATGAATATCGTAGAAGCGAAACAAGATGAATTGAATAGAAAACAGTAGTACTTTGCATTAATCCTTGAGGAACAGCAGAGCTCCACACCTTAATCTATGGAGTGTAGAAACTCTACCGTTAAAAATACATAAGTGAAAGTCCAGGCATGGCCGAGAGGCCAGCCCTCAAACGTGATCTAAGATAGCATACAACTGATCAAAGATACCTAATACAATAGTAAAAGGTCCTATTTATAATAAACTAGCTACTAGGGTTTACAGAAGTAAGTAATTGATGCATAAATCCACTTCCGGGGCCCACTTGGTGTGTGCTTGGGCTGAGCTTGAGTGTTGCACGTGTAGAGGTCCTTCTTGGAGTTGAACGCCAGTTTTTGTGCCAGTTTGGGCGTTCAACTCTGGTTTTGGATCCTTTTCTGGCGCTGGACGCCAGATTTGGGCAGAGAGCTGGCGTTGAATGCCAGTTTGCGTCATCTATTCTTAGCCAAAGTATAGACTATTATATATTGTTGGAAAGCCCTGGATGTCTACTTTCCAACGCAATTGGAAGCGCGCTATTTCGAGTTCTGTAGCTCCAGAAAATCCACTTTGAGTGCAGGGAGGTCAGAATCCAACAGCATCAGCAATCCTTCTTCAACCTCTGAATCTGATTTTTGCTCAAGTCCCTCAATTTCAGCCAGAAAATACCTGAAATTACAGAAAAGCACACAAACTCATAGTAAATTCCAGAAATGTGAATTTAACATAAAAACTAATGAAAACATCCCTAAAAGTAACTAGATCCTACTAAAAACATACTAAAAACAATGTCAAAAAGCGTATAAATTATCCGCTCATCAATAATGCAAGAGATTTCCTTTAGCAGCTTATCTGTTTTCTGTGGTGGATAGAACTTTTCTAGAAATTCCTTACGCAACAAGTTCCAATCAGAAATCACATCTCCCGGTTGAGTATAAAACCATTCTTTTGCTTTTCCCTCCAAAGAGAAAGGAAAAGCGAACACCAAAACTGCTACCTCATCTGCACCATGTCTTCTCGCAGTGGAGCATGCAACTTAAAAATCCTTAAGATGCTTAAGAGGGTCTTCTCTGGGAAGTCCATTGTACTTGGGGAGCAAGTTGATTGTGCCGGTCTTAAGCTCAAAATTTGGATCCAAAGCCAAATACCGGATTTGTATCAGTTGCAAGTTAATATCAGGAGCTCCGGCTTCCCTTAAGGTGATTCTACGAGGTGGATCCGCCATGGTGTCGTCACCTGAGTCACTCAAAGAGATTTCAGCACTCCCACAGATGAATATAAGGTTTCCTCGTTAATCGAAGAATGATGGTCACGAATTGATGGTGATAGTGAATTGGTGTGCTCTTCAAGTAAGCCTGATTCACTATTCACAAATGCTAGCCGGTGCCGAGCTTGCCTAATATGAGTTAAAGTTCTTTCTATTTTCGGATCAAAAGGGGCCAAGCTCGGGTCTGGAAGCAACCGTGTCATTCAACTGAAGAAGCAATAGAAGCATGCAATTATGAAAAGCAAAACAAGAATGGGCAAATAAACATAAACCAACCTAGCAATTAACAACTACCAAGACTAGCTAGATAGAAATAATATCTACAAATTAGTACCAAGCAACAAACAAAAACCAAATATTCACACTAAACAATTAGAATCCCATCGTTGAAAGTATAGCCTAGACCAACAATTAATTTCCAAATCAAATATCAATCCAAAGGATATGTCACAATTCAAATCCAATTCAATTCCGGGAGTTTCAATTCCCGGGTCGTCTCCCAAGGACACTTGAGACCAATGAGTGTGCAATCTTGGTTGTGAGGATCATGGGGTTTTCAATAAAAGGATAAACATATAAAGCAATGAAAGAACATGCAAAATTGTAATAAATGAACTAATAAAGGAATCAAAGAAGTAACTATGCAATATTGACAAGTAAAGTGTAAAAATGAACTAATGTAATGTGTATAAAGGAATTTAAGCATAAAAGGTATCTTGGCTTGTAGTGAGCTAAGGGTCATTTCCTTGTTGGAACCACAACCATGCCAACTAGAATGGATCAATCTCACTTGATTAACCCTCACATCAGAGAGGAAGTTAAATGAGCATAAGTGTTCTTAACCCACAAATCCTAAATTGCTTGCTAATTGCCTTAGCAACAACATAGCGTTAGTGGGAACAAGAACAATTAAAAATCCAAAATGAACACTAAATGTTGGACATTCCAACTCTAGGAACCTAATTGCTCACTTTTCCCAAGCCAAGAGATAGAAAACTAGCCCAAAATCATACTTGACATTTTGTCAAACACTTGGTGGGCAAAAACCTTAAACATGGGAAAAATGAGAAAAAGCTTGGAACCAAAAACAACAAATGATCTCAATCAATAATAAAGACTCAAGAAAGCATGTAACAATCATCACTCATCAAATTCATCAACAAGAAATTGAAACTGCAAAAGAGAAGTGAAATTGAACTATAACTTGAATTATAAGAAAGTGTAAGAACAATGTAACTATAATGAGTAGTAACAAAGAGATACTTACAATGGAAATTAGCAAAATCCAAGATCAAAATAGAAATGACACTTGAATGTAAAAACCCTAGTATAAACCCTAGTAGAGAAGATGATGAAAAACTTAAAGAAAACTATACTTAAGCTATCTACTACTACTCCTAAGCTATACTAATGTTATGCTATGTTATGATCTTCATTCTCCCTTCCTTATGAGCTAAATGGCTTCATAAATGGGCCTCCAAATCACCAAAATCGCGAGTCACATGAGATTTTAATGAAGGCATGTGCGTCCGCACACTCTGCTGAAAATCTCTACCCGTGCGTACGCACAGGAATTCATGCGCACGCACACTAGGCGAAGCTTGAATGGACGTGGGATGCACACGGTGCGGCTCAGGCGCACGCGTGGCTCTGATCTGAGGGTTGTGCGTACGCACGCAGGTCTGTGCGTACGCACACTAGGCTGAGCTCTTCTCCTTTGATTCTTCATGCTTCCTCCACTTTGAATGCTCTTCTTCCATTCTCTCCTAGCCATTCCTACCTTATACCTCTGAAATCACTCACAGATAACATCAAGGCATCGAATGGAAGGTAAATGGAATAAAATTAATCAAATTAGGCACAAAAGAGCATATTTTCATAATCAAGCACAAATTAGGAGGAAAGTTCAAATGCATGCTATTTAGTGGAATAAGTGCAAGTTTATATGATGAAATCCATTCAATTTTAACCAAAAATCATCATCAAATTTGGATTCATCACTACTTCTTCTTATTGTTCACAATTGTTATGGCTTAAAACACAACTTACAGATTACAAATTGCAAGTCAATAGTATCCCTTTATTGTGTGATAACATGAGTGCAATCAGCATTTCTAAGAAACCTGTTCTGCACTCAAGAACCAAGTACATTGATGTAAGATTTCACTCCATTAGAGAACATGTACAACAGGAAACAACTGACATACAATTTGTAAAATCTAAAGATCAACTTGCTGATTTATTTACTAAACCTCTGTCTAAAGACAGATTTTTCAAGTTGAGAAAAGCATCAGGTATTATTTGTGCTGAATTCTTGAATTAAATTGATGATGATGCTCTCTATTTGCTTTTGTCTCTCAGGTCGACAGGAGATAAACCTGGACGAATGATGACTCCCTCTAGGTTCCCTGGATATCAGACTAAGTGTTGGTACAATTAATTCATTTAGGTCAAAGTTGAACTTCTGGTGGGCTATTGTGTTTCCTTAAACTACACCATTGGGCCCAATAGAGGAAGTTCTATTTTATAATGTAGGCCTCATTGTTTGTTTTGATCATAAATTTAAAAATTATTTATTTTAGTTTCTCAACAAGTCAAATCGAATTCTGATTTATATATTTTATACTTGATTGTCTTTTTAAACTGCTTGCTTGCATATCCTTTCAAAATCTATTTTCTTTGGAACACCATTTCATTTTATTTAAATATCAATTTGTGTTTTCAAAAAAATTCAAAGTGTTTATAGCAGTTACTCCTTGAAAACTCTCATCTTCTCCAACCTCCACTATTTTCAATTTTTCATAACTGCATTCATTAAGTTTCTTAAAGATGAGAAAGAAGGTTGCTGCACGAAGAGGTACCAGTACCTATCGTGCTCTACGAAATCCTCCTCCCAAAGGGCATGCTCATACCCATATCCATGTACACTCTCATTCATCCATACATTCCTCTCCTGTTCTCGAACCTATGGCACGGACCAAGACGACTGCTCAACGTCCATCAATGGCACCAACAGAGGCTGGAACGTCTAGGACAAACACAGAAAAGGAGAAGAGACCCATGACTAAATAAGAACTTCCAACATCTTCACCTCCTCGTTCTTCATCTCATCTTCAAGGACGCTCTGCACCTTCAAGCCACACACCTAAAGATAACCGAAGACCCTTTCTTAACTCAGTGAAAGAACCAATGAACCCTGATCTTGTTGATTTCAAATCTCTCTTCAGTAACCGCCCTCATTCTCATTTTGATCTTTTTCATTTCTCATCCAGTATGAACTTTGAATTTCATAAGATATTGTTTATAAAAGACCTATGTGTTCAACATATGTGGCTGATTTAAATGCTCTGGTTAAAAAGGAAATAAATTTTGTGAAAAACATTGTTTACTTAAACTGGAAAAACTTTTTGAAATCAGAAAACAAGTTTATCCTGATTTAGTTAGAGAATTTTATGCCAATATGTGCTATCATGAGGAATCTATTCATTCTTATATTGAAGAACATGAAATTCATTTAAACAAAGAATCTATTGGTGACGCCATGGACTATTATGATGTTGGCGTCATGCATATATCACTGAAAAGTGGGATATCTGCGGATATCACATAAGGATGTTTTGGCCAACATTTGTGAGAATATTTCTCTTATGGATGGTGTTACTCCTAACTACCGAGTCTTAGGTCCTGCCAAAGCCTAGTTACACTGCATCATTACTCACATTCTCTTGCCTCAAAGCGGTTCGTATCAACAAGTTACTCTCTGTGACACCTTAATTCTCTATGCCATTCTTAGCAAAGTTGAAATCTCTTTTGCATATCTTATGATGCGTCATATGTATGATTGCATCAAAAGTGATAAAAATATTTCACTACCATATGGCATATTTTTAACATGTTTCTTTGAGTACTTTAGTGTTGATATAAACAATGAGACCCAAGAGAATAGAATTTCATCTCTTAAATGCGGTGGTGCAGTCAAACAGACAAAGGAAAAGGAACTAAGGCTGCCAAAGATATGATTATAAAAGTAGAAGAAGATGAAAGTATCCCTCCTCCTCGGCGGCCGGTACATCAACTTCCAACAAGTACTTGGTTAATGGTATTGTCAAAGATGTGTTGCAAGAATTTGTAAACCTTACCAAGCACATGATCAATTCTAGCCAACAAGCTAGGAGACTTGAAATTCAAAATGAAAATTCATTGAGAAAGTCTCAAAGCAGAGTTGAAGTACTTCTAAAGTACCTTAGCTTGAATCGTTGAAAGATGATCAAATGATGTCTGAGCGTGAATAAGAAGACATTTTGGGAACTAAGGATGAGGGATCTAATGTCTACCTCCTTGTTGATGCTGCTAATTTTTTGAAACACTATTTTTATGCTATTTAAATTCTGGTCTTTGAATACTTTTAATTTTCTAGATGACTGTAATAGTTAGATACTTAACTTTGACTTGATTGAAGTGCTACTTTAGCCTAACAAAACTTTTTGTGTAGGTAATACTATCTCTCTTTAATGAAATTTTTTGTGCAGGTAATTAGTTTGTTAATTATGTAGAAATTAATAGAAAGGACAAAAGATCCAATAACAAACTTCAAGCCCATAAGCATTCATCTCATCACTCATGGTCCAAAGAAAGAGTTGCTGATCTCCAATTAATCTAACACTTTACCACCAGAATAAAAAACAAACAAACAAAGTCCAATGATGAGCCAAGACCAAGTTCATATCATGGCCTAAGGAAAAATATAGCTAACTAAGAAATGAAACTTCATTTTCATCTGAGCTAAATCAAAGCCACTGAACAAGTTCTTTCTCTTCTACTCATCTCTTTATTCTCTCTCACCCACATGAAGCATTTCAAAAAGTAAAGTAAGAAAAAGGAATTCTTCTTAGTGTTCAAATCAAAGATGAAAAAGTGGGTTACTAAAATCAAGCAAGAAGAAGAAAGTTAATAAGCTAGGGCTCTAAGCAAAGATCAAATCCGAAGGCTACGTGAGAGAAATCTTTCCCTTTGTACTTCATCAAAGATTATCGAAGAAGCCTTCCCTTTGTATATACCAAACAGGTGAATTGAAGATTATGGAGCTTTGCTACAAATCAAGGTTAAAAAAAGAAACCTGGAGTCAAAGCACAAAAGAATGGTTCAAATCTTTGAAGAAATTTGAAAAAGAATGAAAGAGAATATGGTAGGTATGGATGCATGTAAGGTTCAATCACTGCTACTAGTCTATCTCTTTTCTGCGCCACTGCTGTTGTTATTTGGGGAAGTCAAAGTTGCTAAAGCCAAGTTTCAAGTTTTGAAAGCTTTCACTACAAGAAAAACATCCATTCAGCCACACTTTTTTTAAGCTACATTTAAAAAGCGTAGCCTATTCCTAGAATAGGCTACGCTTTTTCGCATGATGCCCTTTTGTAAGAGAAAAGGAAACACTATTGAGGCATCACTTCAAAAGCGTCTTCTTAGATATTTTAAATATCACTTATAAAGTATAGCCGAATCTAAAAAGCTATGAATACACTTTTTTTTATCAAAAGGGGCGCTTTTAAAAAGTAACCCATTTGTTAAGTTTTGGGTGTGTTTGAGAAGTGTTGCCTAATCTATGTAGGCCTAAATCCCTGCGAGACTTAGTAATTTTTTTTCCTTTTCATCCATTCTTCACAGTTCACACCAACACACGCGTAACTTAGCCAAATCGGTGCCTCTCAGCTCTCACCACCAACACCAACACCAACACTCTGATCTCGTCGTTATCGAAGAATCACTCCGTGCCTCTCACAACCCAAATACATTTCGCCGTCGTCGCACCAACCACTCGAGATCCATCGGTGTCGCCACTCCAGAACCGCAGCTCCTCTTCCACACTCACCGTTCCTCTTCCCAACTCGATGCTAACCACTCAAGAACCATCAATCGTCAGCATTGGTCGTCATCAGCATCGTCAGCTTTGGTCGTTAGAATCGTCAGCACCAACCACTCGACGCTAATCCCAAATATGTTTCGCTGCGTGCTCACAATTTAGGGTTCTAAAATTTCAGTGGGTTAGGGTTTCGATTTTAGGGATTTCAATTTGGGGGTTTGGGAATGTTGCATACTGTGAAAGTTTCTAAATGTGATACTGTCTTGCTTCCTTGGAAGAATCTTTCTCTTCAGCGCATGTTTGTAGTTTTGACTGACAAGGAGCAACTTCCATGGCTGTATCTGGGTGCCTGTAACTTGGTTTCTGGGTTATCAATGGGATACAAAATAATGAAACAAGTTCATGAAAATTAACTAAGAAAAAGGAGTGATAAAAAAGTTGAGTTTGCAATGCAATCCCTTCTAGGCTATTAGCCTTTGTGGTAAACAGGTTTCAAACTACAATGCAATCAAAAAATTAAGAGCTGTTTATATTTGCTTCTTCTTTTGGAATTTGAAAAATCTCAATAAAAGACCAGCTTGATGCAATTTGGGCTAAGGCCTGTCATCCATTGTTACTATTGTGGGTAGATTTTTCAGTTCTCACAAGGGCAAGGAGCTTGAACTTTCTTATTCATTATTTTTGCTAAATACTTGTGATATCAGGTTTTGATTTTAAGCCAATACTAAAAGTATTCAAATTTTGTGCTATCTGAGACCACCTGCTCAAATTTAAGTTGCTCCTGGTTATGATATGTGTGATAATAATTGGTTGGACTAAAGAGTAGGATAATTATATGCTTATATCAAAATGTTCTATTTAAATATTTCATTTAAACAATTTTGGCATTTAACTTAATTTTTTCTGATCCTCTTTCCCACTTTTTTTCCCTCCTCACTTATTGTAGGATGTGATTGTTTCATTTCTTTTGTAGGGTTTTCAAGAAGAATGTTCCTCTTTTGTTAAAGGGAGAGACTAAGCATCAAATTCTAAACAGTATTATTAAGGACTTGGTAAGATTAATAGAGATCAAAAGCAGCTAACTTATCATGTGACCTACAGGTCATGGTAGCAGCCTCATTCATTGGGGCACTAGTTTATGCAATAGCTGCTATTTTTGCATATGTCAGTTTAAAACTAACTAGTATTTTGCTACTAAGTAAAAGGAATATTTGCACTGACAGAGACACAATGCACAATACACAATGCACATAGATATCCAAATCAGTTAGATATATCTATGTTTATGAGTTACAAAATATAAATCTGATTAACTTGTTTCTAAATTATTGTTAATAAGTATAGACTTTTCTGACTTGTCCTTCTCTTGTGATTTTTTTGCTGATATATATTTCAAATTCATCTTTTATTTCAGTTAAAGTAAGTAATCAAACAATTTCTCCTAGTTCTGTTCACATTGATAATTTGGATAAGGTGAGCTTTTTATAGCCCTTTTATTCTGTTTCTTCTGAACTTTCAGCTTTGGTTAATAAGGCTAATTTCTTGTTATTAACTTATATTTTTCTGGGCTTGATCAGAATTATACTTTTAGTTTATGCTTTGTTTATTATTTCAGATACTGCACTTATTCAATTGATCTGCATTTATTTATTTAATTACTCTATAGAGATAACCAATGTGCATTAGGTTCAAAAATTGTCTCTCATGATTGACACTTTTGCTTTGGTTTGTCTACCTTATTCCTAATTTTTTCTATATGCATATGTATTATTGTTGAAATAATTTGCGTATGCTGAATGCTCAGTACATTTGACTTTTCTAACATGTCCTTCTCTTGTGGTTTTTCTGCTGATATATGATTCAGATTCATCTTTTATTTCAGTTAAAGTAAGTAATTTCCTTAGATTTCTCCCGGTTCTGTTCACATTGATAATTTGGATAAGGTGGGCTTTTTTTAGCCCTTTTATTCTGTTTCTTCTAAACTTCCAACTTTGGTTAATAAGGCTAATTTCTTCTTATTAACTTATATTTTTCTGGCCTTGATCAGAACTGTACTTTTAGTTTATGGCTTGTTCATTATTTCAGATACTGCACTTATTTAATTGATACATTTTATTTATTTAATTGCTCTATAGAGATAACCAATGTGTATTAGGTTCAAAAATTGTCTCTCATGATTGACACTTTTGCTTCGGTTTTTCTACCTTATTCATAATTTTTCTATATGCATATCTATTATTGTTGAAATAATTTGCGTATCCTGAATGCTCAATACATGTGAAACAGTTTCTGCAAATTGATTTATGAAAATACACATTGAAAAATAGTGGTTTTGCATAATTCTATGTCTTTCAAGTGGGATTGAACAGATTATACACACCTAATTAATTTTCTTACAAAACCTGAAAATTCATACACACCTAATTAATAGTGATTTTTCCATCAAATATTAGCATGCTGTTACTATATATTTAATACTAACAATACACAGAATCAACTTATATATAATTAGAAGTTTGTTACATTAGATATTTCTTTTACTGCTAAAAAAGATTTGGATTCTGAATTGGATTAACTCCACTTGATGAAAAAGGGTTGAGCTGAGAACTTGAGATATACAAAATACCTGCTTTTCATTTGATGAAAGCAGTTATTTGAAATGCATAAAAAGTTCACTATGTATTGCCCAGATAACTGACACATTTTGTCGCTATTTTCTTCATCTTTCAATGTATTGCCGCTATGTTATATCATGCATCACACTACTTTGTATGCTGAATTCTTTTGATGCTACATTAGTATCTTTTGTGAGACCTGCATCCAATGTATCATTAGGAGCCCTGCATAATTCTTTGTCTTGTCCTTAGTTCTTATCCTCATTTGCATGTGGGTACCATTGGAAGTTTTATTTTCAGGGACTCTTATATGAAGCTAATTTAATTGATTTACCTTTATTTTTTTACTAGGTGAATTTTTTTATGACTAAAGTTATTCATATTGGAAAAATAGTGTATCTGCTAGATGAGCTATATGCTGTTGTCACTGACAGCTTGCTTGTATTGAAGCTCCATTAATAATTTTAAATACTGTTAATTTCAAGAATTTTAAATAATGAACTATATACCTTTACCCCGAAAAAAACCAAAATTTATCAATAACTTGCACCAATAATACATAATATTGACTAATATTATTAGAAAGTTGACTTTATTTTTTGTTTGCATGGATCAAAATTGAAGGCAGAAGTTTTTGGTTAAGGTCTTCCAAGCAGATTTTATCAAAATCTTGATCGTGTCATGGCAAGGTACAATGCATATTTTTTTTATCATTTTTACTTTATGATTATGCTATTAATTCATGTGTAGCTCGACCTTAATTGTTTTTGTTAGTGTTGTACACTTCTGTTTGCTGCAGGTGAAAGTTAAAAAGCAAATAATACTAGTTACGGTTATAGACTTATAGTATTAGTATTTTCAAATTAAAGTTATTAGTTTTAATTTTAAAAAAAATGTTATAATATGACCTAAAACAGCAGCTATAGTATGATTAGCAGAGTACATCATGTGATTTGCTTTAACTATTGTGAATCTGCTTGTTCCCTCGATCATTTATAGTTTTTTATTTTATGGTTTATAACTTATGCTTTTTTTATTTTTGAATTCTAAATTTAGATTTGTGAAACACTATTATCCATTGGTGAAACTTGTACACTATACAAAAAGAATTAATGATATCAGTCATTGATAGTTTTGAGTTTGATTTTTTAATTTTTATAATTGTGAATGTTATTATAAATATTTTTCTAACTACTTTTTTATATAATTATGCAGGATAATAATGAAGATTAAGCGGATTATTATTGTGGTTTATTGGCTAAGATAGAGTAGTGTTAGGAATGGATACATGTATGGTTGACTAAGACTTTTATTAGAAGATACTTATGTAGGATATGTTTTTTGTAGAGTATTAGTAGTAAATTTTAAGTGGTATCATGGTTATTTTGATATGGCTATGTTTACTCTAGTGTAAGATGTATGAATATTCACAATTAACTTCATTCTAGTACTTTTGGATCATTATTATAAATATATTTTTGTTAGAGATAATTTTATTATTTAAAAAAATTATTTAGTATAATTAGAAATTTATTTTTATTTTATAATATTTAACTCATTTAATTAAAAATGCAGAATTATTATACATGTAATTATATTACTAAATATTATATTGTATTAATAATTATTAGAATATTATATATATATATATATACAGAAAATAAAAAAAACAATAAGGGACCTAAGGCTACACTTATATACAGTAGCTATGGTACACAAACAAAAAAAATGAGGGACCTAAGGCTACACTTATAAACGGTAGCCATAGTATACAATGTGGCTACGCTTTACATGTGATGCAATAGCGTTGAAAAGCGTAGCCTATTCTGGCAAAAATGGAAGCTGAAAAGCGTAGCCTTTGGTCCTGAACAGCATCACTTGAAAAGCGCACCCTATTCCCAAACGCCAAAAGCGTAGCCCTTGGTGCAGAAAAGCGTAGCCTTTGAGAATAGGCAACGGCCGAATAGGAATCATCCCAAAAAGCGTAGCCGTAGCCCAGAAAGCGTAGCCGTAGCCTAAGGCATCATTTTTTTTCACTTTCGGCTACACTTTTCAAGTATACCTGAATGGGTGTTTTTCTTGTAGTGTTTATTCCTCTATTAAAGGGGTAAACGGCCAGAGATTGATTCAAGGAGTGAAAGCACAAAGTTTGAGTTTCCATAACTTACAAAATTATACCTTCTTCTCCTTCATGGTTCTCTATTGAATATTCTGCTTTCTCAGTTTTATCTTTCTTTATTTCAATGGAAAAAGGCATTAATGTGAGGAATTAAGAAAAAGCCATTGAGAGAAAAGGCAAAGAGATCTAGACTTAGAGAAAAACCAAATGCTTATTTGAAATATCCTTTGTACGTATCTCTATTTTGTATTCATGATCCTGAGGGAATTTTTTTGTTAAGTTGGGTGAGCATTTAGTGGTTGAAAATATTAAGGAGTGAACCTAGTCAAATCTAGCTTGGATAGAAGCTGGGTTTGTCCCAGACTCTCAGATATGATTGGGTTGAATCCTAGGAAAATTGGTGAATGTAATCTTTGTTAAAGATAGTAAATATTCCATCATTATTGTGGTGGAGACTGGATATAGGCCACATTGCACAAAGTGGTTGAAAAATGATATATGGTTGTGTCACTCTTCCTTCTCTGGTCTGTCTGGTTTTATTCTCTAGAAGACAAAATAAAATTATCTCCTACTAATTCAATCCAACAAGAGGTCACAGCAACTCTGCTCCCTCACAATTTTGTTTTGGCTCCTTTATCAACAAGAGACAAAATAAAAGTGCCTCATGCATTCTCAACAAGAGCAAACTCAACTCATTCTCTAAGTTTCATCCAATTTGAAATAAAAGCAAGCAAAATGAAAAGAAGTCTAAATTCAACCCCTCCTTCTTTAAACCACTGATAACCATCATCAACTATATATTCACTATAAGAAAAACTAGTTTTAGTGGTAAATTTTTTTAGTAGCAATATTAGTGTCACTATTTCTTTTAGTTGATTTACTTTTTTTTTTTGTAATAATTGTATATTGTCATTACTATTATTATATATATTATAATGATAAGTTATAGAATTTTTGTGATTATTAAATAAAATTTTTGTTGGAAATTATTATAATTAATACTAAAATTTTAATGATAAAATATAAAATAATTAATATCTAATTATTAATAAATATGTTAGTAACTATTTCTATTGCCAATAAAAAAAATAAATTACCACTAAAGGTGATATTAGGAACTGAAGCAAGCATTTAAGAATAGACTTAGCTTGCATTTTGTTCTCAAGGAGCAACTTTTTGTAATTCACTTTCGTCTAATTTTCAAATAACTAATATTTTGATTAAACCATCATTTTCTGCATCTCCATTCTTTAATTTCTACCACAAACTCAGAGTGCTACCATCCATCCCTGAATTTGAGAACGAATGTGAGGGAGAATGATATATCAAATGTGACTTAATTAACAGCAATGCTGTATAACAATAAATATTATTATTTTGAGTTATTACTTAAGTTATTACTACTTATATCTATATTTATAAAAATTTGTACATATAAATTAAAGTATATAATTTTTAATTATATTTATTAAAATTTATATACATAAATTAATATAATTTATATTTATATTATTAAAATTTACACATATAAATCAATAAAATTTATTTAGTGAAAACAATTTAATATTTGTGCTCGTTAATTATTGGCTAAAATTACTAAAATTTATTGCCCTAAAACTTTATATTTAATTAATGTCCAAAATATAGAATATGGTTATTTCTATTTTTAAGGCAGATAGATATCCTCTAAAATATTCTAATGCAAGTAATGCAATATAATAGGGTTGTAATTTTGTATTGGACATTTAGAATCATAATTCATATATTAGAAAGTAATATTCAGTGTTTGTTTTGATGTCATTAAGTTAATAAAAAAATTTTAATAAAATTTTTTTTATTTTTTAGTGTGTTTAGTAAATTTTTAGTAATAAAAATAAAAATATTAAAAAAAATTTTGAGAAGTTATAATTTATATTTTTTTAAATATTTTTTACACAATAAATAAATAAAAAATATTTTTATATAATTATATCCAAATATAATTAATAAATAAAAAAATATTTTTTTGTATAAAATATTTAAATATAAAATTATTTTTATTTTTCTATGACATCTTTAAAAAAAAAATATCTCTCTTAAAAATTCACCCAAATAAGTCATCAGTTTATCTGAATTCTTTCTCTTTCATTATTTCTTGCATTGCAAGATTCAATTATTGTATTTAATTTTTTTAATCACTAGTAATCATTAGCTGAAATGTCCGATTTGTTACATTATATCGATTTTTAACAAGACCAATTATATGAATATATCATTTTTTTTAAATTCTATATAATAATCAAAGATATTATTATCATTAATTTGTCAGCTTAGCTTCAATACTTTATTTTCGATATGGCTGGCTGCATGATTTTGATGCGTTTATAATTAAATATAGAGGAGTATTAGGAGTCAGCATTTTTATTAAATTCTGGCCAACACTTAACCATAAAAAAGAAATTAAATATTTTTATACTATTAAATACAATTTTATATCATTAAAAACATCATTAATGGTTAGTTGATGATTAAAAACCACAAAATCTGCTGGTCCCTAAACTTTTTCTTAAATAAATTTGATGTTTATTTGTTATTTAAGTAGATTCTTAGTTATCCAAGCTATTGAAGATCGATCTTAGACGATAATGTAAAAATTATTTAGTGTAAGTAGATAAAGTATGGATCGATGTTAACCACCACGTAACCAACTTAAAGTGCAAGCTATTGGCCAAATCGTGATATCCTAGAACCTTTTCAGATTTCCATCATCATTACTTGAAAGTTTATAGAAATGATATATACTTTCTTTTAATGACATATAGCATTATACTTTTCTTTGAAAATAAAATTCTTAATATTTTAGGTTTCGAAAAATGATTCAGCGAGATAATAAAACAGAAATAGCAATTAAATATTGAAATTCCATTTATGTTTAGAAATTAGAACTTTCTGCTGCGTCAACTGCACGCATTTTTTATTATAATTTAATTTTAATTTAATTTTTCATTGCTATTTTTGTATGTTTCTTATCTTCCAACTGGTGGTGTGCTTTTCCATTTATTCGTTCACACTTCACACTTCACACTTCACACTTCACACGACGCAACAAAACTACAAAAAGGTTAAATAAAGGTGGAATATATTAATTAAAAAATTCATTCTTTTTTATATATCTTATTTTATGAGGGGAATAAATAAATAAATTATAAAACGATATTTTGATGCTAATCATAAAGTTTTTTTAGATCTTTAATTTGACGGTTGCTAGATACCCTTACCGACGTGGAATATGGCCCTTCTTTTTTTCTATGTTTTCTGGTCAAACCACGTGACAGTATTGGCTATACAACTCACTACTTACAATACTTATAATCAACATTTTGATAATTATATTCTTAGCATAAATTAATAATCACATGATTGATTAATTTAACCGGTATGATAATTCAACGAGATAGGCATCTCGGGCAAGTGTAATAATACAAATAGTGAATGCAAATAGTGATTAATGTTGTGAAATAAATAAATAAAAAAATATAAATAAAAAATTCTAGTTTTAATATTTATTAATATTATTATTTCAATATAATATAAATAATTCATATATATTTATTAAATATATGTTGCAATATATAAAGAGAGAGGAGTGTTTGTTATATCATTTATATGTGTCTCTCTTTTGTTTCAAACTATATTTTTATATACGTACAGAATTTATTTTTTTAAACTTTATTAAAAATTTGTTTGAAAAGTTTTAAAAGTAATTTTTTTAGCTTTTGATTTATAAAAAGTAGTAGTATTAATGTCTGATGTAATTTTAAAAATTAAATTACAGTTTTCTAAGAAACTATTTAGGAACTTATAAAAAAATTTAAAAAAATAACTTCTCTCATAATACTACTACTTTTTATCATATTTCTATAAAATAAACATTTTTAAAATTAAAAACTCAAATACAAAATAACTTATTTATAAGCTATTTTTAATATAGTCATTAATTGTTTAACCTATTTACCCAAATTAGACCTAAATTTGCTTCATTTTAAAAATTGGTATCTTTCATCATAAAAAAAATTGAACTAGGCACCCATATAAACGAACATCCATCCTTATCACAACAATTAATATTATTATTTTGTTATTTTACGAACAATACGAATAATTGTTAATTAATAACGTACATTACCATATAAATGGATTTAGTCACCAAATTTTAACTACAAACTTTAAATTATGATAAAAATAAATGAGCATGTCTTCTATTTATCATTATCGTCATAGGGGCTAAAATTTGACATTTTGTCCCAAACAATATTTTTTATAATCTTTGAATTCGAAATTTATACTCCTCTAACTCTATTTTCTTTGCGAACTTTCCTATCTCACATTGACATGTCATGGCCGTCCGAGTAAATTTATTTTTTTAAATAAATTTATTAATTTACAATATTTTTTATTAAATATTCTGATATTAACACAAATTTATAAAATTAAATCTAAAAATATAAAAAATGAATTTAGATAAATAAAAAATAATAAAGATAAAAATAATATTCTAATATTTGAATTAATTATAAAGATAAAATTTGTTTAGCTAAAATAATATAATTTGGATAGATAATAAAAAGTTCAGTAATTTTTAAGTAGGAAAAAAATTTTTCAGCAAATTTTTTACTAAAAATAAATTATTTTATCATTTGTTGGATTTAAAAAAATGAGGATAAGTTAAAAAAAATTAGTCTTTATTTACATGGTTTAATACTTACTACGTATCTTTGTGAGTGCTGTATTTTTATTATATGCATAATTATCTTTTTAAAATTATTTTATAAAATTATAAATTAAATTTTTTATTTATACTATTATTTAATTGATATATATCATTAATTAATTATTTTACAATTATTTTTAGTTATAAAAAAATTAATACTAATTAATTTATGAATAATTACTCTCTTATATAAAAGTTGGTAATTTTATTAAGTAACAAAAAAGTTAATTTGTAAAATTTCTTACAATAATTTTATGTGATAATTAATTTGTCTAACGAAATAAATTTTAGTAACTGACTTAGTAATTAAAATTTATTAAACGTCAAATTGTTTAGGTAAAAATATTTATAAAATTGACTTAATGTATATATAATTCTTATTATATTGTTTGGTGCATAATAGATAAATAATTAAATGATATTGTATTGTTTGAATCATCAATCGCATGAAGCGAAGGATTGTGAGGGTCATATATTTATTAAAGTGATTTTTTGGTTATTTATTATTATTATAATAAAAATTAAAGATAAAAATAATACAGGCTTAAAATTTAAATTTAAATTTTTAATCATATTTGACCATTAAAAGATAAATAAATAACTATTGTATTAAAAATAAAATAATTTAAAGTATATTTAGTAGATAATACACAATAAAATAGGAAAAAATATTTTTAAGATTAAAGAAAATTAAAAGAGGACCTAAACAACAATGACCAAGCTAAATTTATAAGATTTAAAAATTTAAGTGCTCTTAACTCTTAGTTTTTGGTGGAAAGTTAAAGTAACCATCGAAAAAGTTTAACATAACTTCCTATCAATCCTATTTACGTTGTCTTTTAACTTCTACTTTTTGCCGCACTTAAAAGCACTTTTTTTTTAACCACACTATATAAACCTATCATATAATACAGCATTCTTCAAACTCAAAATACCTACTTTTTTCATTTTGGTGTTATTTGTTAGTTTTTTTTAGCAGATTTTCTCGTTAGCGAAACTACGACCAGAATATTAACAACAATGAAGAATTTGCATAAGGTTTGGATGAAATAAGTCTCAAACCAACTGCACCAACCAAAAAAATTATAATAACCCTTTATTTGTGAATGTCAAAGATATACGCAATTTTAATTTTTTTTTTTACGTGATTTTTTGAGTTTTAATATTTGGTTTATTTCTTTTATTCAATTTTGCATTCGATTGTAGACACTTCTATGAGAGAATCACAACTCGCAAAATGATGGCAATTCAAGTTTGACATTTGAAAAAGGATGAAAAAGTCAAGATGGAATTTCATAGCCATGGACAAGGTCGAGATAATAGTGCGAACTTATTAGTACGATTTCTAGATGTAATGGCCCGTAGAGCAAATGTTGTAAATTAAAAAGATTTTTGGTGCTGAAAATGTAGTGTGTGTGCGCGTGGTTTTAGTAGTGCTATATGTCCAAAAAGTTTTGGCAAGTCTAAATATATTTTTGAATTTGCAACCGGTGGAGTGTCCAACAACGTATATGCAACATAGGATAAATTTAGAGAAGTTGGTTGAAACTTTAGATAAAAAAACTATGAATATGAAGAAACTAAAATCCAGTTGATAGCTCTTGCACAAATTTTTGTTATCAAAATATAATGATGGAATGTCTAGTCTATCCAGTGATATGTCAGACATTTAATTGATGTATTTAATAAGTAATGGTTGAAATTTTAAATATATTT
Organism: Arachis hypogaea; assembly: GCF_003086295.3. Classification (NCBI taxonomy): domain Eukaryota; kingdom Viridiplantae; phylum Streptophyta; class Magnoliopsida; order Fabales; family Fabaceae; genus Arachis; species Arachis hypogaea. Next base: position 120,628,886 of record NC_092050.1, on the reverse strand, counting down.
ATTCTAGAAGAGGTTAGAAATTTTTTTATTTATGTTAGTATTTTTTATTTCTTATTATATACAAGTTTAGACTTATTTTATTATTATTATTAGTATTTTTTAATGAAAAACATTAAATGTTATATATTTAAAAATTTTAATTTTTGTTATTAATGCTATATATAAATATAAATTTAATTTAATAAAACTGTTCAATTAGAACAAATTAGTACAAATTAGTTATGGATTGTATATGAAAAACAATGCTGAGTTAGTTATGAAAATAGTGTGATTAAATAATCTAACGTTAGCCACAAAAAAAATTGTGACTAAAAAATCCGACCTGCATAAATTAGCTACGGATGAAGTAAGGTAGAATATTATACATTTCAATTTGATTATTCTTATTTAGCTACGACATTACGCGTGGGCAATAATATACAAATCGTGGCTTTTCAAATGTCTCTACAATATTTAAAATTGTGGCTAATAACTCTCAAATCATGACAAATTAAAAATGCAACCCCCAATTAGTCACAAATATTTTTTTGTGACTAATGTATAATTACTACCGTTATCTTAAAATTTAACCACGTTTTTTTCTGTGACTTAACTCCTTAATTTTTGTAGTGGTAAGAGAATTTAAAATTATCACCATAATGAAAAAGAATATGTTAAATTTGCAAAATGCATGAGGTTGATTTAACATGAATTCACTATGATAATCGTGTAACCAACTTAGGATTATTTTATTAATTCGTTTAAGTAAGTGTTAAGAGTTTAAATTTTACCTTATAAATACAAGAATTTATTTGGTAAGCAATCAATTAACTGTTTATTTATTTATGCATAATTAAATAATTTTTTGTAGAAACTAAGACAGAGATGTTTAAAACGTCAGTTTGATCTCGTCTATTGAATATATTATCATATATTAGATTTTTTACACATAACATAAATTAAAAGTGTTATCTTTATTAAAAAAATATTATTATATTCTTGAAATAGTTAATTTGACTCTTATACCAATTTTTTAATTTGTTTGAAATTTAAATTTTTAACAAAAATTTTATTAGAGGATTGTTTTATTTTTATTTTTTTTATAAATTTTATAATATTATTTTTCTGTTTTATTTCATTTCACTATATTTTGATTTTTTTTATTTTGTGAATTTAATAATTTTTTACAAATTGAGTTTTTATTTACAATTTTTATAATTCTTTTAATATTTTTCTCTAATTTTTAAAAATTTATGTTTTAATCTACCAATTTTTATTACTAATTGTTTTATTTTTAGTTTAATAATTCTTATTTATTTTTGAATTATTTGAATAAAACTGATTGTGAAATTGAAATTTTGAAAAATTTTGTTGTATTACTTTAAAAAATTCGATGTCATTTGAATTAATATTAGTTAAAATAATTAATATAATTATTTCTTTTCTTAAATTTTTTATTTTATTTATAATTTATATTTTTGTTTTTAATCTATATTTTTTAGAATACTCTTTTTAAGCGGCCAAATAAACAATTTTAAAAAAAATTATTTTTGTTATCTTTGTGGTGCATTCTTTTTAAACCCACCAAGTCCAAAAGGGTGGATGGCTTCTCTTTGACGGAAATACGTGGAACAGATATCTAGAATCACAAGGATATTGTTAATTTTTCAGTTTTTCTTTTTTTTTTTAAAAAAAAAAAAAACTAGGTTAAGATAAGAAAAGCATCTTCTATTAATTGTGAATATACGATACAAAATAGAGTTTTAATTATCAACGTGTGGGATTTAAAGAAAAGTTAAGAATGATACTTTGTAAATAATGTGGTCTCCAAGAACGGATTGATTGTTGATCCACTATATTTAGAGGTTTAAAAGTTTAATTGAATATAATAAATAATATATTTACATATAAAATATATATATTAAAAATAATTTTTTATATTTTATTATTTTAAATTAGTAGTTATTAAAAAAATTGCTGGTTCAACTGATTTATAAATTTTTTATTTTTTTCGATTTTTGAACTATTCACTTAAAATTGAGTTTATCTTGTATCGAATTAATCTGGTGGTCGATTTTTAGTTAGTTCAATTGAACTAGTTAGTAAATTACTGACAAGTTTATTTTTAATTTTATGATAATGTTAATTATTTTTAAGCAAATACCTTTAATTTATATATAGTAATTAAATAACTATCATCTACTATATACCAAAATCAAATTATAATATACATAAATTTAGAGATACTTTTATTTCTTTAAGAGGTTACTCAAATGAGTAATAGCTCAAATGATATAGTCTCCCCATATTCAATTAAGAGGTTGCGGGTTCGAGTCTCATATCTTTAAAAAAATAAATAAATAAATTTAACCATCATCATATTATTATTATTATTATTATTATTATTATTATTATTATTATTATTATTATTATTATTATTATTATGTTGGAAAAAAAAAAGTCGTCGCGGTATTAAACAAAAGCATATTTGCAGCGAATGCAAAATGGCATATGCAATAATTCTTAAAAAAGGGAGACAGAGAATTGGGCAGAGAAAGGTTAAATTATGTTGGAGTGCTACATGGGAAGATTCTATTTTTTCAATTCCCATTCCAATTGGAGTAAGCCAATGAGCACATAGCTTACAGCTGTTGCAGTGTGTGCATTGTTTTAATAAAGCATCCAATAATATTCAACACACACACACCCACACACGCACACCCACACCCACTTGTCAATTTGTCATGGTCACAAAATATCATATCATTGGCTTAGCTCATTGGCTATTATACTTACCTACTAATTCTAGGGTCACACTCTCACATTACACACAACCCTGCCTTCGTACTCACTCAACCATAGTTAGCTTTCTCCCAACCCCTTAACTGTAAGTGGTTGCTTTTGTTGACTAAGTAAACTTATCCAGCATTCAATTTCAACCCAATTGCCCATTCAATAATTTACCAACAATTCAATTTTTTTTTTTTAATTTTACATGAAAAGTTGGAGATTATGTATTTATATATAAATATATATAATTTAGTTTATTTTTAATATTTTTTTTATATTTTAATGTGTATTTTATAAATTGTGTTATTAATTTTGGTAACTAATTTGAGTTTATATTCTATAAAGTATGGATACTTCGTTGAATTACTGTATCTGCATGGTAGACACATTTCGGATACAATATTCGTTGGTATTTGTCCGCGTATCTAATGTGTCCAACTGTGTCTTTACAAAAAAAATTTTGCATATGCTTGAACACACCTAATACGATAACGTATCAGCGTATTCAACTTTATTCTTAACATATATTTTTGAAATGAATTTAAAAATAGAATAAATTATTATTTATTAAAATAAAAAATATAAAAATACTTTATATAATAAAAAATGACATTAAAATAGTTAAAAATTAATTTATATTTTAATATCAATAAAATATTTAAATATTCTTACAATTTTTTTAAAAAATATTATATATATATATATATATATATATATATATATATATATATATGTCATATTTCTATGTCTTATAAAATTTTAAAATTTGTGTGTGTGCGTGTCTCATATCGTATTGTGTTCCGTGTCATGTCGTATTTTATGTCTATGTATTATAGTTTATACCTAATATGATTGTTCAGTTTTATATAATAATTATGTGTGATAATAATTATATTAAAAATAAAAAATATTTAAAATATAATTATTGGATTAATCTCTACATACAAGTGTTTTGCGCTTACAAGCTTTACAAGCCTAAAGAGAACGAAACCCCTAAACGCGCTGCTTATGTTACATACGTTTCACGCGCCTCTAATCTTTAATAGACTTTTAAATCAATCCAAATCAATTAATGTGCGAATATATAACTTCCAATTTTCAAAAGATTTCGTTTTCTTTTTCGAATTTCTTGCCAAATTTGTTCGATCTCCTTCGTGCGTCTCTCTTTGGCTTTTCATTCGTTGTTTTACGTGCGTTTATCATTGATTTTTTTTTCGATTTTTCATGGTTTCTGAAATCAAGCTTTAAAATCGTTTTGAAGATAATGGATGATTCAACTTTAGATTGTCAACTGAACCAGGGTGAAGTGGATTTTGAATTTGAATCGAACGAAATTCTTGAGGTGTGATTTAGTTTCAGTTAATTATTGAATCTGAATTTGATGCAGTTAGTCGTTTATGATTGTCTAGCTGAATAATGCGTGAACATTTACTGTGAAATTCATGCTTCAACATTGACTGTGAATTGAATCTAATGTACTAGTTTTGATTAATTTTGTGCAATTTATACCAGACGTTTGGGTGTAGATCAGAACTATTTGGGTGTATATTGGGGAAGTTTGGGTGTATTTACAGTTCATGATTTTTCTTGTATTTTAGTTGAATTGTTAATTTTTTTTATGATGTGCAGAAACTCTATAGTATATCCTTGTGTTTTAACATGGTGTATTTTGCAGCCCTCTGTGTTATTGATGACCAGTTTGTTCCCAAGGTTGGAATGACTTTCACCACCCTTGAAGATGCTGCAAAATTTTACAAGGACTATGCCAAGACTGCAGGTTTTTCTACAAGAGTTCGGAGCACAAATAAGAAGGGAAACGAGATTAAGAATCAATTGATTACATGTAGCAGAGAGGGAAAATGAAAATCTAAAATATCTCCGACTGAGAACACAAATCCCACACCTGGTTTAAATTGTCCTGCAAGAATTTATATACACACATTGAAGGATGTTGGTGCTTGGATCATTTCGAAGGTCGTGTTGCATGATTCACATCATTGCTGTCCAACTGAAGTAGAGATGCTCAAACAGCACAGGGAACTAAGCATGTCCGTTCGTTGTACAATAGAGAATAATGAGGAGGCTGGTATCAGACCAAGCAAAACTTACCAATCATTTGTTGCAGCAGCTGGGGTCACCGCGAGTTAAATTTTATCGAAAAAGACGTGAGGAATTACATCACGAGAGAAGTGCGGAATGTTTCAAAACAAGAAGATGCAAAGAAATTTGGTAAATATTTATTAAGAATGAAAGAGAAGAATCATAATTTCTTTTTCGAGCTTGAACTCAAGGACGATCAGTCGATTAAGCTGGCTTTTTGGGCCGATGCAAGGAGCAGAGCTGCCTTTGAGTATTTCAGAGATGTTATTTCATTTGACACCACCTACAATACCAACAGGTAATATGCTGTTCTTCTTTATGATGCTAAATTAATGTTGTTTTATGAATCTACTGCAAAGGTGTATATTGGATATTTTTGGGTGTATAAAATCATTATTTGGGTGTACGTAATGATTTTTCATTCTGCAATCTCGTAATTTGTTTCAGGTATAATTTGGTTTGTGGTTCTTTTGTCGGGGTGAATCACCACGGTCAGTTAACACTTCTTGGATGTGCTTTGATGAAAAATGAAAAAATTGAATCATTCAAATGATTATTTCAATGTTGGCTTCGTTGCATGGGAGGAAATGCTCTGAAAGGGATTCTCACCGATCAATGCGCGTCAATGAAAAGGGCTATAGAGGCTTGTATGCCAACAAGCAACAACAATTCACCGTTGGTGTATTTGGTACATCACGAAGAAGATTCCAAGCAAATTAAATGGGTACAAGGGACACACAAAAATTGAACAAGAAATGAGCCAACTTGTTTGGAACTCTCATAGCAAAGACTCATTTGATAGGAATTAGAATAATTTTCTGCTGAAGTATGGTCTTGTGGACAACAAGTTGCTTTCAGGTAATGTTGTTTAAATCTGCAGCAGAGGTATAAATTGCATGTTTTTAGGTGTAATATAGCCTTATTTGGGTGTATTCTGCAGATCTTTACGAAGACCGTCATATATGGGTTCCAATTTATCTGGATCACCATTTCTGGGCAGGGATGAGAAGCACACAAAGGAGTGAGAGCATGCATTCATTTTTTAACAAGTTTATTACACAGAACAGCTCGCTTATTCAATTTGTTAAACAATAAGATAATTGCCTTGGAAGCAGGGAGCAAGCAGAGAAAGAATCGGATGCTGCAGATTTTCATACGGTCATACCGTGTACAACAAAATCCTCCGTTGAAGCTCAGTTTCAACATGTGTACACTCACCAAAAGTTTAGGGAAGTCCAAGCACAATTCAGAGGGAAGGCAAATTGCATCACAAGATTAACGAACTCTGCTCTAGGCTATTCAGTATACGAAGTTGGAGAACAAGTTTCCAGCTCAATATTCAACAAGTTTGTGGTTACTTACGACTCAGTAGCAGCCCAAGTGAAATGCCAATGCTTATTATTCGAGTCAAGAGGGATATTGTGCCGTCATGCACTAAGCGTGTTAAGCTTTGAACGAGTAACTGAAGTGTCACCGAGATATATATTGGAACGATGGAGCAAGAAGGTAAAGAGGCGACACACACACATCAAGAGCAGTCACGACGAGCCATTGTTGGAGCCAAAAAGCAAGAGGTTTGACGAATTGGTGTTTCGTTTGCAAAATATTTGCAAATTTGCATCAGAATCGGAGGAGTTGACTGCCATTCTGCACCGTGCCTATGATAGCGTCATGGTTGAGATGGAATAACTGAAAGCCAAAAGAAAGGGGTCATGTTCGTTATCTTACGAAGATGCCAACTTGGAATCCGTTAATGAGCTTCAAAGGCCTCCAAGGCTTCGAACAAGAGTACGTCCAAAAAATAGGCTAGGTTCAAAGTTGGACAAACAGATTGTAAATGCCTCAAAGAAGAACAAAACGAAAGCTCTAAGCGAGGTAAAAGTGATGTTCTTTAAATAGGTGGTGATTGAGTTTAATTTTCTTGTTAATAGTTTTGCTAATATGTGATTTTATTATTTCCAGTTAAATCTTTTTGATGCTGCATCAATGGTGCAACCAAATTCCGGCCAATATCACGGACATATTATGAATTATTAGTTCAGGGAACCAGCACCAGTGAATAGTTTTTTGGGTGTATAGTAACACGATAGGGGGTGTAACGATGAGTTTTTTGGGTGCATTTCTGAATTTTCTTGTGTTTGACATTTTACATTTATATATTTTCAGATGTTGCTGTTTTATGTTAGAAATTATTGTTTTGTTTAGTTTTTATGGTTTAAGGTTTATGGTTTTAGGGTTTATGGTTTTAAGGATTAGGGTTTTAGGGTTTTAGGATTCAGGATTTAGGGTTTAGTGTTTTAGGGTTTAGGATTTTAGGATTTAGGGTTTAGGGTTTTAGGGTTTATGGTTTTAGGGTTTTAGGGTTTTAGGGTTTATGGTTTATGGTTTAGGTTTTAGGGATCCATCATCAAGGGATAGAAGTTTGGGTGTATATTAAACTTGCATTGGGTGTAAAATTTCATGTTTTGGGTATATATCTGCTTCGATGTTTTTCTTCATTTTTTAGAACCTGTAATTTAGACCTTTTCAATACAGCAGAGACAGTCACTAGAATTTTCATGTTTGGGTTTAGGGTTTAGGGTTTAGGGTTTAGAGTTTAGGATTTTAGGGTTTATGGTTTATAGTTTGGGGTTTAAGGTTTTAGGGTTTAGGGTTTAGGGTTTATGGTTTTATGGTTTTAGGGTTTAGGGTTTAGGATTTAAGGTTTAGGGTTTAGGGTTTAGTGTTTAGGGTTTTAGGGTTTAGGGTTTTATGGTTTAGAGTTTTAGGGTTTAGGATTTAAAGTTTAGGATTTAGGGTTTTAGGGTTTTTGGATTCATGGTTTAGGGTTTAGTGTCTAGGGTTTTAGGCATCCAGCATCAGGGGATAGAAGTTTGGGTGTATATTGAACTTGCCTTGGGTGTAAAATTTCATGTTTTGGGTGTATATCTGCTTTGATGTTTTCCTTTATTTTTAGAACCTGTAATTTAGACCTTTTCAATACAGCAGAGAGAACTTAACTATGGAAAATTTTTTTTATAATAAAACTGGATTATGTTGGCAAAATTTTACACCATGTGTTCAAATTATTACAAGTCTGCATAACAGTTAGATTAATCGGTATTAATATCATTAGAATCTATCTGACAATAAGGACTCAACAACAGTGAGGATGGCTTGGACAATCTTATTGCATCACTTCCCCTAATGGGTTCAGCTCTGTCTTGATTCATATCATGGAATAGAATCCAGGTAGCATATTCTACTCTATAGTGGTCCACCTCGTCCTATAGTTTAAAAGAAGAATATTCTTTTTAATCAACCATGTTAATTTAGTAAAGTAATAGAGAGTTATATATTTTTAAACACAATCACCTGAGTCCAATTCTCCCATTCATACTTCCCTCTTTTAACGTTTTCAGGTTGAATTATTTCAAGCCACTTCATTACATAAATAGAACAATCATAGCTGAAAAACAAAAAATAAATTAGCAAATTACATATAGGAAAGATTAATTTTCACAATAAGAGATTTATACCTTATTTTTTGGCTTGGGATGTTAATGTATGGTGGTTCAAATTCCTAATCATTTTTCTTGAGAGGTGACCCCCAGCATATACCCTCATTCTTGAAATTACATATCCCTTAAAACACAAAACAAATCAAAATATATGAATAAATTAAATAATTAAATACACCCAAGAAATCACAAACTACCCCTTATGTTGAACAGAAATACACCTAAATATTAAAATACAAAACACAGAAATAACTTACAACGAATTTGTTTAGCTTCATTCTGGCTTCAGAGGGACATGTCTTGTGATACGAGTCAAGTATATAAAATTTTCTCTTTCTTACTTCAGCTACCCAGAGGCACCAATGCTCTGAATAGCAAACAGGTGCCAAAATCTGAAATATGTCCACATTGAACAGTGTTTTAGTTTAATTGGCACATAAATAAAGAATTATGATAAGAAGTTTTAGAAACGAAAACTTACATATGGATGTGATGCTACTTTTTTGAGGTCCAAAAAGGGTATAAACATTAGTTAGTCTTCAACCCTAAATGGCTTTTTGGTTTTAGGCTGTAAGAATTCGCCATCTGGATGATTTTCAATTGCCATGTCCTGCAACATTTGTGAAATACCAAATGAAATAATTAATACACCCAAATGAATACAGAAGATACACCCAAATGAATACAGAAAATATACCCAAATGAATACAGAAAATACACCCAAATAAATACAGAAAAATACACCCAAGGTTGAATTGAAGTACACCTTACCACAATATCTGGGGGGAGACAGTATATTTCTTCTTGAAATCTTTTAATTTTTTCTTGGTTTAGGATCAGACAGATGGCAGTGAAAATCTAGAAAAAAAAACCCAAATCAATTTACATGAATTGCAGTTACATTTAATGATAAAATCATTAATGTTATTCTAATATTACCTCAACTTCTATATGTGTATCAGCTTTCAGAGATGCAAAGTGGATTTTTGACAAAATGAATCGATCTTGGGCTTTGAGGGTGCAGACTGGGTCATACTCATTAGTGTTTCCATCACCGTACGTCTTCACACGTGTGGCCCAGATGTAACATTTCTCTTTGATTTTAGCTGAGATCTCGTTGCTCTTTAGAGGAGTTTCAAACTTTTCAAAACTTTCTTCGCCATTCTGCTTTTGAATCTGTGGACTTTTACCTTCTATTTTCATTCCACTGCTTACAATTTTTTCCACCAGCTCCCCTAATTTTTCTATTAGTTTTGGTGTTTCAGGAGTTTTTGCCCTCTCCCCTTCTTGCGTTGCTGCTTCTTCTTGGCTTGAATCAGTCAAGCCAAGGCTGAATGATGGCATCGAACCTTCTTTAGGAATGTAAGATGCTATCCGTGCCAACATCATCATTGCAGTAGCGTCTTCTGGGGCTGGATTACTACATGATGACATATAACGTACTATAAGAATAAGAATAGACGAATGATATTGAAAACCAAATTTTACTCTGATGAAATTACATTTTGGATGGAGCTAGTGGAACCGTGGGTGTGCTTTCATCAGGTTTCGGGGGTTCTGGAGTGCTGTAGGGTTAGATAAAACGAATCATATTATACAAAAAATAGTTACAGATCTTATGTGAAGATATACACCCAAGTAAGTAAAATATACACCCCAACAAGGACAATATACACCCAAACAACAACCAAATACACCCCAATATTATTCCTTATCTTTTTGTTCTTTTTTCATTAATTTTCTCACTTGGAGACTTTACAGGGGTTGGTTCAATTTCTGGTACAAGGGTTGTCTGGGACAGAGGTATATAAACTTGAATCGAAACTCTAAACAAGACAAAAATAAAAAGTTAAGAAATCCTGTGAAATTTCATGATTATAATGTTGAAATTTACTTGTAAAACTCACATTGAAAGTGCTTCAGTTTGTGACTGTGTCTCTACCCTCACAACCATTATGTTCTGTTCAGCTGGGTCATTGGCTGACTCTTCTACCAGGCTCAACCTGAAATACACAAAAAAAAAAAAGTCAAAATACACCTGAAGCATTCAAAAGAAACACATGCTTTGTTTTTTGAGAACTTACGTAGTTGCAGTTTTTGGTTTTTTTCCTGCCTTTTTTTTCTTGAATAAAACATTAAAGGGCTTTTTTTCTAAAAAAAATATATACAGAATTAGAAGCAGAAGGTAATAAAAGATAAAAGCAACTGGTTTTAGAGAGAAAAATTACATGCTATCTGCCAGTTTGTTTATGCTGCTTTGATCTGTTTGTCCTTAAGACAAAGGATCATTCTCACTTCCTAAGTTCACCTCGGGGATTCTAAGTATAGAATATACATCATTAAGTAAAAATACTATACAGTTAAATTAGGATAACAAGATTTTATCAAATAAAGGTTCTTACATTTCAGATGAGTCATAGTGACCTTCTGTCGATGGTAGTGGAGCTCTCTTCTTCCTGGTAAACCAAAAACAATTATCAGCAACCAAAAACACCTTAGAATGCATACTATACACCCAAATATAACAAACCCCTGTACAACAGCTTTTTCATTGGTTTTCTTCTCTTTTGATTCCCTTAAGAATTCTTTTAATACTTCAATTTCAAGTTCAGATCTGTCAGTACATGCATAAAAGAACATGTTAACAAATATAATTTTAATGATAAACGGTAATATAGCTTTACAAAGTATCTTACCCATCATAGGATTGAGTTTGTTCAGGAGACGAATCCTCAACAATGAGCTTTCTCTTTTTGGATCGCGTCCTGAAAAAAAAGTGAATCAGAAAAACAAAATAAAATTAATCATAAAATACTATCCAAAGCAGTGCTTACTTTTTGGCTGTCGTCTGAATTTTTTCTTTGTTTTTTATTTTTTATTGGTGATGATTCTTCACTTCTGAAAGTTAATGAGAAATAGTGTATTAATTCATCAAATTTTGAAAATAAATGGAAAAGAAAGCAATGATAATTTCAGAATCTTACTCATCATTCGATTCAGTTTCTGAATTGGAATCCTCCTGAATCTGCTTCCTTTTTTTGGATTCCATTCTGCAAGGTAAACAATCATTAGTAATATACATCCTAAAAGTGACAATATATAACCAAGTATATTACTTACTTTTTGGCTGTTCGGGTGGGTTATTTCCTTTTTGGTTCCTCTGAGTCTTCTTCATTCTCAAACTCAGAGGAAGAATAGACTTCAGTTTCAGATGCATCACTCTCAGATCATGATGAACTTGCCTTCTTTTTTATTGTTTTTTTTCCTTTTTTTCTTTCTTTTCTTTTTCCTTCATTTTTTTTTCAATTTCTCTTTTGTTTCTGCCATCTTTACGATTCCCTAAAACAGTAGAAATGTTAGTTAACAGCATCCACGTAAATAAAATACACCCAAGGTATTCTGTTCACTTATCATATGTCCATCCATTTCTGCTCTCATTCTTTCAACCAACTCCTCTCTATTCTAGTTGGCAATCCAGGGTTGTGCAGGTCTTTCTTCTCCTTTCTTATCTTTGTTTTTTGACAGATGGAAATGACTATTATCAGGGCAAATAGGCAGCCGTCGATTGATTTTTTCTTTTTCAGATTGTAATTAGTTATGCCCTTGATGATGAAATTCAGAACATGGGCTCCCCAGTTGCCCTCCTTTATTTTGTCCATCTTAAAAATTGGAGGTAGGTGTACAGGAGAGATTTTGTTTATTCTGGTTGGCAACAGGAACGCCATTTGTATCTAGAGGATGAAAATCCTCTTGAACATGAGGCGATCCTGTTCATTTCCAACACCAATACCCATAATCTCATCCGTCAGATTTTTTAGAGTCTTTTCCTGGAATCTTCTAAAAATCTGTTTGTTCTCTTCAGAAAATTCCTTATAACTGACTTTCTCAGGAAATAGATCTCCTACAAAAAAGAAAACAACTTAAACTGAAAATCACTTGAAATACACCCAAACATCACTCATATACACCCCAATATTACTCATATACACCCCAACATCACTTATATACACCCCAATATCACTCATATACACCTATGTCTGTTTCTTGATTATATGATAGCAGAATAAGATACGACGAAGAATAGAAGTATAGAGGTTTTCTATAATGAGTTACCTAATGCGTTGAGGCCAAGCGCATCCCCTATTGTGCTGGGTTTAACTCTAAACGAACTGTAGCTAGTTTTGAATGTGTTTTTCCCCAATTTAAAGGAGTTAGACAACTCCTTTAATAGTTTGTGATGCACCCTCATTGGCGGGATGTGCATCAGTCCACCAAAACCTAAATCCCGAACAACTGCTTTCTTTTTCTCGCTCATATTTTCAAATTTTTCACTCAATAATTTGGTTGCACACATGAAGTCTTTTTTTTGCTGTAAACAAAGCAAAATTAGAGTCATTAGAATAAGATATATTTATATTAGGAAAAATTAACTTGTTCTAAGACATATATTTGTGCTTACATTGTATTTTTTCATCTTAGTTTTTGCTTGCCATTTTTACTGCAATGAAAAAGAGATGCTGTCAATATATAAAAAATATACCCAAAAATCAGAGAAATACACCCATATATCAGTCAGATACACCTAAATATCAGCCACATACACCCAAACCCAGTCCCATAAACATTTTGTTTTTTCAATTAAACGAAACTAAATAAGTTCAAAATCATATTCAGTTCACTCAAACATGCATAAAATGACACTACAAGGTCAAGTACAATTAGAACAGTACCAGTTAGACTTCAAAACTCCTAATATATATATATATATATATATATATATATATATATATAATATATATATATATAATATATATATATATATATATATATATATCAGTCCCATACACCTCTACATTTTTTGGATTATATGACATTATATGAGTTCAGAAATATATTTAAGTTCAAAATGCCACTAGAAGCAATAGTCGCATATCAAGTTCGAGATATACACCCAACAATCGGCCATATACACCCAACAATCAGTTAGAAGAGGAAGAGTATTTCATATAAACATGCACAAACTTACTTAAAAAACATGTAAACATGCATAAAATATCTACTAAACAGATCAAAACACACGTTAAAGCATTCACTAGAAGTATGTAAGATAGCGTAAACGAAGAACAGTTTCATAAGAACAGTAATATGAGATCTAAAACAAGAAGAACAGTAAAACCTAGAAGAACCTAGAAGAAACAAAGAGAAAATACTAACGATATAGTGCTTCGATTTCGAAATCATAAACAGAAATGTGAAAAACCTTGAAGAACAGTAAAACAGTACCTTGAATAATGTTTGTTCCTTCTTTTTGGTTTTTTTTTATGGAGATTTCTATGTTTTCTGCTTGATTTCTTCTAGTTTTCGCGAGGAGTTGGAACGTTTCTTCAGAATCGTAGTTGGTTTGGAATGTGCGTGGTTTGAATCTCGATGGTTTGGGTATTGATTGAGGAAGAAGAGGAAGAGTCTGTCATAATGAGCGTGTTTTGAAAAAACACAACGGGTGATTAAGGCACGTGCGTTTTACGCTCGATTCTAAAGGAGTGGTGCGCGTGTTTTTTTTTGGAATGGGCCAACTTGTATAGTTTGTAAGGCAAAAAGACTTGTATGTATAGCAGGCCTGATAATTATTTCTATAAAAAAGTTTATCCTATTGTTGTTATATATAATTACTCAAATTAGTTGAGACAATTTTTTTTCATGGATAAAATTTTGACACTCTCTAATAGTTACCTATTTATACAATTATACACATTTAAAGTATTCATACAAAAAGTTTCCCTTGTCATTTAAGTTAGGCTAATATTGCAGTGGGGTCCACTGTATCCCGCTTGCAACATAACTACTCCGATTGGTTGAGAGGGCTATGTTATGTCAGCTACGGAAACTTAATAGGTATATGGGGGCAGGTTGGATGTGAGGGTAATGATAATATTGTTATTTGGATTTATCTATATATTTAATTAACAGTTTTTTATACATTTTCTAATCCGTGTGTGACATTTTTCGCTTTTTAATTTGATTATGGAGGCAAAGTTGATACTGGATTTGGATATGAAGAGGAGTAGTGCTTAATATTGGTGTGGTGTCAGATACAATTCGAACTCAACGATTTTTTGAATTTAATTCAAAAAGCAAATTAATAGAGAAAACGGGCCATCCGATTTCATGTAAATCGTCAAAAAAATTTTGATTATGAAAAAATCGCAGGGTCCGATTTATTTTATGTGAATTTCAGATCCTCCCTCCATGCAAAACAGACCATCCGATTTGCTTCCAAAAACTTAAAAACAAAAAATTCGGAAAGGTCCGATTTCTTAACACTAAATCTGAGCAAAAAACTATCTCACAAATTAGTGTAACACCTCTATCATCCATAACCTAGCACAACACCTTCACCTCTTCTATAACCAAAAAAATCAACCGACATTTCCACAAGTTCAGTCTTGAGCCGTATATTATTAGAGGTGAAAAAGTATATACTGTATGCTCAATACTGACTGATGAATATACAAGATATGATTTTTCTTTAAAATAGAAGATTTCTAAAGTAAAAAGTTGAGATATTGAGTGCGTATCATTAAATTATTTGGTGAAATTGACATATAATAAAAATTATAAATTTTGGTACACTGAAAATGCCAATAACGATTATCTAACTTAATTTATTTAAACAATTTTTTAAGTAAAGAATTTAAAAATAATATTTTTTATGTATTAATATAATATAATGATACATAATTATTATGTGTTTGTATATAATATTTTTACACTCATAGTATAAAAAAATAATTGCTATAAAAATTTCTTTGTTTAACAGTTTTTTTCTACTACATTAAAATTAGTTTTAATATTTAAAACGACTTTAATGCTATCAATATAATAAAAAATAAGAATGAATATAAATATTAATTAATAGCATATAAAGTTATATTAAAAATTCTATGTTTAAAAAATACAAACTAACTTTAAAATAATGTTTATAGGTGCCTTAAAAAACATCTTTAACTTTTTCAAGCCGACTAAAAATACGTGACCTTTTTTTTTGGGTTAGAAATAAGAAAGTAATCTACAAAAAGTGTTTTGTGTATTATTCAGTTTGAGAAAAAATATAATGTACAACGGGTATATATAACTGCTAGAAGAATCAAAGTAATAAAAACATAGAAGTCTACAATTACTATACAGATACGCTATATAAATACAAATGATACTAATTGATCTAATTTGATTCTAATTATTCTCTTAACATCTGCCCTCAAACTCAAGTGGGAGCTAAGGATACCATCTTGAGTTTGGATAATAGAGTTCGGAAACGAGTCAAATGATGAGCCTTCGTAAAGATATCAGTAGTCTGATCCAGTGTTTCAACCGCGATGAGACGAACAACATCAATAAGGATATGTTGCCGAATAAAGTGACAATCAATCTCAATGTGTTTGGTGTGTTCATGAAACACATCATTATGGACAATATGAATAGCACTGCGGTTGTCACAAAAAATATCAATTGGGGATGACTGAGGAGCACCCAAGTCCTTGAGAAGCCGACGAATCGAGTAACTTCAACAGTGGTGTCAGCGAGAGCACGGTATTCAGCTTCTGTGCTTGATCAAGCAGTGAATGTTTGCTTCTTAGCTCGTCAGGAAATGAGAGAGTCGCCAAGAAATAAATAATAACCAGTAGTGGAACGATAATAAGTGGGATCACGAGCCCAATCAGCATTTGAGTACACCTAAAGGGATAAAGATGAATGGACAGAAAAATAAAGGTAATGGAATATGGTGCCTTTGATGTAGCAAAGAATGCGAAGAACTGCCGCATAATGAGTAGTATAAGGAGCTGACAAGAACTGGCTAAGAACATGAAACAGATAGGCGATGTCTGGTCGGATGACAGTTAAGTAGACGAGTCCTCCAACTAGCTGTCGATAAAGAGTAGGATTATCCAAAACAGTGCCATCCATAAGAGTAAATTGAACATTAGGCTCAAGAGGAGTAGACTCAATGCGACTATTTGTAATTCCGGCTCGAGCAAGAAGATTTGAAGCATATTTAGCTTGAGAGAGATAGATTCCATCATAGGTGGATATGACTTCTAAACCAAGAAAATAGTTGAGAGAACTAAGATCTTTCATCTCAAAAGTACGCTGAAGGGACGCCTTGAGATCAGAGATACCATCAACATCATCTCCAGTAATAATCATGTCATCAACATACAGAAGTAGAAGAAAAATTCCATGTTCGCTTTTATGAATGAAGAGAGCATTCTCATGAGGGCTGCAAGTAAAACCAAGATTGCATATGGTAGTGCTGAACTTGTCAAACCATTCACGAGGAGCTTGCTTAAGTCCATAGAATGCCTTGCAAAGGAGACAAATTTTTTCTAGAAGGACAAGGATAACCCGGAAGGGGTTTCATATAGACCTTCTTTTTCAAATCTCCATTAAGAAATGCATTCTTCACGTCCATCTGATTGAGAAACCATTTTCAGACCGCAACAATGGCAAGAAGAGCTTGAACAGATGTGAGATAAGCAACAGGAGCAAAAGTCTCTTCATAGTCAATACCATACTCTTGTGTACAACCCTGAGCAACCAATCATGCCTTATAACGGTCAATAGAACCATCAGAACGAGTCTTGATCTTGTATACCCATTTGCTTCCCACAGCTTCCTAATTAGAAGGAGGATCAACCAAATCCCAAGTGTGTGCTTTTTCAAGTGCTTGTATTTTTTCCTGCATTGCTTGTTACTAATTTGGATTTGTGGAGGCTTTTCTGAATGACTTAGGTTCATGTTGATAAAGAATAGTAGAAGAACAATGATAATCAAGAAGATGAGGAGGTGGATTTCTTACCCTAGAAGAACGAGTGGAAGGAGAAGGCATGACGGTAGGAGCAGGATCATCGTCTGGTCTGGAATCATCGGGAGATGGAGAAGGCGGAAGAATAGGAGGCTGTAGAGGGTGACTCGAGATAGAACCTGTAGAATCATCACCAGGAAAAAGATCATCATTGGGTAAGTGAAAAAAGGTGACTGAGTAGGAAGAATGGAATCAAAGGAGGAGAACCGAGAAAACATGTGATGTTCCCAGAAGATAACATGACGAGATATACGAATACGTTTAGAGAAAGGATCTTAACAACGATAACCCTTGTGTTCAGTGCCATAACCGAGGAAACAACCCATATGAGCCCGAGGTTCAAGTTTACTATGTTCATGAGGCTGAAGAGGAACAAAACAGACACAACGAAAAACTCGAAGTGTATTATAATCTGGAGAGGTATGATAAATACGCTCAAAGGGAGTAACGTTACCAAGAACAGAAGAAGGGAGTCTATTGATAACATGAATAGTAGTAAGAACAGCTTCACCCCAAGTACGCTCAGGACACGAAGAAGAAAGAAGCATTGCACGAATAGAGTCAAGAATGTGACGATGTTTGCATTCATCTCGACCATTTTTTTGAGACGTACCAGGACAAAAAACTCAAACAAAGTACCCTGTTCTACAAGAAAGGTTAAAAGTTTGGAATCATGGTATTCCATAGCATTATCGCGTCGAAAAAACCTTAATGACATTGGAAAACTGAGTTTTAATCATAGTGGCAAAGTTAATATAAATCTGAGGTAACTCATGGCGATTAGTCATCAAATAAACCCAAGTAAAACGTGAATAATCATCGATGAAAATGACAAAGTATCGAGCTCTGCGCATAGAAGCAGTGGAAGCGGGGCCCCAAACATTAGAGTGAATGAGATCAAATGGAGAGCAAGCAAGAGAGGAATTATTGTGAAAAGATAAAGCAGGTTGTTTGGTAGTTTGACAAGAAATGCAATAAAAAAATTCATTAGGAACCTGACTCAAAACACCCGAGACACAAGAGGACGCAATTTTTCTAAGGAGTTGTGGGCAAGACGTTGATGCCATAAGTGAAGGGTAGATGGAGAAGAAGCAGCATAGAGATTTGGTACAGGAGGAATATCAAGATTCTCGAGTTCAAACAACCTTCCGACCTTACGTCTAGTCCCGATGATTTGTCCCGTCCGACGATCCTGTACACGACAACCAGCAATGGAAAAAATGGGAACATAATAAGTATCAGGAAGATTAAGAGTCGACTGGGAGATAGAACCCTTGTGTGTTGCATGCAAGAGGAAACCATGAGCAGTATTGACAGAAGGTGCATTTGTAGTGGTAGACAGAGACAAGAAAAGATTACGCAAGGGAGACATGTGATTAAAGAAACTTGAGTCAAAATACCATTTAGAATTACTTGGAGGAGTCAAAAAAGCAGTTGGGGTATTACTAGAAAGGGAGAGAAGATGCTGAAGAAGAGACGCAATATCAAATAGAGAGACATGAGACTGGTTGAGAGGAGTAGAGGTGGTAGATTCAGTAGTAGCAGCAACAGCAGAAGCAGGCACAATCTTGGAGAAGGTGGGACGAGAATGATACTTGAGTTGATCAGGACGTGGTGGGCGAGTAGGACAGGTAGTAATCAAATGTCTCGAGAGCTTGCAATAATGGCAAAACAGTTGTGAAAAATGGTAGCTAATATGACCTTTTCTGGTGGCATGTCCGACATTCAACAGAGGGACAGTCGAAGAAGAGGTGCCCAAAACGGTTACAGTTTTGACAGAAGTTACCCTTTCTGTTAGTGGCAGTAAAAACATCTAACTTTTCCATAACAGTAGTCACATAGATCAAAGAGAGGAGAGAAAACTACAATTTTAGAGCAAAAAATGAGAAATCTGAATGCAGAATTAGAAAGAGGTCACCAAAAAACCTTAGGAAGGGTCCTACTTGTCTGCCATGTCAGCGCCACGTCAGCTGATACGTCAGCTGGAAAGGACACGTGGCGCTGACGGGGCGTGGGGTGGCACGCGGATTGCGAAGCGGATTGCGTCGGGCGCGCGAGTCAAGCACGGGTCTTGGAGCTTTTGACTGACACATGGCACGACGCGGAACCCTTGATCTGGGCGCTGATTTGACGGCGCTGGAGGTGTCTGGAAGGAGAGCGTCTTCAAGCGGACAGAAAACTTCAACCGGCGCGTTCGGCGGAGTACGGCGGTGATTCTGGTGGCGTTGGAAACATTACGATGAGGAGAAGGCGAGGGTGGCGGCGTTGACAAACCAAAGCGTCGGGAAGAAGTCGAAAAGTGAGGACAAAGTACTGCCCGAAGAGACAAAATAAAGGAGCTAGAAACCAATTATTTTTGAAAAAAAAAAACCTAAACTATTGATACCATGTTAGAAACAAGAGGGCAATCTAAAGAAAGTGTTTTATGTATTATTCAATCTGAGAAAAAGTACAATGTACAAGGGGTATATATAGCTGCTAGAAGAATTAAAGTAATAAAAGTATAAAAGTCTACAATTAATATACAGATATGCTATATAAATACAAATGATGCTAATTGATCTAATTTGATTCTAATTATTCTCTTAACATTTTTTATTTACCAAACATAAAAAATTTAGTTGGGTTGCTTTAATTTTTCAAAAATGATAGTAATTATATTTGGTAAATTAAAATAAAAAGTAATTTTTACTAAGTACAAAATTATGTTGATAATCGTTTTTAACATTTATAATATTGAATTAATTATAATAATAGAAATAAATGTAATAAAAACTAAGAATATATATATATATATATATTTTATTTTTAAAAATATAAACTAATTTTAAAAATTATATTTATAGATACTTTTAAAATCACTGCTAACTTTTCATCAAAGTTAATCATAAATAATTTTTATTTATTAAACACAAAGTAATATATGTTTGTATTATTAAAAAAATACAATCATTTCTCTAAAAAATTTTACTAAACAGGCCAATAAATAAAGTATTTGTATCTTCAAAAGCAAACTAAGAAAGAAAATTGAAATGGATTTGAGTTATGTTTTTATTTTTTATTTTTATTTTTAAATTTTTGTACAGGATAACACAAACCGAAAATTGTGAATTGCTCAAATGTGCTCCACTGTTTTAGGGAAATACGGTAATTAAGAACCCTTGGTATTTTGGTTTGTCGTGATTGAAAAATATTGAAATTTCCATGGTTTTAGACATGAAAATTTGGAATCCACACAATGCACCTAATAAATAATGGAGTCCCACTGTATTGGACTTGATCAAAGGGAACCAATATATGTCCATCTTTCAAGTAATTTTTTTACTTAAATAAGTTTCTATTTTCTATAAAATATTCATCTTTAAGTTTTAGTTTTTATACCATTTTTCTTTAAATTTTGGTTTAGTAAAATTTTAAAAAATTTTGGTTTTAACTCTCTGTTGCTAGTTTGTATGATAGGATAAATAATGATTTGACAAACTAAAATGCTGATGTAGCAAGACATATCAACATTTAAGATGTTAAAATAGAACTTTAACGGTATAAATTAATGACATAAATTAAAATTAAAGTAATTTTTTTTTGAAAGAAAGAACTCAACATTCTAGGTGGAGTATATAGAACCAAAGACAAGAAAATAAAAGACGAACCAACTCTTATATCATCTTCGGCATAGCCATTAACAACATGAGTTAGTTACCACACCATTCTGTAGCACACAGAAACGATTGAGTCACACAATTTACAACGCCTGTTGTCTTATTCTGAAATATTACATAATTTTTTCGTAGCCAAACACTCCATATAACTGAGAAAAATCCAACTAGCTAATACTTGCGCATCTCCTTTTTCAAAGGCATAGATTTTCAACTCTCAAAGTAATCTTTTAAAGTGTCAGGAGATGTCTACACCTGACCGAATTCTGTAATCCATGCGCACCACACCTGCCAAAAAAACTCACAAATAACAAACAGGTATTGAACATTTTCAACTTTTTTACACAACACGCACATATTATCATTTCGTTCCAGGGTTCCCAACCTATTCAGTCGATCATTTGTATTGACCCGGCCAACTAAAACAAATCAAGTGAACAATTCGACTCGAGCTGGAACTAAGTCTCTCCAAATTTCTTTTGTGAATCCATAACTCAGAATCTCCTCGTCCAAAGTCGCTTCCTGCAAAACCTGCACAAATGAGTTAGTAGTATAAACACCTTCTTTATCAAATTTCCACACCACTCTATCTTGTACTTCTGCTATCAGTCTAACTAAAGTCTTTTTAAATTTTATTGAACCAAAACTAAGAAAAACTTTGGACCAAACAAAAAAAAAGATATTTTATATGGAAAAAATTAATGGTAGATGTTAAAACTAAAATCTTTTAAATTTTACTTGATCAATACAAAAAAAATTAGAAAGTCTAAAAAAACTTATTTTACAGTGACCAAAATCTTATTTAAACTTATTTTTTTCACGAAGATACCAAAATTAGAAATATTCTAATTGTGTTTTAAAATAAATAAATAAATAAATAAAAGAAATAAATATAAAATAGAGAAAAATAAATAAAGAATTTTAGTATTAATAATTTTTAATATTATTATCTCAATATAATAGAGATAATTCATATGTTTTTTGATAATTTATTCTTTTGTACATTAGAACACACATATATAGAAAGAAGTATTTTGTTATTCTTGTATGTTTTATCTCATACCATACTCTTCCTATTTATATATGTACAATGCTCACTTTTTCAAGCTTCATTAATGTTCAGTCCAACTTTGGAAATTTTATACCGTCCACCATTAAAAGTTTGAACTGCCCAAATAATTTTGATTGGAGGAATAAGTTGTGGGTGTTTAATTGATGGACATCCATATTGTAACACTCTCCTTTGATGTCCATTAAAAATATGTCTCATTAAAATCTTACTAAAGAAAAATTCAATGAGAAAAAATTTTAGAGAAGGAAAAAGAGTATAATATCCTTTATGATAAGAACTGTCTTGTTAAAAACCTTGATTAAGTAAAATTTAAAAGATTTTAGTTCTAACATATACCATTAAATTTTCCCATTAATTTTTCTCCTCTTATCAATATTATTTAATATCTCGAAATCGGCGCATCCCAATTTGATATACCAATCTTTCAAAATAGACTTTTGGAAGTGATTTTGTAAATATATTTGCCAGATTATCGCTTGAGCGAATCTATTGGACATCAATGGTTCATTGATTAAGAAGGTCATGAGTGAAAAAGAATTCAGGAGAAATATGCTTTTGATGAGCGGATAATTTATACGCTTTTTGGCATTGTTTTTACATAGTTTTTAATATGTTTTAGTTACTTTTTAGTATATTTTTATAGTTTTTATGCAAAAATTCAAATTTCTGGATTCTACTATGAGTTTGTATATTTTTCTGCAATTTCAGGTATTTTTTGGCTGAAATTGAGGGATCTGAGCAAAAGTCTGATTCAGAGGCTGAGAAAGGACTGCAGATGCTGTTAGATTCTGATCCTCCTGCACTCGAAGTGGACTTTCTGGAGCTACAGAAGCCCAATTGGCGCGCTCTCAATTGCGTTGGAAAGTAGACATCTTGGGCTTTCCAACGATGTATAATCGTCTATAATTTGGCCGATATTTGATGGCCCAAACTGACGTTCAACGCCAGCCAGAGACCCTTTTCTGGCGTAAAACGCCGGAACTGGCACCAGAACTGGAGTTAAACGCCCAAACTGGCATCCAAGCTGGCGTTTAACTCTAGAAAAGGCCTATTCACGTGTAAAGCTCAATGCTCAGTCCAAGCACACACCAAGTGGGCCCCGGAAGTGAATTTCTGCACTATCTGCACTTAGTTACTTATTTTCTGTAATCTTTAGTAACTAGTTTAGTATCAATAGCACTTTTTACTATTGTATTCAGGCTTATGCCACTTTTGACATTTGGAGGCTAGCCACACGGCCATGCCAAGACATTTTTCTCTTATGTATTTTCTACGGTGGAGTTTCTACACCTCATAGAAAGTACTATTGTTTCTCTTTCAATTCACGCATGTCTCTTCTCCAAGATATACTCTCGTTCTTAATTCAGTTAAGTCAGAATAAAGGGGTGACCCGTGACAATCACCCACTATCTTTATTACTCGCTTAGCCAAGATTTGCGTGCCTGACAACCACAAGCGGTCTACATGATGTTCAACGTAGTCATTGGACGATAACTAGAGTATAATCTCTTAGGCCTCTGGTTCGTGAATTTGACTTGCATCTCCTGACAACAGAGCAGTCGAACTCACAGAGATCAGAACCTTCGTGGTAAAGGCTAGAACAAACGAGCTTCAAACTCACGAATGTTGGGCGCAGTGATAGTGTGCAAAAGGATAGAGAGATCCTATTCCAACACAAGTGAAAACTGACAGATGATTAGCCGTGCGGTAGCTGTGCCTGGTATTTTTCATCCTAGACGAGAGATCCGACAGATGATTAGCCGTACAAAAGCCATGCCTGGACCATTTTCACTGAGAGGACGGATGGTAGGCATTGACAACGGTGATCCACCAACATACAGCTTGCCATGGAAGGGAGCACGCATGATTGGATGAAGACAGTAGGAAAGCAGAGGTTCAGAAGCAACAAAGCATCTCCAAACGCTTATCTGAAATTCCCACCAATGAATTACATAAGTATCTTTATTTTAATTTACGTTTTATTTATCTTTCAATTATCAAAACTCATAACCAATTGAATCCGCCTGACTAAGATTTACAGGATGACCATAGCTTGCTTCAAGCCGGCAATTTCCGTGGGATCGACCCTTACTCGCGTAAGGTTTTATTACTTGGACGACCCAGTGCACTTGCTGGATAGTTGTACTGGAGTTGTGAAAAGTGTGATCACAATTCCGTGCACCAAGTTTTTGGCGCCGTTGCCGGGGATTGTTCGAGTTTGGACAACTGACGGTTCATCTTGTTGCTTAGATTAGGTAACCTTCTTTCTTGTTTCAACCTTTATTTTCTTTTCAAAAAGTTTTTAAAAATATTTCAAAAAGAAAAAGTTTTCGAAAAAAAAATGTTCTTCAGAATTTTTAAGAATGAATTTCACCTTAAAGCTCCATGATGATATGTTGAAGCTTGGCTAGCTATTAAGCCATGTCTAATCTTTTGGACTTAAGCTTCCACTTATCATTGCAGCTATTGGAGGAGCCTTTGGATTCTCATTTATAATTCTGTGCTAAAGCTTGGCTGAGCATTTGGCCATGTCTAATTCTTTTGGACCGAAGTTTTAGACTAACATTGCATGAATCCTGGAATTCTTATTAAAGATTTTGAATTCCTTTATTTTCTTTTTCCAAAATAATTTCGAAAAAAATACAAAAAAATTTAATAAAATCATAAAAACCAAAAAAATTTTGTGTTTCTTGTTTGAGTCTTGTGTCAAATTTTAAGTTTGGTGTCAATTGCATTTTTTTAATTTTTTTAAAATTTTCGAAAATTCATGCATTATGTCCTTCATGATCTTCAAGTTGTTCTTGATGATTTTCTTTGTTTGATCTTTACATTTTCTTGTTTTGTGTCTTTTCTTGTTTTTCATATGCATTTTCGAATTATTAGTGTCGAAAGTTTAAAAATTTTTAAGTTTGGGGTCTTGCATGTCTTTCTTTTCTTAAAAATTTTCAAAAATATGTTCTTGATATTCATCATGATCTTCAAAGTGTTCTTGGTGTTCATCTTGACATTCAAAGTGTTCTTGCATGTATTATTTGTTTTGATCTTAAATTTTTATGTTTTGTTTCATTTTGTTGTTTTTCTCTCTCCTCATTAAAAATTCAAAAGTAAAAAATATCCTTTCTTTATTCTTCTCATAATTTTCGAAATTTTGAGTTGACTTGGTAAAAAATTTTTAAAATTTAGTTGTTTCTTGTTAGTCAAGTCAAAATTTCAATTTAAAAACTTTATCTTTTCAAATCTTTTTCAAAATCAATTCTTTTTCATTTTTTTATGATTTTCGAATTTCATTCTTAAAATTTTTCAAAATCTTTTTTATTTTTCTTTTAATATTTTCGAAAATTTTAAAAGTAATTTTTCAAAATTTTTTTCTTAATTTTATTTCATATTTTCGAAAATCCTTGCTAACAATTAATGTTTTGATTCAAAAACTTCAAGTTTGTTACTTTCTTGTTAAGAAAGGTTCAATCTTTAAATTCTAGAATCATATCTTTTAGTTTCTTGTTAGTCACGTCATCAACTTTAATTTTAAAAATCAAATCTTTTTAATTTCTTTTTCAAAATAAATTTCAATCATATCTTTTTAAAATTTTAATTTCAAAATCTTTTTCTAACTTCTTATCTTTTCAAAATTTATTTTCAAATCTTTTTCAACTAACTACATGACTTGTTTGTTTTAATTTTAAAAAAGTTTACTATTTCTTATCTTTTTCAACCTAACTACTTTTCCACTTCTAATTTTCGAAAATCACTAACCACTTTTTCAAAAATCTTTTTAATTAACTAATTATTTTAGTTTTTATTTTTCTTGTATTTCTTTTTCAATTTTTTGAAACTAACTTAATTAATTAAATAAAAATAAAAATATTTTTCTTTTCCCTCTTTTTAAAATTAGAATACTCTCTCTCTCTCTCTCTCTCTCTCTCATCTCTTTCTATTTCTTTTATTTATTTACTAACATTTCTCTTCTACTCATCTAATAATTTGAATCCTCTCCCTCTCTCTGTGTTCGAATTCTTCTTATTCTCTTTCTACCTCATTCTTCTATTCTTCTTTTCCTCTGACACATAAAGGAATCTCTATACTATGACATAGAGGATTCACATTCTCTCTTTGTTCTCTTCTTTTTCATATGAGCAGAAAACAGGGATAAAGACATTCTTGTTGAAGCTGATCCTGAACCTAAAAGGACTCTGAAGAGGAAGCTAAGAGAAGCTAAAGCACAACACTCCGGAGAGGACCTTACAGCAAATTTCGAAAAAGAGGTAGACATGGCAGCCGAACCTGAGAACAATGGTGGAGATGCAAGGAAGATGCTTGGTGACTTTACTGCACCAACTTCCAACTTCTATGGAAGAAGCATCTCAATTCTTGCAATTGGAGCAAACAACTTTGAGTTTAAGCCTCAATTAGTTTCTCTAATGCAGCAGAATTGCAAGTTTCATGGACTTTCATTGGAAGATCCTCATCAGTTCTTAGCTAAATTCTTGCAAATCTGTGACACTGTTAAGACCAATGGGGTTGATCCCGAGGTCTACAGACTTATGTTTTTCCCCTTTGCTGTAAGAGACAGAGCTAGGATATGGTTGGACTCACAACCTGGGGAAAGCCTGAACTCTTGGGAAAAGTTGGTCAATGCTTTCTTGGCCAAATTCTTTCCACCTCAAAAGATGAGCAAGCTTAGAGTGGAAGTCCAAACCTTCAGACAGAAGGAAGGTGAATCCCTCTATGAAGCTTGGGAAAGATACAAGTAATTGATAAGAAGGTGTTCTTCTGACATGCTTTCAGAATAGAGCATCTTAGGTATATTCTATGATGGTCTGTCTGAATTGTCCAAGATGTCATTAGACCACTCTGTTAGTGGATCTCTTCATCTGAAGAAAACACATGCAGAAGCCTAGGAACTCATTGAGATGGTTGCAAATAACTAGTTCATGTACACTTTTGAAAGAAATCCTGTGATTAATGGGATGACTCAGAATAAAGGAGTTCTTGAGATTGATACTCTGAATGCTATATTGACTCAGAACAAAATATTGACTCAGCAAGTCAATATGATTTCTCAGAATCTGACTGGATTGCAAGCTGCATCCGGTAGTACTAAAGAAGCCTCCTCTGAAGGAGAAGCTTATGACCCTGAGAATCCTGCAATGGAAGAGGTGAATTACATGGGAGAATCTCATGGAAACACCTATAATCCTTCATGAAGAAATCATCCAAATTTCTCATGGAAGAATCAACAGAAGCCTCAACAAGGCTTCAATAATAATAATGGTGGGAAAAATATGTTTGGCAATAAGCCTTTTCCATCATCTTCTCAGCAACAGACAGAGAATTCTAAGCAGAGCCTCTCTGAGTTAGCAATCATAGTCTCTGATCTATCCAAGACCACTCTCAGTTTCATGACTGAAACAAGGTCCTCTATCAGAAATTTGGAGGCACAAGTGGGTCAGCTGAGTAAAAGAGTTACTGAAATCCCTCATAGTACTCTCCCAAGCAATACAGAAGAGAATCCAAAGAGAGAGTGCAAGGCCATCAATATATCCAAAGTGGCTGAACCTATAGAGGAGGAAGAGGCAGTGATTTCCAGTGAGGAAGACCTCAATGGACGTCCACTGACTACTAAGGAGTTCCCTAATGATGAACCAAAGGAATCTGAGGCTCATACAGAGACCATAGAGATTCCACTGAACTTATTGTTGACATTCATGAGCTCTGATGAGTATTCTTCCTCTGAAGAGGATGAAGATATTGTTGAAGAGCAAGTTACTTGGTATATAGGAGAAATCATGAAGCTGAATTCCAAGTTATTTGGTAATGAGACTTGGGAGGATGGACCTCCATTGCTCATTAAGGAACTGAATACCTTGGTTCAGCAGAAATTACCTCAAAAGAAATCGGATTCTGGAAGGTTCTTAATTCCTTGCACCATAGGCACCATGACCATTGAGATGGCTCTGGTGACCTTGGTTCAAGCATTAACCTCATGCCACTCTCTGTAATGGAGAATCTGGGGATCTTTGAGGTACAAGCTATAAGAATCTCACTAGAGATGGCAGACAAATCAATGAAACAGGCTTATGGACTTGTAGAGGATGTCTTAGTGAAGGTTGAAGGCCTTTACATCTCTGCTGACTTCATAATCCTAGACACTAGGAAGGATGAGGATGAATGCATCATCCTTGGAAGGCCCTTCCTAGCCACAGCAAGAGCTGTGATTGATGTGGACAGAGAAGAGTTGGTCCTGCAATTGCATGAGGACCAACTTGTGTTTAAAGCTCAAGGATCTTTCCCTGTAACCATGGAGAAGAAGCATGAAAAGCTTCTCTCAATAAAGAGTCAAACAGAGCCCCCACACTCAACTTCTAAGTTTGGTGTTGGGAGGCCACCATTAAGATCTGAGTCTCTGTGAAGCTCTCTAAGAGCTCACTGTCAAGCTATTGACATTAAAGAAGCGCTTATTGGGAGGCAACCCAATGTTATTTAATTATATTTATTTTTTATAGACATTTGTTTTCCATTGCCATGTTATGTTTTATTTAGGTTGATGATCATGTGGAGTCACAAAAATAGTTGCAGAATTAAAGCGGAATAAAAAACAGCATCAAAAATAGCACACCCTGGAGGATAGGCTTACTGGCGTTTAAACGCCAGTAAGGATAGCAGAATGGGCATTTAACGCCCAGTCTGGCAGCATTTTGGGCGTTAAATGCCAGAATTGGTAGACAGACTGTCGTTTAACGCCAGAAAAGGATGTCTGGCTGGCGTTTAAACGCCAGAAAGGGGCATCAGCCTGGCGTTTAACACCAGGAAAGGTAGCAGACTGGCGTTTAAACGCCAGAAAGGGCTGTCCAGGGGCGTTTAAATGCCAGAAAGGTGCAGGGAGCAGAAATCCTTGACACCTCAGGATCTGTGGACCCCATAGGATCCCCACCTACCCCAACTTACTCTCTCTCTTCACAACTCACATCCATCCACTATTCTCCAAAAACCCATCATAAAACCCCACCTACCTCACCATTCAAATTCAAAATATTTCCCTCCCAAACCCAACCCCTTCTTACACGAATTCCCTCTCCCTCTTACCCTATAAATACCCCTCCTTACCACCTTCAATTTCACACATCATAAACACTTAAACCCCCCTGGCCGAATTCAAAACACCCTTCTATCTCCTTCATTTCTTCTTCTTCTCCTCCTTTCTTTCTTCTTTTACTCGAGGATGAGCAAACATTTTAAGTTTGGTGTGGGAAAAAGCTTTGCTTTTTGTTTTTTCATAACCATTAATGGCACCTAAGGCCGGAGAAACCTCTAGAAAGAGGAAAGGGAGGGTAGTTTCTTCCACCTCCGAGTCATGGGAGATGGAGAGTTTCATCTCAAAGGTCCATCAAGACCACTTTTATGAAATTGTGGCCAAGAAAAGGGTGATCCCCGAGGTCCCCTTCATGCTCAAAAAGAGTGAATATCTGGAGATTCGACGTGAGATTCAGAGAAGAGGTTGGGAAGCTCTCACCAACCCCATCCAACAAGTCAGAATCTTAATGGTTCAAGAGTTCTATGCTAATGCATGGATCACTAAGAACCATAATCAAAGTATGAACCCGAACCCAAAGAATTGGCTCACAATGGTTCGAGGGAAATACTTGGATTTCAGTCCGGAAACTGTGAGGTTGGCATTCAACTTGCCAATGATGCAAGGAGATCCTCATCCTTTCACTAGAAGGGTCAACTTTGATCAAAGGTTGGACCAAGTCCTCACAGACATTTGTGTGGAAGGAGTACAATGGAAGAGAGACTCAAAAGGCAAGCCAGTTCAATTGAGAAGGCCTGACCTCAAACCCGTGGCTAGAGGATGGTTGGAGTTCATCCAACGCTCTATGATTCCTACTAGCAACCGGTCCGAAGTAACTGTGGATCGGGCTATCATGATCCATAGTATCATGATTGGAGAGGAAGTGGAAGTTCATGAGATCATACCTTTAGAACTATACAAGGTGGCTAATAAGCCCTCTACTTTGGCAAGGTTAGCCTTTCCTCATCTCATCTGTCACCTATGCAATTCAGCCAGAATTGTCATAGAGGAAGACATCCTCATTGAAGAGGATAAGCCCATCACTAAAAAGAGGATGGAGCAAACAAGAGAGCCCACTCATGGACCTCAACAAGAGCATGAGGAAGTCCCTCATCAAGAAATCCCTGAGATGCCTCAAGGGATGCATTTTCCTCCACACAACTATTGGGAGCAACTCAACACCTCTTTAGGAGAATTGAGTTCCAACATGGAGCAACTAAGAGTGGAGCACCAAGAGCACTCCATCATCCTCCATGAAATCAGGGAGGACCAACAGGCCATGAGAGAGGAGCAACAAAGGCAAGGAAGAGACATAGAGGAGCTCAAGAACTCCATTGGTTCTTCAAGAGGAAGAAGAAGTCACCATCACTAAGGTGGACCCATTTTTTAATCTCCTTGTTTATTTTCTTTTCTATTTTCAGTTTTTATGCTTTATGTTTTGACTATGTTTGTGTCTTCATTACATGATCATTAGTGTTTAGTGTCTATGTCTTAAAGCTATGAATGTTCCATGAATCTTTCATCTTTCTTAAATGAAAAATATTTTCTGAAAAAGAAAAAGAAGTACATGAATTTCAAATTCTATCTTGAAAATAGTTTAATTATTTTGATCTGGTGGCAATACTTTTTGTTTTCTGAATGAATGCTTGAACAATGAATATTTTTTATAGTGAAGTTTATGAATGTTAAAATTGTTGGCTCTTGAAAGAATAATGAAAAAAGAAAAATGTTATTTATAATCTGAAAAATCATAAAATTGATTCTTGAAGCAAGAAAAAGCAGTGAAAAACACAAAGCTTGCGAAAAAAAATGGTAAAAAATAA
Organism: Arachis hypogaea; assembly: GCF_003086295.3. Taxonomy (NCBI): domain Eukaryota; kingdom Viridiplantae; phylum Streptophyta; class Magnoliopsida; order Fabales; family Fabaceae; genus Arachis; species Arachis hypogaea. The sequence continues at coordinate 120,598,037 of NC_092050.1, read as the reverse complement.
AGAAAAAGAAAGAAAAAGAAAAAGCAAGCAGAAAAAAGCCAATAACCCTTTAAACTAAAAGGCAAGGGTAAAAAGGATCCAATGCTTTGAGCATTAATGGATAGGAGGGCCCAAATGAATAAAATCCTAGCCTAAGCGGCTAAATCAAGCTGTCCCTAACCATGTGCTTGTGTCATGAAGGTCCAAGTGAAAAGTTTGAGACTGAGTGGTAAAAGTCGTGATCCAAAGAAAAAAGAGTGTGCTTAAGAACTCTGGGCACCTCTAACTGGGGACTCTAGCAAAGCTGAGTCACAATCTGAAAAGATTCACCCAGTTATATGTCCGTGGCATTTATGTATCCGGTGGTAATATTGGAAAACAAAATGCTAGGGGTCACGGCCAAGACTCATAAAGTAGCTTTGTTCAAGAATCAACATACTAAATTAGGAGAATCAATAACACTATCTGAATTTTGAGTTCCTATGGATGCCAATCATTCTGAACTTCAAAGGATAAAGTGAGATGCCAAAACTGTTCAGAAGCAAAAAGCTACTAGTCCCGCTCATCTAATTGGAACTAAGCTTCATTGATATTTTGAAATTTATTGTATTTTCTCTTCTTTTTATCCTATTTTGTTTTTAGTTGCTTGGGGACAAGCAACAATTTAAGTTTGGTGTTGTGATGAGCAGATAATTTATACGCTTTTAGGCATTATTTTTACATAGTTTTTAATATGTTTTAGTTACTTTTTAGTATATTTTTATAGTTTTTATGCAAAAATTCACATTTCTGGATTCTACTATGAGTTTGTATGTTTTTCTGCAATTTCAGGTATTTTCTGGCTGAAATTGAGGGATCTGAGCAAAAGTCTGATTCAGAGGCTGAGAAAGGACTGCATATGCTGTTGGATTCTGATCCTCATGCACTCGAAGTGGTTTTTTTGGAGCCACAGAAGCCTAATTGGAACGCTCTCAATTGCGTTGGAAATTAGACATCTTGGGCTTTCCAACGATGTATGATTGTCTATACTTTGGCCGAGATTTGATGGCCCAAACTGGCGTTCAACGCCAGCCAGAGACCCTTTTCTGGCGTAAAACGCCGGAACTGGCACCAGAACTGGAGTTAAACGTCCAAGCTGGCATCCAAGCTGGTGTTTAACTCTAGAAAAGGCCTATGCACGTGTAAAGCTCAATGTTCAGCCCAAGCACACACCAAGTGGGCCCCGGAAGTGGATTTCTGCACTATCTGCACTTAGTTACTTATTTTCTGTAATCCTTAGTAACTAGTTTAGTATAAATAGCACTTTTTACTATTATATTCAGGCTTATGCCACTTTTGACATTTGGAGCCTAGCCACACGGCCATGCCAAGACATTTTTCTCTTATGTATTTTCTACGGTGGAGTTTCTACACCTCATAGATTAAGGTGCGGAGCTCTGCTGTTCTTCATGAATTAATGAAAGTACTATTGTTTCTCTTTCAATTCACGCATGTCTCTTCTTCAAGATATACTCTCGTTCTTAATTCAGTTAAGTCAGAATGAAGGGGTGACCCGTGACAATCACCCAATATCTTCATTACTCGCTTAGCCAAGATCTGCGTGCCTGACAACCACAAGCGGTCTACATGATGTTCAATGTAGTCATTGGACGATAGCTGGAGTATAATCTCTTAGGCCTCTGGTTCATGACTTTGACTTGCATCTCCTGACAACAGAGCAGTCGAACTCACAGAGATCAGAACCTTTGTTGTAAAGGCTAAAACAAACAAGCTTCAAACTCACGAATGTTGGGCGCAGTGACAGTGTGCAAAAGGATAGAGAGATCCTATTCCGACATAAGTGAGAATCGACAGATGATTAGCTGTGCGGTAGCTGTGCCTGGTATTTTTCATCCGAGACGAGAGATCCGACAGATGATTAGCCGTACAGAAGCCATGCCTGGACCATTTTCACTGAGAGGATGGATGGTAGCCATTGACAACGGTGATCCACCAACATACAGCTTGCCATCGAAGAGAGCACGCATGATTGGATGAAGACGACAGGAAAACAGAGGTTCAGAAGCAACAAAGCATCTCCAAACACTTATCTAAAATTCCCACCAATGAATTACATAAGTATCTTTATTTTAATTTACGTTTTATTTATCTTTCAATTATCAAAACTCATAACCAATTGAATCTGCCTGACTAAGATTTACAGGATGACCATAGCTTGCTTCAAGCTGGCAATCTCCGTGGGATCGAACTTTACTCGCGTAAGGTTTTATTACTTGGACGACCCAGTGCACTTGCTGGTTAGTTGTACCAGAGTTGTGAAAAGTGTGATCACAATTTCGTGCACCAGCTTTGTTCTATCACCTTTGATGTATCCACCTTTAAGTTGAGCAGTGCCTGCTGTATTATCTTCAAGTAGAATAGTTGGAGCTATTTTTCTATCAGTCAGTCCACATGATGATAGAATATATTGGATTAAACTCTTAAGCTAAAAACACTTGCATCTTACTTCATGTATTGCTAGTATTTCAGCATGATTAGAGGATCACTACAAGAATTTGACAAATTAGCGATGAACTTTTACGAGAAATATTTTTTGTCACTAGTTCGTCACTAACTAGCGATGAATTAATGACGCACTAACAACAAAATTAATGAACGGTCATAAAATATCCAAACTTGAGACAAGCGATTGAATAGAAAGAGATTCACGAGTAAGTTTGTTTCTCGCAAATTGAGTTTTGTAGCTAAAAAAAGAGCGGGAACAATTTCTCACTAATTTGTCACAAATTAATTAGCGAGTGACAATGTTATAGTAAATCACTCACTTAAGGGTTCAATCGAATAAAAGTAAAGTAGTGAGAGATATTGTTGTCACTATTCCGTCGCAAGTGTTTGATATACAATTAGCGAGAAATAATTCACAAACTTGCTCGGCGCTAAATAAACTTTGTGCGAAAATGTTAATTAATGAGGAACAATATTCCAATCTAATCCATCACAAAGAGTTAAAATGCATTTTGCGATGGATAATTTCTTAGCTAATTTGTCACCAAAGTTTTTATTTTTAGCACGAAACTAGTTTCTCGCCAATTTTTTGCATAATATTGTAAAATTCAAATTAGGTTAGCGATGGAAAACAATCGACGCTAACTCGTCGCAATAGATAAATCATTCCGCTAGGGAAGTATTCATTGCTAATTAGTTGTTAAAGTGAAAATATGGATATTGAGTGCCTAGAACTTCAGTAGTGAGAAATTTGCAACCCTTTAACAACTGACATACTTTGTTCGCTAATTTCAAGTCGCTAATTAGCGAACAAAATACATTTGTCGAAATTTTAATTTAGCGAGCGACTTGACAATTGCAATCTTCTCACAAAGAAAAAGCTATATCCTACCCATTTTATAGAAAATTACTCGCTATTCTCATGGATATCCGTCACAAAGTTATAATGAATCCAAAGCTAACCGAAAAATTTTTAAAAGTAACTGGTCGCAATTGAATCACTAATCAAAAGCTTATTTAGTAAGGAATTTAGCGATCGCTTAACAACTGATAGACTTTCCTCATTTATTTCATATTGCTACTAATTTGTGAGAAAAATGTTAGTTCTTATTCTGTCCTTATTTCATGTTGCTGCTAATCGTTAACCTCTTTATAAATCAATGGAAAATTCATGAAAAGTTTGAAGAAAATTTTCCAAGCACGCTAATATAATTTGTCACAATTTTGTCACTAATCTAATGGTATTTTAAATAAGAGTTTAATTAGAGTCCTACAGTTGTGTTTAATAATTAGCTAGCTACTTTTTAATAACTAATAACTTATAATATTCTAGCAAGATGTCAATTCTCAAAAAATTTCACAAACAACTCAAATCAAAATTTTTTTCTTAAAAAAGATTTTTTCCAATTAGATCACAAATTTGTCATTATTTTTAATCGAAAGTTTGTTGTTAATTTGAATTGAAGCTTAAAATTAATATAATTTAACGACAAATTTAAAATTCAATATTTTTAGAAAATTGGAGCATAATATTGATAATTTTCATTCACAAAATGTACTAGAAAAATATATAATAGATAAGATAAATAAATTGTTATATATGAGGATTTATTTGCATATGATCATACAAATCTTATTATTAATTAATTAGAATCATTTTGGAATTCATTCAATAACGATTAATTTGAGCTAGCTCTTGAATTAATTAGGATAGTCAAAATGAGCCAAATCGTCGGACTAACTTGTTTACTTGACTTAAATAGATGAGTATTTGACACTAAAATGAAACTCGTAAAAATAAAGTCTAAACGACTTAGCTCGATTACAACAACAACAATGTAACGACCCAATTCCCGACAGGTTCGGACATTGCTAGTCATCAGGTGTCACTTTTTAGTAACCCTATACCCTTCTAATCTCTTTAATATTTAATACATATGAGCCTATCACACTAGCGAAATCGTATATATTAGCCAAGTTTATAATTGATATTTTATTTATATTGGAATCAGAAACTCAGACGTCAGCATATACGTACTATAAAAGCATATACTAAGGAAAATAGAAATAGTTCAAGTAGCACATAGTTCATAAAGTAAAATAGTATTCACATATATATACACATCCAAAGTTAGCTTGTAAGAAAAGATCTTTTTTCGAGTTATCTTTTTTTTAAAAGATCTTATGGAAAAGTAAAAGTAATTTTATGTTTGGGTATCTCATACAAAAAGATCTTTTTATCTATCAATTATGTTTGGGTATAAAAATATAAAAGTACTTTTTTGTTTATTTATTACATGAAAAACATCTTTTTTTTAGGAGAAAAAGATCTTTTAAAAAAAGATGTAAATTACAGCTTCTCAAAAAAGATTTTTTTATTTATTTTTCTAGTGCTTTTACTTTTACTACTATAAATTTGCCAAACACGCTAAAAAATAAAAAAGATCTTTTTCCATTGAAAAAAGATATTTTTTTATCAAAATAATGGCACCCAAACAAGCACTATATATATATAACACCCTAATTAGCCCAAGCTTTACCTCGCGTCGTAAAGCAAAGGTTAATCAAAGGTTGCGATAGTTCTAAACTCATACATATTGATATATAGAAAGGATTAATATAATCTAGAAGCCCGATGAAGAATATAGCTCAAAAACAGGATTTGAAAAGCGCAAAACATACTAGCGAAGCTACTAACTTAAAGCCCAAGAAATAGATACAGTATAACAAAATATCAAGTATAATATCATAAAAATCTAACCAAATACCACTGTCCCACAGCCTTCTCCAACCTATCCTCCATGCGATCCCATCGCCACCGCCTTCTGAGCCTCCTCAATCCCATTAGAAATCACAATTATATACAATGCAAGTAATTCACAAGTAGAAGCATATAATACAAGTAGTTCAAGTAACCAAGTAGGTATGTTATTCAATTAGGCATACAATTACAAGTCGGCAAAGCAGACAAACAAATAGAAAATACACATGATGAATGCCTGTCCTATTAGCTGTGATATCACATTGTCGGTTCAACTGCCAACTCGACACATCTCCATGGAGATGTATTCCTTCGGAATCATCAATGGGAACCCCCGAGATATAGTGCTCGGATCACTGTCCAGGGTTTTGCGCCTGCACACTCTATTGATCCGAAGAGATGCGAGCGAGATACTCTTGCCTCAGACTTCATATCTCAACGCAAGCGGGATTTAACCACCGTCCTTACGCCGCCGCTGCTACCTCGACAGGCGGGATCCAACCGCCGTCCCTGCCGGGCGCATAGCATCTCATAATCTCAACATAAAACAGTAGTTCAGTGGTTTTTCAGAAAACATTCTCACTACATCAATGATTCATCATTGCACATTCGAGTCCTCGACTCATCTCAACCACTGTCACATCAACATTTCCATTCCGAGTCCTCGACTCATCTCAACTACTGTCAACTCATAATTCAGTTTCGAACTCAACAGTTCATCAGTTCTCATCTCATATATCAATCATTCTTCACATACTATCAAACACATCCTCAGTACACTCGAAACCTAAGCCTCCGTTTTCTAATTTTTCATAATAATCATCAACTAAAACCTTTAGATTATTTCCCATGTTCTCATGCCCAAAATTATGTTCAAGAGCCTTAAAATGGTGTAATAGAAGCTTACAATCTTGTTGGGAAGGAGAAATAGTTGAAAACAAAGTTTAAAATTTAGAAACAGGGTGTGTGCGTACGCAGAGGTGTGTGCGTACGCAGAGGTGTGTGCGCACACGCCCTAGAGAAATTTTAAAACGTGTGCGTACGCATAGAGGTGTGCGTACGCACAGGTACTAAAATTCACAAGTTTTGCTCACTCGCACAAGCTGTGCGAGCACCCTCAACAGAATGTCCTTCCCGACTTGTGCGTGCGCACAGGGCTGTGCGTACGCACAGATCGTAAATATTGGTGTGTGCGTGCACAAGCTGTGCTAGTGCTGCAAACAGAAAGCCTTTCCCTGCCTGTGCGTACGCACAAGTCTGTGCGTGCGCACAGGTTAAATTTTTTGTAGGGTTGTGCGTGCGCACATGGCTGTGCATACGCACATACCAAAAATCACAAAATTCTGCAGCTTTGCAAAATTTCAGATTTTCAAAACCAATCTTTGTATGATCATAACTCCCTCTACAAAAGTCCAAATTTTACAAACTTTATATCGATTTGAAGAGTTTTCAATGTACTTTAATTCTCAATAAGTTGAAATAATTTTTGAAAAATGAGGCATAAGTTATGATCAATCAAAGTTCGCCAAAAACCAATTTTTACCAAAAGTTCACAAATTATCAACTTCCCAATTTTCACAACTCCAACCAATCAAAGCCATACCAAACTCCCAACTACAACACACTATAACCTGTTGGGGTCACTTTTCATAAAGTATACCAATTTTTCCATTACATTTCATCATGCTCAATCTCAATAATCAAATATATATAACATTCCAAGCACATATCCACCAATCATCATTCTATCACTACAAATTTTCATCATCAACTGAACCATGATTCATATTAACAATTAACAATATTCATTCATCCAAATCCATCATATCTTAACTTCATCATTTAACTACATCAAAAACATCATTTCATTATACATCATCAACTCAAACAATTATCAACAACATATAAATTTCCAAACCTATCCTATGGGTCACTAGCCTAAGTGTCCATGAATATTATATACTACATAGAGGAAACTGAAACCATACCTTGGCCGATTCCCAATATGTCTTTAACCCCAAATTGAGCGCAAGCAAGCTCTCAACCGCAATCCAAGCTTTCAATTCTACTTTAACAAGCACCAACAATTTCCAATAGCTCCCCAAACTCACAATTATTCAAGCTATATATACATAAATCATCACAAATCAACCTAGGGCTCCATATAAATATAATATCACAAGGGTTCAATACCTCTTACCTTTTCCAATAGCTTTGGTAGCCAAAATCCAATGCTAAGCAAGGATTAGAGTGAACCTAAACATCCAAAATTACAAAAACTCACTTAATCAAAAGCTCTAAATTTGAAATTTTGAAGAGAAAAACTGAGAAGATTTCGTGGTTACCTCACTATTTTTGGTAGGGTTTTGTAGAGCTCTTCACAAGGAACACGTAGCCGCAAACGGTGCGGCGATCGGAGCTCTATAGCTCAAGATATGAGCTTAGGAAGAAATTGGTGAATAGTGCTTTCTCTTCTCCTCTCCTTCTTTTCTTTTCAGCTGGGTGTGTTGTGTTATGAGTGTGTTGTGGCTGAAGTGGGTCATTAATCGCTCTATTTATATGTTGGGCTTGGGCCCAACTTGGGCCCGGTCCAACCCGTTAGCGGTTTTAGCCCGTTCGGCCCGACTTCGGGCCAAACCTTTAAAATTAACGCCCGGTTTTCGACTTCTAATATTTTTCTAAGGTTTTTTATTATTTTTCACTTTTTTCTCGCGCAGCACTGGGCAGACTTGAACCGGTTCTCGGTTTTTTGTGTTTTTTCGCAGAAAGCACATTTTCTGACTCAAAAAGACCCACTGAGTTCAAAAATCACATTTAAATCCTCAAATTCTCATTCTAACTTTTTGGAATCTAATATGGGCAATATTAATTACTTAATTAAATACTTTAATTAAGCTCGGTTCTTACATTCTCCCCACCAAATAAGAAATTTTGCCCTCAAAATTTAGTGATTACCTGAGAAAAGCTCGGGGTAATCCTTTCGCATCTCGGACTCCAATTCCCAAGTATGCTCTTCAACTCCTGCTCGCTCCCAAGAAAATTTAACCAACGAAACTTCCTTTCCTCGCAGCTTCTTCACACTAGTGTCATCAATTCTCACTGGCGTTAGTTGGAAAATCAAGTTCTCCCTCAACTAAACCGACTCAGGCTCTAACACATGAGCCGCATCAGACATGTACTTACGGAATTGTGACACGTGGAATACGTCATGCAAGTTAGACAATTAAGGTGGCAAAGCTAATTGATATGCCACCGGCCCGAATTGCCTCAGAATCTCGAACGGTCCTATATACCTTGGATTCAATTTCTTGGTCTTGATCGCTCTTCCAATCCCAGTCGTCGGTGTAACCTTAAGAAATACATATTCTCCCACTTCGAACTCTAACGGTTTCCTTCTCTGGTCCGCATAACTCTTCTGTCGACTCTGTGCTGTTAGAATTCTCTCCCAAATTTTTTAAATCTTCTCAGTAGTCTCTGCTACCAAATCAAGACCCAAAACACTTACTTCAACGGACTCATACCAACAGAGTAGAGATTGACACTTCCGTCCATACAAGGCTTCATACGGAGCCATCCCAATGCTCGCATGAAAGCTGTTGTTGTACATAAACTCCACCAATGGCATGTAGCAATCCCAACTTTCGGGTTGATCCAAAACACATGCTCTCAGCATATTCTCCAACGTCTGAATAGTCCTTTCCGACTGTCCATCCGTTTGCGGATGATATGCCGTACTGGGACACAGCTTCGTACCGAAAGTTTTTTGGAAAGCTCCCCAAAACCTTGATGTGAATCGGGGATCACGGTCCGACACTATGCTCGATGGCACTCAATGCAACCTTATGATCTCCTTGATATACAATCTCGCCATCTCCTCCATAGAATAGTTTACTCGGATCGGTAGAAAATGAGCGGATTTGGTTAAGTGATCCACGATCACCCAAACTGCGTCAAATCCCGACCTAGTCCTCGGTAAACTGGTCACAAAATCTACTGCAATTCCTTCCCACTTCCACTTAGGAATCTCAAGTGGATGTAGCGTCCCCGACGGTTTCTGATGCTCTATCTTCACCTTCTGACACGTCAGGCACTTGGATACCACTGTTGCTACATCACCCTTCATCCCAGGCCACCAGAACATCTTCTTTAATTCATAATACATCTTCATACTTCCGGGATGAATAGAAAACCCACTGTTGTGAGCTTCCGACAACAAATCTTGTCTCAAACTTCCGACATCCGGTATGTAAATCCTCCCCTTATATCTCCACAATCCTTCACCATCCTTTGTGAATTCTCTAAGCCACTTCTCACCAACTGGTTGAAATAACTGTTGAAGCTTTTGCTCATCTTGCTGAGCCCTTTGAATCTCCGTCTTAAACGTGCTTGAAATCCGTAACTGGTTCAAACAAACTCTTCTGGCAACTTCACCAATATCCAGCTTAATATCCACGAACTTATCCACTAGCTCTTCTTACTTGAAAATTAACTTTTGCTTCAAAGTTTGAAAACTTTCTTTACATTCCGACGTCCACGCATGTGGCACTTCCTTCCTTGTCAACTTGGACATCGGTAGTGCAATCCGGGAGAATCCTTTAATGAATCTCCGGTAATATCCGGCTAAGCCCAAAAAGCTCCTGACTTCCGTCACCGTCGTTGGCCTTTCCCATTCCATCACCGCTTCTACCTTAGAAGGAACCGCCGCTATTCCCCCTTTGCGCACAGGTTAACATTTTCGCAGGGTTGTGCGTGCGCACAAGGCTGTGTGTGCGTGGTGCGGTATTTGTAACCCACTAACTTACCGGCAAGTGCACCGGGTCGTACCAAGTAATACCTTACGTGAGTAAGGGTCAATCCCACGAGGATTGATGGATTAAGCAACAATAGTGTTTGATAGGCTTTGTTAGACAAACAGAAAATGGTATTGAGATGCAATATAAAAGACATTAAACAATATAAAGAATATTGAAGAAAAGCAAGTAAATACTTTGGGAAAAATATGGAGAAGATAGTTAAGGCTTCAGAGTTATCTATTTTCCGGATTGACTTTTCTTATTAACTATTTTAATCATGCAAGATTTAATTCATGGCAAACTACATGTGACTAGAATCTAATTCCTTAGACCTTCCTAGTCTCCTCTAAAATTCATCAACAGCTAATTCCTTAGTCAGTTAATTCCAATTAGAAGGTGATAATCAAATTCCAGTTTATATGCCACAAAAACTCTAATTACTCAAAAATAAAAGGATTATATGTCACGTATCCCGTTAAATCCAGATAATTAAAATTTAGGAGAATTTGTTTTCAAGCTGTTGTTCAAGTAAAGAGCTTCTCCAAGTTATACAAGAACTCAAATAGAAAGAGGGTCATACTTCCGTTCCACCCAAATTCATAAAATAAAGAATGAAAACAATTCTTAAATATAAATCAAGACATGAATTAAAATAGAGAAACAATAAAATCAATCCATACAATAGATAGAGCTCCTAATCTTAACAATGGAGGTTTAGTTGCTCATGAAAAAGAGAAAATAAGGATTCAGGTAAAATGTACTGAGTTCCAATCTGATGGATCTGAATCACCTTTTATAACTAATCCTAATAATTTAAAAATCAAATTTCTAAAATAAAAATAAAAATAATATCTTTTCCTAAAAAAAAAAAATCAAAATTGAATTTAAATTCGAATTAATTAACAAGTCTTCAGCTGATGAGTGGGAACCACTTGATTTGTCCATTCTGCAGCTTCTAATATGTGTTTTCTGGGCTGGAAACTGGGTCAAAACAGCCCAGAAATCGCCCCAGCGTCTTTCTGCATTTTTTTCACGTTGCGCATGTCATGCGTACGCGTCGGTCACGTGCACGCGTCAATGGTCTTTTTCCGCGAGTCACGCGTACGCGTCAGTCACGCGCACGCGTCACTGAGCAAATCTTCAAATTACGCGTACGTGTAAGTCACGCGCACGCGTCGCCATGGATACTTCCAAATCACGCGCATGCGTCAGGCACGCGTACGCATCGCTCCTCGCTGCCATCTCCTTTGATTCTTGTGCTATAGAAACTCCATCAAATCTAGCCGAATGCTACCTAAAATAAATAGGAAAAGATAGGAAAAGATAGGAAAGATGCTCATGCATCACAACACCAAACTTAAACTGTTACTTGTCCTCAAGCAACCAAAACTAATATAAGCTTAGCATGTGAATTTGCATCAGAATGAGAGTTCGATTAAGCTCATGTCTCTTCTTATAGTGGGGTTTACAACTGCAATCCTGAATAGTTTTAGCATCTCACTTTATCCTTTGAAGTTCAGAATGATTGGCATCCATAGGAACTCAGAATTCAGATAGTGTTATTGATTCTCCTAGTTCAGTATGTTGATTCTTGAACACAACTACTTTATGAGTCTTGGCCGTGACCCTAAGCATTTTATTTTCTAGTATTACCACTGGATACATAAATGCCACAGACATATAACTGGGTGAACCTTTTCAGATTGTGACTCAGCTTTGCTAGAGTCCCCAGTTAGAGGTGCCCAGAGTTCTTAAGCACACTCTTTTTGCTTTGGATCACGACTTTAACCGCCCAGTCTCCAGCTTTTCACTTGACACCTTCACGCCACAAGCACATGGTTAGGGACAGCTTGATTTAGCCGCTTAGGCCAGGATTTTATTCCTTTGGGCCCTCCTATCCATTAATGCTCAAAGTCTTGGATCCTTTTTACCCTTTGCCTTTTAGTTTAAAAGGTTATTGGCTTTTTCTGCTTGTTTTTTTTCGCAAGCTTCGTGTTTTTCACTGCTTTTTCTTGCTTCAAGAATCATTTTTTTTATTTTTCAGATTATCAATAATATTTCTCTTTTTTTATCATTCTTTCAAGAGCCAACAATTTTAACATTCATAAACTTCACTATAAAAAATATGCACTGTTCATGTCATGCATTCAGAGTCACAGAAAATACCACCACATTTGAATAAATTACTCTAAAGATTGAATTCAAATTCTCATGCACTACATCTGTTCTTCTTTCTTTTTGATTTCAAGCTCAGTGAGCAATACATGAGACATCTTTCAGAATTAAAGCACTTAATAGAAATTTAAACTAGAACCTATGAATTTACTAATAAAGGATCATGCAATAAACAAAACAAAGTAGCAGGAAACCGAAACATAATATAACAAAAGCGGAAAGGAATAAAAAAATGAAAGAAACTTAACCACCTTAGTTATCCAAGCGGTCGTTTAATTCTTCAGGTTGTGCTCCTTTGAGAAGATGATTCACCTCCCTTAGTGCCATAAAATTAAACAGAAAACCCTTAAGCGAAGCGTCAACACCAAACTTAAAGGTTTGCTTGTCCTCAAGCAAAGAAGAACTGAAAATAAAAAGAAAAAATATTATACTTAAATAAGAATAAAAAGATAAAAGAACAAGAGAGAATTAGGATTTGGGAGAGAGAAGAAAAAAATAAAAAAAAACTGGCGGCGAACTGGTCGAGGTGTGCGGCGCAGGCGACGCGTACGCGTACGGCACGCGTATGCGTGGGTCGCGGAATTTTCTTAATGACGCGTCAGCGTCAGGCACGCGTCCGCGTGCCCTGGGTTTTGCACGATTCACGCGAAGCCAGCCGCGCGCACGCGCAACTCTCTGTTCGCGTGGCTAGGGAACCAATATTAGCATACGACGCGTTCGCGGCATGGATGCGCACGCGTGGATAGCCGTTTGGTCAAATAACGCGCACGCGTCAGGGACGTGTTCGCGTGGGTAATTTTGTGCGTTTAGCACACTTCCAGCCCCAAGCCAGCATAACTCTCTGTTCAAATTTATTTTTCACGCACACCTATTTGACGCGTACGCGTTACTGACGCTTGCGCGTCGTGTGCCATTTTTTTTCGCCTGAGGTGTTCGGTTCCTGTGATAAAATAGCTGCATGATCAGAAAATTAGTAAGAACTTAATAAAAATCAAATAAGTAAGAAAAATACTACTAATAAAAAATAACTAAGGATACGAAATTATCGGGTTGCCTCCCGACAAGTGCTTCTTTAACGTCACTAGCTTGACGGTCAGCTCCTCTAAGGAGGAGGATCATAGGGGCTCAGCTCTTCGCCCCTTACTTTGAATTTATTTCCTGTGTCTCCATAAATTAGCTCAATATGCTCCAGAGAGAGAATTCTGTTTACTGTATAAATCCACACTGGATGCTTAGTTAACACCACCTTCATTCCTGGGGAGAAACCTTCAGTGGGGATCTTTTTGTTTCTCCATCCCCTGGGTATTTTCTTCTTTTTGGAAACCTCCTCCTTGGTGGATGATACATTCCCAACACCAAACTTAGGTTTGATGTCAGGAGGAATTTTACTGATTGTCACCAAAGGAGGTTTGAGTTGCAGACTCTGCTGTGCATCATCAGGGGGTTCTTGAAGGATTGGATCAATAAGCTCAGCCTGCATGCACCTCTCTTCTTCACCTGTTGAATGTATATCTTTGAAGACATGAAAGACCAGTTGCTCATTATGCACTCTAAGTACTAATTCACCCACTTCTACATCAATCAGAGCTCTTCCAGTGGCTAGAAATGGTCTTCCTAGAATTATAGAGGCATTCTCATCCTCCCCTGTATCAAGAATTACAAAATCTGCTGGGAGGAAGAACTTACCCACTTTGACCAAGATATTCTCCACTAATCCGTATGCAGGCTTCATAGATTTGTCTGCCATCTGTAATGCTATCTTTGTGGGTTGTGCCTCTTGGATCTACAGCTTCTTCATCACAGACAAGGGCATAAATTGATGCTTGCTCCCAGATCACATAACGCTTTCTCAAAGGTTGGGCTCCCAATGGTGCATGAAATTTGAAAGCTCCCTGGATCTGGCATCTTCTTTGGTAAGTTATTCTGAATGATGGCACTGCATTCTTTAGTCAGGACCACTGTCTCATCTCCTTTTAAAGGCTTCTTCTTTGACAACAGCTCCTTCATGAACTTGGCATAGAGAGGCATTTGTTCCAAAACCTCAGCAAAAGGAATATTGATTTGCAACTTTCTGAAGACTTCCAAGAACTTTGAAAACTGCTTGTCCTTGGTCTCCTTTTGAAGTCTCTGAGGATATGGCATTTTAGGCTTGTACTCGAGAGCCTTTGGCAAAGTAGGATAAGTGTCAAGAGAGTCTGGGAATGGGTTGTCTGCACGCTTTGGAGGGGTGTGCTCCACTTCTCCCTTCTTCTCCTCTGGAGCTTCCTTTTCAACTAACTCTTCATTGGCCTTGGTCTCAGAGCCAGATACTTTACCATTTCTCAATTGAATAACCTTGCAATCTTCTCCTGGGTTCACCACTGTATCCTCTTGAAATGTACTTGCAGACCTCTCAAGTATTTGCTTGTCAGTTGGCCCACTAGCACCTCTAAGTTTCTAATGGAGGCTCTGGTTTCCTGCATAACTTGTGCTTCCGTACTTGCCACTTGTCCACTTATCAAGGTGATAGCCTTGCATTCCTCTCTTGGATTTGGAATTGTGTTACCAGGAAGGCTATTAGTGATCCTCTGATCAATTTCAGTGACTTTTATGGCTAATTGACCTATTTGAATCTCCAGGTTCTTGATGGATGCTCTGGTTTCCTGTCTAAAAACTGTCAATATTGCTTCCAAGTCATTGTTCTGCTGGAAACCACCCTGAGAACTATTGTTGAAGTTCTGAGGTCTCTGAGGTTGGTCCTTCCATCCAAAATTTGGGTGATTTCTCTATTCCTGGTTGTATGTCTTAGAATATGGATCATTGTTGGGATTCCTAGGACCACTCCCCATGTAATTCACCTGTTCAGAAGAAGGTTGAGCATAATCATAATTATCATTTTGCACAAAATTACTTGTCATGTCATAGGAGATTTCTTGTGGTGAATTTTGTGTGTTGATAGTTGAGACTTGCATGCCACCCATCTGTTGAGTAAGTAGATTTATTTGCTGAGACATCAGCTTGTTCTGAGTAAGAAGAGCATTAACAGCTTCTACTTCCAACACGCCTCTCTTCTGAGGGATCTCAGAGTTCACAAGATTCCTGTTAGATGAGTATAAATATTGGTTGCTTGCAACCAATTCAATCAGCTCAATAGTCTCCTCTGGTGTCTTCTTCTTGTGCAGTGAACCGTCTGCAGAAGTGTCTAGGCTCATTTTGGACATCTCACCCAAACCTTCATAAAAGATATCTAGTTGGGTCCATTTGGAGAACATGTCCGGAGGGTATTGCCTAGTCAGTAGCTTGTATCTCTTCCAAGCTTCATAAAGAGTTTCACCCTCCTTCTGTCTGAAAGTCTGAACCTCCAACCTGAGCTTAGTCAGCTTCTTTGGTGGGAAAAATTTAGCGAGAAATTCTGTAACAACCTTTTTCCAAGTATTCAGACTCTCCGTTGGTTGTGAATCTAACCACAGCTTTGCTTTATCCCTCAGACCAAATGGAAAGAGCATGAGTTTGTACACCTCTGGGTTCACTCCATTTGTCTTCACAGTATCATAAATCTGCAGAAAATCAGATATAAACTGATTTGGATCTTCATGAGGAAGTCCATGATATTGGCAGTTTTGTTGCACCAGGGTGACTAATTGTGGCTTCAACTCAAAGTTGTTTGCAGCTATAGGAGGCACCACAATGCTTTTTCCATAAAGATCCACAGTAGGGGTAGAATAAGAGCCAAGCACTCTCCTTTGTTGCTCATCCCCATTCGGATTTGCCACATTGGCATTAGCATTATTGTTAGGATCCATAGTGGACTCTGTAGCCTTGTAAAGTCTTGCTTGTTGCAAATGCCGCCTGAAAGTTCTTTCAGGTTCAGGATCAAAGTCTAAGAGATGTTCTTTGTCTCTGTTCCTACGCATACACAAACAGAAAACAAGAAAAGATGGGACTCTCTACGTCAGAGTGTAGAGAAGTCCCTGTGAGGTAACCTGTGTAAAGAAATAAAATAAAAATACTAAATAAATAAATAAAAAAATTAAAAATTACAATTAAATTAAGACAAAAATTTTGAAATTATTAAGCCAAAATAAGAAATAAAAATAAAAATAAAATTAATTAGAGAACAACAAAATTAATTTCAGAAATTAAGAAAAATATTGGTGCTATTTATTTATTTATTTAAATTTTTATTTATTTTTTTAAATAATACAAGTAAAATAAAATAAAAAAGGATACGGTATAAAGGAAAGGGGGGAAAGTAAACGAAAAGGAAAAAGAAAAAAAAATAACGTATAGGAAAAAAAAGAAAAAATTAATGTAAAGGAAAAAAAGAAAAAATAACGTAAAAAAAAGAAATGCAAAATAAAAATTAATATATATATATATATATATATATATATATATATATATATATATATATATATATAAAAGCAATCAAACAACGAATAATTGTTAATCACTATCAATCCCCGGCAACGGCACCAAAGACTTGGTGCGGTATTTGTAACCCACTAACTTACCGGCAAGTGCACCGGGTCGTACCAAGTAATACCTTACGTGAGTAAGGGTCGATCCTACGAGGATTGATGGATTAAGCAACAATAGTGTTTGATAGGCTTAGTTAGACAAACAGAAAATGGTATTGAGATGCAATATAAAAGACATTAAACAATATAAAGAATATTGAAGAAAGGCAAGTAAATACTTTGGAAAAAATATGGAGAAGATAGTTAAGGCTTCAGAGTTATCTATTTTCCGGATTGACTTTTCTTATTAACTATTTTAATCATGGAAGATTTAATTCATGGCAAACTACATGTGACTAGACCCTAATTCCTTAGACCTTCCTAGTCTCCTCTAAAATTCATCAACAGCTAATTCCTTAGTCAATTAATTCCAATTAGAGGGTGATGATCAAATTCCAGTTTATATGCCATAAAAACTCTAATTACCCAAAAATAAAAGGATTATATATCACGTATCCCGTTAAATCCAGATAATTAAAATTTAGGAGAATTTGTTTTCAAGCTGTTGTTCAAGTAAAGAGCTTTTCCAAGTTATACAAGAACTCAAATAGAAAGAGGGTCATACTTCCGTTCCACCCAAATTCATAAAATAAAGAACGAAAATAATTCTTAAATATAAATCAAGACATGAATTAAAATAGAGAAACAATAAAATCAATCCATACAATAGATAGAGCTCCTAACCTTAACAATGGAGGTTTAGTTGCTCATGGAAAAGAGAAAATAAGGATTCAGGTAAAATGTACTGAGTTCCAATCTGATGGATCTGAATCACCTTTTATAACTAATCCGAATAATTTAAAAATCAAATTTCTAAAATTAAAATTAAAATAATATCTTTTCCTAAAAAAAATCAAATTTGAATTTAAATTCGAGTTAATTAACAAGTCTTCAGCTAATGGGTGGGGACCACTTGATTTGTCCATTCTGCAGCTTCTAATCTGTGTTTTCTGGGCTAGAAACTGGGTCAAAACAGCCCAGAAATTGCCCCCAACGTCTTTCTGCATTTTTTGCACGTTGCGTATGTCACGCGTACGCGTCGGTCACGCGCACGCGTCTATGGTCTTTTTCCGCGAGTCACGCGTACGCGTCAGTCACGCGCACGCGTCGCTGAGCAAATCTTCGAATTACGCGTATACGTCAGTCACGCGCACGCGTCGCCATGGATACTTCCAAATCACGCACACGCGTACGCGTTGCTCGTCGCTGCCATCTTCTTTGATTCTTGTGCTGCAGAAACTCCATCAAATCCAGCCGAATTCTACCTAAAATAAACAGTATTGCACAAAACTCAAAATAGCATCCATAGTGGCTAAAATATAATTAATTCTTTATTAAATTCAACAATTTGGATGCAAATTCACTAGGAAAAGATAGGAAAGATGCTCACGCATCAGTGCGCACATACCAGAAATCACAAAATTCTGCAACTTTGCAAAATTTCAGATTTTCAACACCAGTCTTTGTATGATCATAACTTCCTCTACAAAAGTCGAAATTTTACAAACTTTATATCTATTTGAAGAGTTTTCAATAGAATTTAATTCTCAATAAGTTGCAACAATTTTTGATAACTGAGGCATAAGTTATGATCAATCAAAGTTTGCCAAAAACCAATTTTTACCAAAAGTTCACAAATTATCAACTTCCCAATTTTCACAACTCCAACCAACCAAAGCCATACCAAACTCCCATCTATAACATAATATACCTTGATGGGGTCACTTTTCACAAAGTATACCAATTTTTCCATCAAACTTCATCATGCTCAATCTCAATAATCAGATATATATAATATTCCAAGCACATATCCACCAATCATCATTCTATCACTATCAATTTTCATCATCAACTCAACCATGATTCATATTAGTAATCAATAATATTCATTCATCCAAAACTATCATATCTCAACTTCATCATTTAACCGCATCAACAACATCATTTCATTATACATCATCAACCCAAACAATCATCAACAACATATAAATTTCCAAACCTATCCTATGGGTCACTAGCCTAAGTGTCCATGAATATTATATACTACATAGAGGAAACCGAAACCATACCTTGGCCGATTTCCAATATGTCTTTAACCCCAAATTGAGTACAAGCAAGCTCTCAACCACAATCCAAGCTTTCAATTCCACTTCAACAAGCACCAACAATTTCCAATAGCTCCCCAAACTCACAATTATTCAAGCTATATATACATAAATCATCACAAATCAACCTAAAGCTCCATATAAACATAATCTCACAAGGTTTCAATGCCTCTTACCTTTCCCAATAGCTTTGGTAGCCAAAATCCAATGCTAAGCAAGGATTAGAGTGAACCTAAATATCTAAAATCACAAAAACTCACTTAATCAAAAGTCCTAAATTTTCGAAATTTTGAAGAGAAGAACTGAGAAGATTTCATGGTTATCTCACTACTTTCTTGGGTGTGTTTTGTAGAGCTCTTCACAAGGAATGCGTAGCTGTAAACGGTGCGGCGATCGGAGCTCTATAGATCAAGATATGAGCTTGGGAAGAAGATGGTGAATAGTGCTTTCTCTTTTCCTCTCCCTCTTTTCTTTTCTGGTGGATGTGTTGTGTTATGAGTGTGTTGTGGCTGAAGTGCATCATTAATAGCTCTATTTATATGTTGGGCTTGGGCCCAACTTGGGCCTGGTCCAACCCGTTAGCGTTTTTAGCCCGTTCGGCCTGACTTCGGGCCAAACCTTTAAAATTAACGCCTGGTTGTCGACTTCTAATATTTTTATAAGGTTTTTGACTGTTTTTCACTTTTTTCTCGCGCAACACTGGGCGGACTTGAATCGGTTCAATCGCCAGTTCGTGGTTTTTCACGATTTTTCGCAGAAAGCACATTTTCTGACTCAGAAAGACCTACTGAGTCCAAAAATCACATTTAAATCCTCAACTTCTCATTCTAAATTTTTGGAATCTAATTTTGGAAATATTAATTACTTAATTAAATACTTTAATTAAGCTCGGTTCTTACAATATATCAAGTCCTATCCCTAAAAAATGCTACAAAAGTGAGGGAAAGTAAATCTAATGAACAAAAACCAGTTATCCAAAAATCTTTCCACCGTCGAGGCACAAGTCTGTAGACACCATCTTAGGATTAGTCTCGAGCATCACTTGTAGGGTACGGGAAATAAATTCTCCTCTGGTACCTCTCTGAGTATAACTCTAGTGGCAGCAGTTAAATCCAAATCCTCCACTGATGCGTGAGCATCTTTCCTATCTTTTCCTAGTGAATTTGCAATCAAATTGTTAAGTTTAATCAAGAATTAAATATCTTTTAGCCATTATGGATGCTACTTTGAGTTGTATGCAATTCGGTTTATTTCAGGTGGCATCCGAAAGGATTTGATGGAGTTTCTGTAGAAAAAGAGAAGAAAGCAAATGATGCTGTCAACCCTAACCTCCCTGTACTCCAACATAAATAGCTCGAGTTTCAGAGATCCAATTGACGTGATTTCCGTGGCATTGAAAATCTAACTTCCAGAGCTTTCCAACGATGTATAATAGTCTACACTTCTTTTCCAGCAATTTGGCAAGGGTGGCACTTAACTTGGGATTCTCCAAGTTAGGCGCCAAGATAAACTCCATACACCAATTTCTTGCTTCATAGGTGGCGCCTAACTTGGCTTTTCCCAAGTTAGGCGCCAAGACCAAAGAAACACATCCAAAGCATTCATTCATGCTCAAGTTAGGCACTACAGCTCACCAAGTTAGGTGCCAGGACCGACAACAACACTCAAAGCAATTCGGCTAGTCCAAGTTAGGCGCTACACCTCACCAAGTTAGGCACCAGGACTAACAACAAGACTCAAAGCAATTCGGCCAGGTCCAAGTTAGGCGCCACTCCCTTCCAAGTTAGGCGCCAGCTATAGGAATCAAGGTGGTCCCCATTCATCAATTGAAGATGCACGAAGATCATCATTTAATTTTGATTAAACTTTTATTTCATTTATAAATAGGAAAATATATTATTTAGTTTAAGAAAATATATTTTACATTAATTAGGATTAGATATAAAAGGGAAAAGAATAAGCCATTCAGGCTCTTCTCTTCTCTTCTACCTCTTTTCGCGCTTTACAGTTTTACAGAACCCTTGTTTTTTCTCTAAACCATGAGCGACTAAACCTCCACTGTTAAGGTTAGGAGCTCTGTCTATCGTATGAATTGACACTATTACTCTTCTATTTTAATTCATGTACTGATTTCTATTTTAAGAATTGTTTTCGTTCTTTATCTTATGAATCTGGGTGGAACGGAAGTATGACCCTTGTTCTAATTGAGTTCTTGTAAAACTTGGAAAAGCTCTTTACTTGAACAACATCTTGAAAACAATTTCTCCTAAACTTATAAATATCTGGACTTAACGGGATACGTGACATATAATCCTCTTATATTTGGGTAATTAGAGTTTCTGTGGCATATAAACTAGAATTGAACTTAACCTTCTGATTGGAATCAAGTGACCAAGGAATTCGCGGTTAATGAAGGTTAGAGGAGACTAAAAAGGTCTAAGGAATTAGGGTTTAGTCACATATAGTTTTCCATTAATTGAATCTTGCATGATTAAAATAGTTAGTAAGAAAAGTCAATCCGGAAGATAGATATCTCTGAAACCTTAACTATTTTTTCCATATATATTTCACCTCAATTTGTTGCATGTTTTCTGATTCTCTGAATTATTGTTTGATGCAATTGAACTCTCAACACTCTTTTCTGTTTTTCTAACCAAGTAAATCACTGAACCATTGTTGCTTAGTCCATCAATCCTCATGGGATCGACCCTCATTCACTTGAGGTACTACTTGGTACGACCCAGTGCATTTGCCGGTAAGTTTGTGGTATTCAAATTACGGACCCAGTTTTTAGCGCCGTTGTCAGGGATTGACTGTGATTGACAACTGTTAGTTGTTTGATTGCTTAGATTAGGCTTTTTAGTTTTAATTTTATTTAATTTTGCTTTATAATTTTCAAAAATTTAGTGCTATTATTTTTTCTTAATTTCTGAAATTATGTTTGGTACTACCTACTTAGTTTTATTTTAATTTTCCTATTTAATTTTCTTTATAAATTTCAAATTTCCTTGCTTAATTTTAGTCATCATTTTTGAAAGTTTTTGGCTTTAATTGTTTTGTGTTTTACTTTATTTCTTTACACAGGTTACCTCACTTGAAATTCTCTACACTCTAACATAGAAAATCCTACTTTCCTTATTTTCTGTCTGTTTATGAGCAGGAACAAAAGATTAGGAACCTCTTACAGATTTTGATCCTGAACCTGAAAGGACTTTATGGCGGCGCTTGCAACAAGCTAGACTTTATAAGGCTAGTGAAAATCTGACAGAGACCTTTGAAAGGGAAGCTGCAGAGTCCACCATAGATCATAATCGTACTGTCAATGCCAATGTGGCAAATCTGAATGAGAATGAACAACCTAGAAGAGTGCTTGGCTCATACATTGCCCCCAATGCAGATCTTTGTGAAAAAAGTATTGTGGTACCTTCTATAGCTGCAAACAACTTTGAACTGAAGCCTCAGCTAGTCACTCTTGTGCAACAAAATTGTCAGTATCATGGACTTCCTCAGGAAGACCCAAATTAATTTATTTCTAATTTTCTGCAGATTTGTGATACTGTGAAGACGAATGGAGTGAATCCTGAGGTTTACAAACTCATGCTCTTCCCATTTGTTTTAAGGGATAGAGCAAAGCTGTTGCTAGATTCTCAACCCAAGGAGAGCTTGGACACTTGAGATAAAGTGGTCACTGGATTTCTGACTAAATTTTTCCCACCACAAAAGCTAACTAAGCTATGGGTAGAGGTTCAGACCTTTTGACAGAAAGATGATGAGACCTTCTATGAATCTTGGGAGAGATACAAGCTACTGACCAGGCAATGCCCTCCGGACATGTTTTCTAAATGGACTCAGCTGGATATTTTTTATGAGGGCTTATGTGAAATGTCCAAAATATGTTTAGATAATTCTGCAAGTAGTTCATTGCACATGAAGAAGACACCAAAGGAGACTACTGAGCTTATTGAGTTGGTTGCTAACAACCAATATCTCTACTCATCTAACAGGAATTCTGTGAACTCTGGACCCCTCAGAAGAAAGGTGTTTTGAAAGTAGAGGCTTTTAATGCTCTTCTTGCTCAGAACAAAATTTTGTCTCAGCAGATGAATTTGATTACTCAACAATTGAGTGGGATGCAGGTTTCATCTGTTAATACTCAGAATGCACCTCAAGATGCTCCTTATGACATGACTGGCAACTCTATGCAAGGTGAGAATTATGATTATGATCAATCTCCTTCTGAATAGGTCAACTACATGGGGAATGCTCCTAGAAACCCCAATAATGATCCATATGCTAAGACTTATAATCAGGAGTGGAGAAATCACCCAAATTTGGGGTGGAGAGAGCAACCTCAAAGATTATAGAATCTTAACAATAATTCTCAGAGCAGTTCCCAGCAGAGTAATTATAATAATCACCAGTTTCAGCCTCATCAACAACAACTACCTCAGCAGGCAAATTTTTAACCCCAGAAGAACACTGATTTGTAAGCACTACTAGCTAGTTTTATGCAAGAGACTAGAGCTTCACTCAGAAACTTGGAGGTGCAAGTAAGCCAGTTGAGCAAATAAGTACCTGAGTGGCCTTCAAGTTCATATCCTGGTGATACAGTGGTAAACCCAAGAGAAGATTGCAAGGCCATTCAATTGAGAAGTGGTAAAGTAGCTGGTTTTGAGACTAAGGTCAATGAGGAGCTAGTTGAAAAAGAAGCTCTAGAGGAGAAGAAAGAAGAGGTGGAGCACGTCCCTCCTAGGTGTGCAGATAACTCATTCCCAGTCTCTCTTATCACTCATCCTACATTGCCAAAGGCTCCTGAGTACAAGCCTACAATGCCATAACCTCAGAGACTTCAGAAGGCTTCCAAAGACAAGTAATTTTCTAGATTCTTAGAAGTCTTCAAGAAGCTTCAAATCAACATTCCTTTTATAGAGGCTCTTGAGCAAATGCCTCTCTATACTAAATTCATGAAAGAACTATTGACTAAAAAGAGGAATTGAAAGGAAAAAGAGACAGTGGTGTTAACTAAGGAATGTAGTGCTATTATTCAACATAACATTCAGGAAGCTTTGTAATTCCTTGTACCATTGGAGATATCACTATTCAGAGAGCTTTGTGTGATCTTGGAGCTAGCATCAACCTCATGTCACTTTTAGAGATGAAAAAGCTCAAGATTGAGGAGGTAAGACCCACTTGTATTTCTCTTCAACTTGTTGATCTTTCTATTAAATTTCCTGTGGGGGTTCTTGAGGATTTACTTGTGAAAGTGGGGCCATTTATTTTTCCTACTGATTTTGTCATATTGGATATGTGAATGGGCGGAAATACACCGATTAAGAATTTATAGAGAAAAAAGCGTTGCAAGTACAGTTCTTAGCCGACGAAAATTCCGCTTATCAATTTAAAAAGGGTTGTTACAAATGAAGAATAAAAATACTGGGAGTAGAAATCCCAGGTCGTCTCCCAACGAGTTGACAAAAGAGTGCTATTTTATTAGTCAGGAATTTTCTGAGAAATTTTAAGAGTTGGAGAACAGGAAAATAAATAATTATAAATTAAGGAAATGGAAATTAACAAGAGAATTTATATAATCGAAATAAAATGCCTTGACTGGGAGAAGATTAATTGGAATTTCTATCCTTGTTGAATTTTTCCAAGTGTAATGGTAATAAGTTGTTGTTTCTACTTAGTTATCCTTTACTGAATAAAGGAAAGTCAAGTAACTAACTAACCAACTCTGAATCCCAAGTCTTGATCCTCTCCTAAGGAAGGATTAGAGTTAGAGACTAGAGAGCTAGCCAATAACTTCCAATTTCCAATTGACACTTGAGTATTCCAACTCAAGGGTCTCCTTTTAATCAACTCCCAAGTCAAGTTGGGAGTCTACTCCATTGACATGAATACAACCTTCACAGACATATAAAGGGAATAAAAAGAAGACATGATAAACTAAATAAAATAATAACTGAAAATGAATTAAAGGTAAAAATAGTTCTATGCATTATTAAATCCTAAAATCATAAACATACGTATCTGAACAGGGTTAATGGGCGATTAAAAGAGTAAGGGAATAAGGAAACAAACTAGAATAATGGAAACTTTAACGGAGGTATTGACTCTTCTCAATATCCAAATCAAAAGCTAAAATCTAAAACTATGAATATGAAGAAACCTAGAGGAAGTAGTAATTCCTCTCTAAGATTCTAATCTAAAATTAAAAACTATGCGAATGAGAATGTGTGTTAAGTCTCTGCTTGTCCCCTGGCTCTAGTCTGTATTTTTAGGCCGAAAACTGGGTCCAAACTTAGCCCAAAATCGCCCCCAGCGTCTTCTGCATTTTCTGCACGTGGCGCATGTCACGCGTACGCGTCAGTCACGCGTACGCGTCGATTGTCTTCTTCGCGTGTCACGCGTACGCGTAAGGTACGTGCACGTGTCTCTGTGCAAACTCGCTTCTCACGCGTACGTGTCAGGTGCGCGCATGCGTGGCTGTGCAAATTTTCAAATCACGCGCACGCGGGAGCCATGCGTGCACGTCGTTCCTCGCTGGTTGTCTCCTTAGTTTTTTGTGTTCCTTCCATTTTTGCAAGCTTCCTTTCCATCCTCTGAGCCATTCCTGCTTTATAAAGCCTGAAAACATTTAACACACAGATCATGGCATCGAATGGTAGATAGAGGAGTTAAAAATACACAATTTAAAGGCTTGGAAAGCAAGTTTTCAATCATAAAACAGAATTAGGAAGGATTTGTAAAATCATGCAATTTATATGAATAAGTGTGCAAAGACTTAATAAAAACCACTCCATTTAGCACAAGATAAACCACAAAATAGTGGTTTATCAATATGCAAGAGGATAAAAAGTCCTTTATTATTCTTGGAAGACCCTTTTAGCTACAGGTAGATCTCTGATTGACGTGAAAAAGGGTGAACTAACCCTGAGGGTCAATGAAGAACAGGTGGTCCTTAATGTGTTTGAAGCTATTAAAGACCCTAATGATTCTGAGGGGTGTATGAGAGTTGATGTTGTTGAACCACTTGTTCAAAAGAGGTACTAGAGGCTGAGGTACTTGATGATATTCTGGATCCTCTCTCTGAGTATGAATTGCTTGAGATTGATGATTCATCACCTCAGAAGGACATGGTGAGCACGCCTAAGGTGGAAGGAGAAGTTCCTAAGCTTGAGCTCAAGCCTTTGCCTTCTTCTTTGAAATGTGTTCCTAGGTGAAAATAATTCATATCCAGTGATTATTAGCTCTTCCTTGAAACCTGGTGAGGAAGAGGCGCTGATTACAGTGCTCAAGAGCCATAAAACAGCTCTTGGGTGGACCATTGGTGATTTAAAGGGGATTAGTCCAACCAAATATATGCACAAGATCCTTCTTGAGGATGATGCTAAATCGGTTGTGCAACCACAAAGGAGACTAAATCCAACTATGAAAGAAGTGGTCCAAAAAGAGGTAATAAAACTATTGTAAGCCGACATTATATACCCTATTTCTGACAGCCCTTGGGCGAGTCCTGTGCAGGTAGTTCCCAAGAAAGGAGGGATGGCAGTGATCAAGAATGAAAAGAATGAGCTAATTCCTACAAGGACTGTCACAGGATGGAGAATGTGCATAGACAATAGGAGGCTCAACACCACTACAAGGAAGGATCACTTCCCTCTTCCTTTCATTGATCAGATGCTTGAGAGGTTAGCTGGTCCTGCTTTTTATTGTTTTCTAGATGGATATTTTGGATATAACCAAATTGCAGTGGACCCTCAAGATCAAGAGAAGACGACATTCACATGTCCTTTTGGAGTATTTGCTTACAGGAGAATGCCATTTGGACTCTGTAATTGATAAACCACAATTTTGTGGTTTATATTGTGTAGAATTTGGGGGTTTTGTCAATATTTATCACACTTATCCACAAGAAATGCATGGTTTTGTGTTTTCTTCCTAATATTGCTTCATGATGAAAAACATGCTTATTTTGCCTTAGAATTGCTATATTTTGATCCTCTTTTATTGCCATTCGATGCCGTGATGTATTTGTTTAGTGATTTTAGGATTTATAGGACAAGAATGGCCTAGAAGAGAGAAAGAAAGCATGCACAAAAGGAAGGAACATGAAGATTTGGATTTGGGAACTTCAGCACCGACGCGCACGAGCACCTCGCGCGCACGTGTGGATGAGGATATTTGGAAGCAGCATGCAAGGATGAACGCATCCGTGCGGATCAGAGAATTCCCACCGACGCGCATGCGCACATGGCGCGCACGCGTGGATCAAAAAAGCAATCGGCGCACACGCATGCATGGCGCGCACGCGTGGAAAGCTGCACATGACCTCATTAAAGGAAATCGTGTCTGGCGATTTCTGAGGCTCATCAGGTCTAAATTCAAGCTGTTTCTGCATGGAAAAGACCCAAGGATGCTATGGGGAAAAGGGGGATCAATCATTTTACACTTAGACACAATTTTAGTTAGTTTTTAGGTTCTTTGTTCTTATAGGGAGAGAAACCTTTGTTCCTCTCTAGATCTAGCTTTAATTTGATCTTCCCTTGTTGAATTCTGAATTGGATCTTGTTAATTACTAGTTTTAATTGTTTAATTTGAATTCTCTATTATAATTTTGTTTAGATCTTGTGCTAGTTTTATGTTCCTTTGTTGTTTGTCATTTTATACCCATTTCATGAATTTTGTAGATCTTGATTTGTTATTGTTGCATTGATGATTTCCATGATTAATTGTGTTGTTTGAGTGATTGTATGTTAATAATTGTTAGTGGGTACTTGTTAGTTCCAATTTAATTGTAATTTAATTAGATCTTTTATTAATGCTTACCATGTGTTTGATGAAATGTTTCCTTTGATTATGGAATAGTTCTGTTTACTCTTGGCCTAGGCTAAGGGAATTGGGTAAGCTTGAGTCATTGGGTCTAATGGATTTGATGATTTGGGAACCCTTAGTGGTCAATTTGATAGCCATTAACACTAGCCTACTACCAAGTTAATTGGTAGTTAGGTTGGACCTTATGGGTTGATGTTGACCAAACCATTTAACATACTTAAAGTATGGAAGTAGACTTAATGAGTTTGGTTCCTCATAATTGTCAAGATATGGTTATTAGACAAGGATAGTGATCTCAATTCCCATTCCAAGCCAAGAGTTGCTTTTATTATTCATATTTGAAAACCCAAAAATCTTGATTGCTTTATCTTAGTTGTAGTTACTTGTTTAGTTTAGAATAGAATTACTTTGGATGTTATTTTATAAGTTTGGAATTATTTACATTTTTCTCTAATTGTTTGCATTAGTTTCTTGCATTCCAAGATTACTTGCTTGTTGAGATTCCTAGTTTAATTTCTTGCTCAAGACTTGCAACCCCGGATTTCTAACCAAAGTTGAAGTACATGTTTGCCTATTCCTTGTGAGACAACCCGAGGTTTGAATACTTCGGTTACTTTTATTGGGGTTGAACTTGTGACAACCAAATTCCTTCTAAATTTGATACTCGAGGATTGTTGTTGGGAAGAGCTATACTTGCAACGGGATTTTATTGAGAAATTCTATACCAACATAGTCCACGAGGGCCATCAAATTTTTGGCGCCGTTGCCGGGGAATGGTTGCAACATATGCCTTGATATTGGTTATGTGAATATGTGAATATTGTAGATAGTTTACTTTCTTTCAATACTTAGCTATAGTTTAGAATTCTTTTGTATGTGTGCTATGACTCCCAAGTTTGATGACTCGGTCTCAACCGAATTCTAGCTTAGCCGAGTTTGATCCTGAGATTGAAAAAACCTTGTTACACACTCGGCAAGCTAGACGGCGGTTGGATTATACGGCTAGTACTTCGGCATCTCTTGAGGAACATACCAAATCACTAGACGGTACTGAGAGTGACTTGGAGTCCGCTACTTCCTATTCTTCTGTTGGCACTACTAATACATCTTTGCATCCTACAGGTGAGCCATACATGGCGGAGCCACGACGGATCACTTTGCATGAGCAAGGAGCTCCGGATATCATACTTCAACCTTTGCAAGCAAGGTATCCTAACCTTGATCTAAACTTTGAGTTGAAGAGTAGCTTGATAGATCTACTTCCTAAGTATCATGGGTTGCCGGGCCAAGACCCCATCCGACATCTAAGAGATTTTCAAGTTGCTTGTTCTACGGCTCGAAGGCATGGAGCCGATGAGTTGGCTATTATGGTTTTTGCCTTCCCTTTCTCTCTTGAAGGGCAAGCAAAGATGTGGTTTTATTCACAATCGGATGAGATTGTGACCAATTGGGATTTCTTGAGAAGAGAGTTTCTAGATAAATTCTTTCCACCGGAGAAGACCGACTACATTCGGAAGGAGATTTCGGGTATAATGCAAAAGGACCAAGAGAGTTTGTATGAGTATTGGACTCGGTTCAAGAGGCTATTAGAATCTTGTCCACACCATGGATTGAACACTCACTTGCTTATTAGTTACTTCACTGGAGGTCTTTGTGCGAAAGATAGAAGATTTCTCACCGCTTCTAGTAGCGGTTCCCTTTCAAAGAACAAGACGGAGGGAGAAGCTTGGAAATTGATAGATGATGTTGCCGAGGCTACACAACATGTAAGGGTAAGAAGTAATCCTCTCAAGGGTGTGGTAGAACCATCCCCTACTGAAGCAAGCTTAACCAAGGCGCTTGGGGACATGACTACTATACTCACTCAAATACAAAAAGATCAAAAGGAATACTACTCCATCCAAGCCATCCAAGCCCCACCTCAAGTTGCTCAACTTGAAGGCCCTCCTAGAATTTGTGGTTTGTGCTTTAGCACCACGCATTACACTGATCAATGCCTTTATTGTGGCCAATGTGAATTACAATAACCTTCCGCCCTATCCTTCTCAAGGCCAAAACAACTACTTTCATGGTAGTAATCAAAATCAAGAGTGGAGAGACAATGTACAAGGGCAATCAAAACCAAAGGTGGAACAACTACTCTTCTCATTACAACAACCACCAAGCCAATCAAAATCACCACAACCAAAACCAAAACAACTACACCAAATACCAAGCACCACACCTGATGAGCGGATAATTTATACACTTTTTGGCATTGTTTTTAGTATGTTTTTAGTAGGATCTAGTTACTTTTAGGGATGTTTTTATTAGTTTTTATGTTAAATTCACATTTCTGGACTTTACTATGAGTTTGTGTATTTTTCTGTGATTTCAGGTATTTTCTGGCTGAAATTGAGGGACTTGAGCAAAAATCAGATTCAGAGGTTGAAGAAGGACTGCTGATGCTGTTGGATTCTGACCTCCTTGCACTCAAAGTATATTTTCTGGAGCTACAGAACTCCAAATGGTGCGCTTCCAATTGCGTTGGAAAGTAGACATCTAGGACTTTCCAGCAATATATAATAGTCTATACTTTGCCCGAGTTTAGACGATGCAAAAGGGCGTTGAACGCCAGTTCTACGCTGCAGTCTGGAGTTAAACGCCAGAAACATGTTACAAACCAGAGTTGAACGCCAAAAATACGTTACAACTTGGCGTTCAACTCCAAAAGAAGCCTCTACATGTGTAAACTTCAAGCTCAGCCCAAGCACACACCAAGTGGGCCCCGGAAGTGGATTTATGCATCAATTACTTACTTTTGTAAACCCTAGTAGCTAGTTTAGTATAAATAGGACTTTTTACTATTATATTATCATCTGATGATTTTTTAGTTCAACCTTGGATCATATTGATCACGTTGGGGGCTGGCCATTCGGCCATGCCTGGACCTTCATCACTTATGTATTTTCAACGGTAGAGTTTCTGCACTCGATAGATTAAGGTGTGGAGCTTTGCTGTTCCTCATGATTTAATGCAAAGTACTACTGTTTTCTATTCAATTCAACTTATTCCGCTTCTAAGATATCCATTCGCACCCAAGAACATGATGAATGTGATGATTATGTGACGCTCATCATCATTCTCACTTATGAACGCGTGCCTGACAAACACTTCCGTTCTACATGCAAACAAGCTAGAATGAATATCTCTTGGATATCTAATACAGGGGACCGAGTCCGAGATATTAGAGTCTTCGTGGTATAAGTTAGAACCCATGGATGGCCATTCCTGAGATCCAAAAAGTCTAAACTTGTCTGTGGTATTTCGAGTAGGATCTGGGAAGGGATGGCTGTGACGAACTTCAAACTCGCGAGTGCTGGATGTAGTGACAGACGCAAAAGGAGGGTGAACCCTATTCCAGTATGATCGAGAACCTCCAGATGATTAGCCGTGCCGTGACAGAGCATTTGGACCTTTTTCACAGAGAGGATGGGATATAGCCATTGACAACGGTGATGCCCTATATAAAGCTTGCCATGAAAAGGAATAGGAAGGATTGGATGAAGACAACAGGAAAGCAGAGGTTCAGAGGAACGAAAGCATCTCTATACGCTTATCTGAAATTCTCACCAATGATTTACATAAGTATTTCTATCTTTATTTTCTGTTTATTTATTATTATTATTATTCAAAAACACCATAACCATTTGATATCTGCCTGACTGAGATTTACAAGATGACCATAGCTTGCTTCATACTAACAATCTCCGTGGGATCGACCCTTACTCACGTAAGGTTTTATAACTTGGACGACCCAGTGCACTTGCTGGTTAGTTGTATCGAAGTTGTGACAAATTATGAATTAAGATTAGAGCACCAGGTTTTTGGAGCCATTACCAGGGATCACAATTTCGTGCACCAAGTTTTGGCGCCGTTGCTGGGGATTGTTCGAGTTTGGACAATTGACGGTTCATCTCGTTGCTCAGATTAGGTAATTTTCTTTTTGTTTTATTTTCAAAAAAATTCTTCAAAAATCTTTCAAAAATTTTTTTTTTCCTTTATTTTCAAAAATTATTTTAAAATTTTTAAGAATGAATTCTAAAGTTTAAAAAATGGTATGCTGAAGTTTGGTTGGCCATCAAGCTTTAGACTAACCTGGTATGATTCCTGGAATCTTGATTGAGGACTGTGAATTCATTGCTTCCTTTTCTCTATATGTTTTCAAAAAATAAAAAATAAAAAAAAAATAAAAATATACAAAAATCCAAAAAAAAAATTTATAAAATCATAAAAATTAAAAATATTTTGTGTTTCTTGTTTGAGTCTTGAGTCAATTTTTAAGTTTGGTGTCAATTGCATTTTTTTTTCTAAAAAATTTATGCATTTTTCAAAAATTCATGCATTCATAGTGTTCTTCATGATCTTCAAGTTGTTCTTGGCCAGTCTTCTTGTTTGATCTTCATATTTTCGTGTTTTGTGTCTTTTCTTGTTTTTCATATGCATTCTTGCATTCATAGTGTCTATGCATGAAAAATTTCTAAGTTTGGTGTCTTGCATGTTTTCTTTTCTTGAAAATTTTTCAAAAATAAGTTCTTGATGTTCATCTTGACATTCATAGTGTTCTTGGTGTTCATCTTGACATTCATAGTGTTCTTGCATGCATTCATTGTTTTGATCTAAAATTCTCATGCATTGAGTCTTTTTCATGTTTTTCTCTTTCTTCATTAAAAATTCAAAAATCAAAAAAATATCTTTCCCTTTTTCTTCTCATAAATTCAAAAATTTGAGTTGACTTTTTCAAAACCTTTTAAAGTTGTTTCTTATGAGTCAAATCAAATTTTCAATTTAAAAATCATATCTTTTTCAAAATCTTTTTCAAAAATCATATCTTTTTCATTTTTCTTAATTTTATCTCATAATTTTCGAAAATATTATCAACAATTAATGTTTTGATTCAAAAATTTCAAGTTTGTTACTTTCTTGTTAAGAAAGATTCAAACTTTAAGTTCTAGAATCATATCTTGTGATTACTTGTGAGTCAAGTCATTAATTTTGATTTTAAAATTCAAATCTTTTTCAAAACTAATTTCAATCATATCTTTTCAAAAATATCTTTTTATCTTATCTTTTTCAAAATCATATCTTTTTAATCATACCTCTTCATATCATATCTTTTTCAAATATCTTTTCTAACTTCTTATCTTCTTATCTTTTAAAAATTAATTTTCAAAATTTGTTTCAACTAACTAATTGACTTTTTGTTTGTTTCTTATCTCTTTCAAAACTACCTAACTAACTATCCCTCTCTAATTTTCGAAAATACCTCCCTCTTTTTTTCAAAAATTCTTTTTAATTAATTAATTGTTTTAAATTTTAATTTTAATTTTATCTTAATTTTCGAAAATCATTGACTCTTTTTCAAAATTTATTTTTCGAAATTCCCTCTCTCCCATCTCCTTCTATTTATTTATTACTTACTAACACTTCTCTTCATCTCATATCTCTGCTCTCCTCACCCTTGTGTTTGGATTCTCCTCCCTTCTCTTTCCTTACATTACATTCTTTTCTTCTTCTACTCACACAAAAAAATCTCTATACTGTGACATAAAGGATTCCATATTTTCTTTGTTATTCCCTTCTTTGTCATATGAGCAGAAGCAAGGACAAGAACATTCTTGTTGAAGTAGATCCTGAACCTGAAAGGACTCTGAAAAAGAAACTAAGAGAAGCTAAAATACAACAATCCAGAGACAACCTTACAGGAATTTTCGAACAGGAAAAGGAGATGGCAGCCGAAAATAATAATAATGCAAGGAGGATGCTTGGTGACTTTACTGCACCTAATTCCAATTTACATGGAAGAAGCATCTCAATTCCTACCATTGGAGCAAACAACTTTGAGCTGAAACCTCAATTAGTTTCTCTGATGCAGCAGAACTACAAGTTTCATGGACTTCCATCTGAAGATCCTTTTCAGTTCTTAATTGAATTCTTGTAGATCTATGATACTGTTAAGACCAATGGGGTTGATCCTGAGGTCTACAGGTTTATGCTTTTCCTGTTTGCTGTAAGAGACAGAGCTAGAGTGTGGTTGGACTCTCAACCTAAGGATAGCCTGAACTCTTGGGATAAGCTGGTCAAGGCTTTCTTAGCCAAGTTTTTTCCTCCTCAAAAGCTGAGTAAGCTTAGAGTGGATGTTCAAACCTTTAGACAGAAAGAAGGTGAATCCCTCTATGAAGCTTGGGAGAGATACAAGGAACTGACCAAAAAGTGTCCTTCTGACATGCTTTCAGAATGGACCATCCTGGATATATTCTATGATGGTCTGTCTGAATTAGCTAAGATGTCATTGGATACTTCTGCAGGTGGATCCATTCACCTAAAGAAAATGCCTGCAGAAGCTCAAGAACTCATTTACATGGTTGCAAATAACCAGTTCATGTACACTTCTGAGAGGAATCCTGTGAGTAATGGGACGCCTCAGAAGAAGGGAGTTCTTGAAATTGATACTCTGAATGCCATATTGGCTCAGAATAAAATATTAACTCAGCAAGTCAATATGATTTCTTAGAGTCTGAATGGAATGTAAGCCGCATCCAACAGTACTCAAGAGGCATCTTCTGAAGAAGAAGCTTATGATCCTGAGAACCCTGCAATTGCAGAGGTGAATTACATGGGTGAACCCTATGGAAACACCTATAATCCCTCATGGAGAAATCACCCAAATCTCTCATGGAAGGATCAACAAAATCCTCAACAAGGATTTAATAATGGTGGAAGAAACAGGTTTAGCAATAGCAAGCCTTTTCCATCATCCACTCAGCAACAGACAGAGAACTCTGAACAAAATACCTCTAATTTAGCAAACTTAGTCTCTGATCTATCTAAGGCCACTCTGAGTTTCATGAATGAAACAAGGTCCTCCATTAGAAATTTGGAGGCACAAGTGGGCCAGCTGAGTAAGAAGATCACTAAAACCCCTCCTAATTCTCTCCCAAGCAATACAGAAGAAAATCCAAAAGGAGAGTGCAAGGCCATTGATATAACCATCATGGCCGAATCCAAGGAGGAAGGGGAGGATGTGAATCCCAAGGAGGAAGACCTCCTGGGATGTCCAGTGATCAATATGGAGTTTTCCTCTGAGGAACCAAAGGAATCTGAGACTCATCTAGAGACCATAGAGATTCCATTGAACCTCCTTATGCCATTCATGAGCTCTGAAGAGTATTCTTCTTCTGAAGAGAATGAAGATGTTACTAAAGAGCAAGTTGCCAAGTTCCTTGGTGCAATCATGAAGCTGAATGCCAATTTATTTGGTAATGAAACTTGGGGAGATGAACCTCCCCTGTTCACCAATGAACTAAATGCATTGGATCAACTGAGATTGCCTCAGAAGAAGCAGGATCCTGGAAAGTTCCTAATACCTTGTACCATAGGCACCATGACCTTTGAGAAGGCTCTATGTGACCTTGGATCAGGAATAAACCTCATGCCACTCTCTGTAATGGAGAAACTGGGAATCTTTGAGGTGCAAGCTGCTAGAATCTCATTAGAGATGGCAGACAATTCAAGAAAAGAGGCTTATGGACAAGTAGAGGACATGCTAGTAAAGGTTGCAGGCCTTTACATCCCTGCTGATTTCATAATCCTAGACACTGGAAAGGATGAGGATGAATCCATCATCCTTGGAAGACCCTTCCTAGCCACAGCAAAAGCTGTGATTGATGTTAACAGAGGTGAATTAGTCCTTCAATTGGATGAGGACTCCCTTGTGTTTAAAACTCAAGGTCATCCTTCTATAAACATGGAAAAGAGGCACAGTAAGCTTCTCTCAGTATAGAGTCAACTAAAGCCCCACAGTCAAACTCTAAGTTTGGTGTTGGGAGGCCTCAGCCAAACTCTAAGTTTGGTGTTGAACTCCCATATCCAAACTCTAAGTTTGGTGTTGCGAGTCTATAAAATTGACCTAATCACTTGTGTGGATCCATGAGAGCCCACTGTCAAGCTATTGACATTAAAGAAGCGCTTGTTGGAAGGCAACCCAATTTTTATTTATCTAATTTTATTTTTATTTTATTATTCTTTCATGTTTTATTAGGTTCATGATCATGTGGAGTCACAAAATAAATAGAAAAATTAAAAACAGAATCAAAAACAGAAGAAGAAAAATCACACCCTGGAGGAAGGGCTTACTGGCATTTAAACGCCAGTAAAGAGCATCTGGCTGGCGTTCAACGCTAGAACAGAGCATGGATCTGGCGTTGAACGCCCAAAACAAGCAGCATCCTGGCGTTCAGATGCCAGGAATGCACACTGAGGAAAGCTGGAGCTGAACGCCAGAAACAAGCATAGAACTGGCGTTCAACGCCAGAATTGCATGCAAAGGCATTTTACATGCCTAATTGGTGCAGGGATGCAATTCCTTGACACCTCAGGATCTGTGGACCCACAGGATCATCGTAGGATCTGTGGACCCCATAGAATCCCCACCTACCTCCACTCACCTTACCTCCTCATAATCCTATATCACCCCCTCTCTCTCCATTCATAGTCATCCCTTCTGTTTTCCATTCACCACTCACATCCATACACCCCACCTACATTCAAAATTCAAAATCTCTTTCCCACCCAAGCCCACCCATATAGCCGAATACACACATCCCTCCATCTCCTTCATATCTTCTTCTTCTTCTACTATTCTTTCTTCTTTTGCTCGAGGGCGAGCAACATTCTAAGTTTGGTGTGGTAAAAGCATAGCTTTTTTTGTTTTTCCATAACCATTGATGGCACCTAAGGCCAGAGAAACCTCTAGAAAGAGGAAAGGGAAGACAAAAGCTTCCACCTCCGAGTCATAGGAGATGGAGAGATTCATCTCAAGGGTCTATAGCTCAATGGTAGAACATTTGACTGCAAATCAAGAGATCCCTGAGATACCTCAGGGGATATATTCTCCTCCACACAATTATTGGGAGCAACTAAGGGTGGAACATCAAGAGCACTCAATCATCCTCCATGAAATTAGAGAAGATCAAAGAGCTATGAGGGAGGAGCAACAAAGATAAGGAAGAGACATAGAAGAGCTCAAGGACATCATTGGTTCCTCAAGAAGAAAACGCCACCATCACTAAGGTGGACTCATTCCTTGTTCTCAAATTTTCTGTTTTTCGTTTACTTTATGTTAAGTGTTTATCTATGTTTGTGTCTTTATTACATGATCATTAGTGTCTAAGTGTCTATGCCTTAAAGTAGTGAATATGAATCCATCACCTCTCTTAAATGAAAAATGTTTTAAAAACAAAAGAACAAGAAGTACATAGTTTCGAATTCATCCTTGAAACTAGTTTAATTATTTTGATGTGGTGACAATACTTTTTATTTTCTGAATGAATGCTTGAACAGTGCATATGTCTTTTGAAGTTTTTGTTTTAGAATGTTAAATATGTTGGCTCTTGAAAGAATGATGAACAGAAGACATGTTATTTGATAATCTAAAAAATCATAAAAATGATTTTTGAAGCAAGAAAAAGCAGTGAATACAAAGCTTGCAAAAAAAATAGAAAAAGAAAAAGCAAGCAGAAAAAGCCAAAAGCTCTTAAAACCAAAAGGCAAGAGCAAAAAGCCAATAACCCTTAAAACCAAAAGGCAAGGGTAAATAAAAAGGATCCAAGGCTTTGAGCATCAGTGGATAGGAGGGCCTAAAGGAATAAAATCCTGGCCTAAGCGGCTAAACCAAGCTGTCCCTAACCATGTGCTTGTGGCGTGAAGGTGTCAAGTGAAAACTTGAGACTGAGCGGTTAAAGTCAAGGTCCAAAGCAAAAAAGAGTGTGCTTAAGAACCCTGGACACCTCTAATTGGGGACTTTAGCAAAGCTGAGTCACAATCTGAAAAGGTTCACCCAGTTATGTGTCTGTGGCATTTATGTATCCGGTGGTAATATTGGAAAACAAAGTGCTTAGGGCCACGGCCAAGACTCATAAAGTAGCTGTGTTCAAGAATCAACATACTGAACTAGGAGAATCAATAACACTATCTGAACTCTGAGTTCCTATAGATGCCAATCATTCTGAACCTCAATGGATAAAGTGAGATGCCAAAACTATTCAAGAGGCAAAAAGCTACAAGTCCCGCTCATTTGATTGGAGCTATGTTTCATTGATAGTTTGGAATTTATAGTATATTCTCTTCTTTTTATCCTATTTGATTTTCAGTTGCTTGGGGACAAGCAACAATTTAAGTTTGGTGTTGTGATGAGCGGATAATTTATACGCTTTTTGACATTATTTTTAGTATGTTTTTAGTAGGATCTAGTTACTTTTAGGCATGTTTTTATTAGTTTTTATGTTAAATTCACATTTCTAGAATTTACTATGAGTTTGTGTATTTTTCTATGATTTCAGGTATTTTCTGGCTGAAATTGAGGGACTTGAGCAAAAATCAGATTCAGAGGTTGAAGACGGACTGCTGATGCTGTTGGATTCTAACCTGCCTGCTCTCAAAGTGGAATTTCTGAAGCTACAGAACTCCAAATGGCGCGCTTCCAATTGAGTTGGAAATTAGACATCCAGGGCTTTCCAGAAATATATAATAGTCCATACTTTGCCCGAGTTTCAATGACGAAAAAGGGCGTTGAACGCCAGTTCTACGCTGCAGTCTGGAGTTAAACGCCAGAAACACGTTACAAACCAGAGTTGAACGCCAAAAACACATTACAACTTGGCGTTCAACTCCAAAAGAAGCCTCTGCACGTGTAAACTTCAAGCTCAGCCCAAGCACACACCAAGTGGGCCCCAGAAGTGGATTTATGCATCAATTACTTACTTCTGTAAACCCTAGTAGCTAGTTTAGTATAAATAGGACTTTTTACTATTATATTATCATCTGATGATTTTTTAGTTCAACCTTGGATCATATTGATCACGTTGAGGGCTGGCCATTTGGCCATGCCTGGACCTTCATCACTTATGTATTTTCAACGGTAGAGTTTCTGCACTCGATAGATTAAGGTATGGAGCTCTGCTGTTCCTCATGATTTAATGCAAAGTACTACTGTTTTCTATTCAATTCAACTTATTCCGCTTCTAAGATATCCATTCGCACCCAAGAACATGATGAATGTGATGATTATGTGACGCTCATCATCATTCTCACTTATGAACGCGTGCCTGACAAACACTTCCGTTCTACATGCAAACAAGCTAGAATGAATATCTCTTGGCTATCTAATACAGGGGACCGAGTCCGAGATATTAGAGTCTTCGTGGTATAAGTTAGAACCCATGGATGGCCATTCCTGAGATCCGAAAAGTCTAAACCTTGTCTGTGGTATTCCGAGTAGGATCTGGGAAGGGATGGCTGTGACGAACTTCAAACTCGCGAGTGCTGGGCGTAGTGACAGACGCAAAAGGAGGGTGAACCCTATTCCAGTATGATCGAGAACCTCCAGATGATTAGCCGTGCCGTGACAGAGCATTTGGACCTTTTTCACAGAGAGGATGGGATGTAGCCTTTGACAACGGTGATGCCCTATATAAAGCTTTCCATGGAAAGGAGTAGGAAGGATTGGATGAAGACAGCAGGAAAGCAGAGGTTCAGAGGAACGAAAGCATCTCTATACGCTTATCTGAAATTTTCACCAATGATTTACATAAGTATTTCTATCTTTATTTTCTGTTTATTTATTATTATTATTCGAAAACTCCATAACCATTTGATATCCGCCTGACTGAGATTTACAAGATGACCATAGCTTGCTTCATACCAACAATCTCCGTGGGATCGACCCTTACTCACGTAAGGTTTTATTACTTGGACGACCCAGTGCACTTGCTGGTTAGTTGTATCGAAGTTGTGACAAATTATGAATTAAGATTAGAGCACCAAGTTTTTAGAGCCATTACCAGGGATCACAATTTCGTGCACCAACACCATATACAACAATCCAACCAATCCTCTTCATCTTCCACCAATCAAGTTGATGAGCTTAGAGCCACTGTGGATAAACGGAATGAGAGTTATAAGGATCAATTCGAGGCCATGAATGCTCAATTGGCCAATATCACTGATATGATCTCAAAGATGGCCATGTCCTCCAACAACACCAACCAACCCTCAAGCTCTTCTAGCCTTCCTTCCCAACCCCAACCAAACCCCAAGGGCGGTCTCAACGCCATCACTCTACGGTCGGGGACTACATTGGAGGAGATACCTCCTAGGGTCATGGAAGACATTCATAAGGAAGAAGTGGTTGTTGAAGCTCCATATAAAGAGAAGGAGGTAGACAAAAGGCAAGATGAAGAAGGTGTAAGCCTTAAGGAACCCAAGAGGAAAACTATAGTGGATGAGTCCATTTCTATCCCATTCCCTTCCTTGGTGAAGAAAGCAAAGAAAACTCCGGAATTCGATTTAAACATGCTTCAAGTGTTCAAGAAAGTTGAGGTAACCATACCACTTCTTGATGCTATCCAACAAATTCCGAAGTATGCAAAATTTCTGAAAGACTTGTGCACACACAAGGATAGGATAGGAGAGTTGGAGACATTATCCATGGATAGTTCAATTTTTTTCTTGATGGAACCTATTCCAAAGAAATGCGGTGACCCTGGACCTTGTTTGGTGTCTTGTTGTATTGGTGGACGTACTTTTCATGACTGTATGTGTGATCTAGGAGCTTGCGTAAGCATCATGCCACTTTCTATCTTTGTGCGGTTGAATTTAGCTCCATTAAAGAAGTCGGCGGCGAAGTTTGCCTTAGCCGATAAGAGTGTGATCACTGTGATGGGAATAGCAGAAGATGTACTTGTGGCAAGCAAGGACTTAGTCTTTCCGGTTGACTTTTACATCTTTGAAATGCCTCCAACAGAAAATAGAAGCTCATCCTCCGTTCTACTTGGTAGACCCTTTCTTAAGACTTCTAAATTCAAGTTAGATGCCTTCACTGGCACATATTCCTTTGAGGTTGTAGATAAGACTATCAAATTCAATTTGGAAGAAGCCATGAAGCATCCTCCCGAAGAGCATTCCGTTCTCCGATGTGATGTAATTGATGAAGTGGTAGCAGAAGTACGAGAAGAAGACCACAACAAGTTGTGCTACCATATTGTTGAAGAGACGGATGACCAAGAGGATGAACAAAAGAAAGTCGTTGAGAATGAACTCCGTGAGCTTGATGAAAAGGAACCTCAGCTTGAGGCAAAAAGTGAACTGAAGCCTCTTCCATCTCATTTGAAGTATGCTTTCTTAGAGGACAACCAAAAGTTTCTGGTCATTATTGCTAGTGAGCTTTCGAGTGAAGAAGAAGAAAAGCTCCTAGATGTTCTAAGAAGGTACAAGAAGGCAATTGGTTGGAGCCTAGCTGATATTGTGGGGATTGATCCTCGCAAGTGCATGCATCGTATATTTCTCCAAGAGGGAGCTAGGCTGGTTAGGCAACCGCAAAGGAGACTCAACCCGACCATCCTTGATGTGGTAAAGAAGGAGGTCACTAGGCTACTTGATGCGGGTATCATATACCCAATTTCTGACAGTGAATGGGTGAGCCCGGTCCAGGTTGTTCCCAAGAAATCGAGCATCACTGCGGTTAAAAAGGAGGATGGAGAAGTGGTCACCAAGAGAATACAAAATGCATGGCGAGTGTGCATCGACTACAGGAGATTGAATGCCGCTATAAGAAAGGATCACTACCCTTTGCCTTTTATCGATCAGATGTTGGACCGTTTGGCGGGTAAATCCCATTATTGCTTTCTTGATGGATTCACTAGTTACTTCCAGATTCACATTGCTCCTGAAGATCAGGAAAAGACCACATTCACTTGCCCTTTTGGCACCTTTGCCTACAAAAGGATGCCATTTAGACTATGTAATGCACCTGCTACTTTTCAGCGGTGTAACCAGTGTCTTTTCCGATCTAATGGAGAATTGTCTAGAAGTGTTTATGGATGACTTCAGTGTTTATGGAACTTCATTTGATTGTTGCTTAGAGAACTTAGCCAAGGTCTTAGCTAGATGTGTTGATACTAACCTTATCTTGAATTTTGAGAAATGTCACTTTATGGTAAGGCAAGGTATAGTGTTAGGACATGTAGTATCTCATGAAGGCATTTCTGTAGACCCGGCCAAGGTCGATGTTATCACCACTTTACCTCACCCCTCATCTGTGAGGGAGGTTCGCTCGTTTTTGGGACATGCAGGATTTTACAGGCACTTTATCAAAGATTTCAGCAAAATTGCTTTGCCATTGTCGCGCCTACTCCAAAAAGATGTGGACTTTGAGTTTGACAGTGCATATGTGAAGGCATTTGAAGAGCTAAGGAGAGTTCTTACAACAGCATCGGTTGTGCGAGGCCCCAACTGGACATTGCCATTCGAGATAATGTGCGATGTGTCAAACCATGATGTAGGTGCCTCACTTGCACAGCGCGATGGTAAACTCCCTTATGTCATTGCTTACTCTTCTAAAACACTGGATGCAGCACAATCCAACTATACCACTACAGAAAAGGAACTCCTAGCTATTGTTCATGCTTTAGATAAATTCAGATCTTATTTGCTAGGGTCCAAGATAGTGGTATACATGGATCATGCATCTTTAAAGTACTTATTGAAAAAGAATGAGTCAAAGTCTAGACTCATACGTTGGATCTTGCTTTTGCAAGAATTCGACATTGAGATTAGGGACCGGAGTGGGTCTCAAAACTTGGTTGCGGATCATTTAAGCCGCCTTGAGAATTTAAAATTTGACCCATTTCCGATCAATGACTCATTCCCATTGGATAGTTTGCATGCTGTGTCGGATAGCTTTCCTTGGATTGCCCCAATGGCGAACTACTTGGTTGCAAAAATCTTCCCTCCCAACTTTTCTAAAAACAAAAGGGACAATTTGAGGAGTGATTCCAAATACTACATTTGGGATGACCCTCACTTGTGAAAGAGGGGCGTGGACCAAGTAACTCGAAGATGTGTGCCAGAATCTGAAATTCAACCTATTCTTGAAGCTTGCCATTCATCCGAATGTGGTGGCCACTTTGGCTCACAAAGGACAGCTAAAAAGGTGTTGGATTGTGGATTCTGGTGGCCAACCTTATTCAAGGATGCTAACCGGTTCTGTGTGTCTTGCCATCAGTGTCAGAAGTCGAGAAACACGTCCCAAAAAGATGAGATACCTCAGCAACCTATGTTGTTCTGTAAGATATTTGATGTATGGGGCATTGAATTTATGGGACCGTTTCCCAACTCAAGTGGGTATCTATATATTCTGTTAGCAGTTGACTACGTGTCAAAGTGGGTAGAAGCAATACCTACCCGCCTGGACGATGCCAATACCATTGTTTCTTTTATTAGAAATCACATTGTATGCCGTTACGGGTCGCCACGAGCAATCGTGAGTGACCAAGGATCCCACTTTTGTAACAAAAAAGTAGAGACACTGCTCAAGCGCTATGGGATATTGCATAAGGTTGCCACTGCTTATCATCCGTAAACCAATGGACAAGCGGAAGTGTCCAACCGGGAGATCAAAAGAATCTTAGAGAAAGTGGTCAATCCACGAAGGAAGGATTGGAGCTTCCGGCTAGGAGATGCACTGTGGGCGTATAGGACGACCTACAAGACTCCGTTAGGGATGAGTCCCTTCTGGATTGTCTATGTTAAGGCATGCGACCTTCCGATGGAAATTGAGCGCAAAGCCTATTGGGCGGTAAAGCAGTGCAACATGGATCCAACCAAGGCGGGAGTGGCTAGGAAATTACAGCTAGAGGAGCTCGAGTGTTTGAGGAACGAAGCATATGAGAATGCCCGGATTTACAAGGAAAAGACTAAAGTATTTCATGACCATCACATCCGGAAGAAGGATTTCCAAGAAGGTGATGCGGTTTTCCTCTATAACTCGAGGCTTAGATTCATGCCTGGCAAGCTCCGTTCTAGATGGGAAGGACCCTTCAAGGTGTAGAAGATAAAGCCCTATGGAGTGGTAGAATTGTTTGATCCTAAAAGTGAAGCAACTTTCAAGGTAAATGGACATAGAGTGAAGAAGTACCATGGCTACAAACTCCCTAAAGAGCTAGAGGTGTTCCTGCTAACGGATGCACCTAGAGGAGGAGAAGCTTAAGCGACTGAGTATCCAACTTAAGGACGTTAAAGAAAAGTGCTTGGTGGGAGGTACCCCACCCTGGTAAGATCTTCCTTGTGTATACCATCTTGTTTTTAGCTTTAGATTCTTGTGAATATTGTGACTTCTTGATGTTGTTGATTGCATAGGATTGCTAGTTTTGTTGATCTTGTTGGATGATTAGGATGTTCATATAGATTTTCTTATTTTGGTATGGATGAATTGTTAAAGTGAAGAGAATGCTATGTTTTGAATAAGTGTATGAATTTGTGAAGTGTTCTCTTGACTACTAGCTTAAACACCTGCCAAAATTGTGTTAGAATAGCTTTTCTCCATGTTGTGTGGAAAAAAAAACAAGGAAAATGTGCATCTGCGTGCAAGCGCCTTGTGCGTGCGCGCGCGGGTGGTGCATTTCATACTCCTGGACCAAAAATCCGAGAGTCATGCCCACTTTGTGCCCATTTCATGCTAGGCACCCACGCGTCCGCGTACGTGCACCTTGCAATTTGACCATCGACGCGCAAGCGCACTGTGCGCGCGCGCGCCGATGGTGCTACATAAACCCCCTGGTACAAAAACCAGAGAGTTGTGCCACACTTGTGCCTAGCCTGTGCCCATACCGATGCGTCCGCATACTGCAAGCATCCGCGTCGGTCGCCAATTCACTCAGGCATGCGTCCGCGTACTGTGCGCGTCTGCGCACTGTGCTGCATGCCAACTCTGGTACAAATTACCCAAGACTTAGGCCAACTTTGTGCCAATCCTATGCTAGCGGCACAGCTACACTCGCGCGTCAGCACCATTGACGCGTACGCGTCCCTTGCCTAAATCTCACCGACGCGCCAGTGCACTGTGCGTGCGCGTGCCGGTTGCACGAACCAGTTTTAAAACTGGCGCACCCTGTTCTGTCCCTCTCCCACCTCTCTTTCTTATTTCTTTCTTCTTCTTCCTACTCCATCACCTCTCTTCTCTTCTTCTTCCACAATCCACCACCACCGTCTCTGGTTACTTACCGGGGACCACCACCGCTTCCGGTGACCCTA
Source organism: Arachis hypogaea (assembly GCF_003086295.3). Lineage (NCBI taxonomy): Eukaryota > Viridiplantae > Streptophyta > Magnoliopsida > Fabales > Fabaceae > Arachis > Arachis hypogaea. The sequence goes on along the minus strand of NC_092050.1, from coordinate 120,553,258 downwards.
TATCTCTTCTATCTCTTTCTCATCTTCACAAAAGAGAATTTTACCTTATTCTCTTACATTTTTTTTCAAGGTGCTACTTCTTCCATATCTCATCTATTACCCTCTTTGCATAATCTCTTCTTCTAGTTAGATTTTTCTTGTTTGTTTACTTATTTTCTATTTTAGTTACATGATTATATTACTTGCTTTTTATTTGCTTACTTTTCCTTTTTCTTGTTCTTCCATGGATGTTGAATTTGAGTTTTAATTTGCTTTGATAGATCTTCTTGTTGTCTCTCATTGTCTTTGTCTTTTAAGTGATGTTGTGTGATGATTGATGTTTCATTTGAGCTTCTAATTGGTTGAGTATCTCATAATTACTCATTGCTTGATAATTGCACACCAAGTGTTCGAGGAATTGCACGAATGCCATCTTGGTTTATTTTAATCATGTATCTTCAATTTGGTGCTCCCTCCTCATTCACTTGCTCTCTTCTAAATGCATTGAGTCCACTTTGCTTATCACTTGCTAATTAGATACTCATTGAACATGACTTGCTCTTTGTTATGGATGCTTGAGATTATTCTTCTCATGCCATTTTGCATGCCTCACTCCCTCTTGCATCCCATGCCAAGTGTTGTGACCCATGTCTCTATGATTACTTTGTTGCAATATTTCTTTTGGGCACTATCTTTCACTTGCATGTTTTTATTGAGATGACTTTTTGGGATTCATGTTTTCCTTTTTCCCTTTCTTTTTCAGGATGGCCACCAAGAAAGGCAGGGAGAAAGCTTCAAGGAAACCGGCCGCAAGAAGGGTACCCCAAAGGTCAAACTCTAAGGCGCACTCTTCATTAGGAGCCAAACCCCTATTTAAGAAGGCGAAAACACCCGCTCCTATTGATGAAAACGAGAAGAGCAAACCGGCAAAGGATTCTTCAAGATTCTCTAACCGCTTCTGTGAAATTGTGTTCCCCTCCATGGTTGAGAGGAACTATCATGCTGAGCATCTACTCGCTCCGCCGGACAAGGTTGCTCCTTGTATTCTACCCTGCATTGAACGGCGAGGATGGAAGTTTCTTCTGAGAAAACCACAAGAGGTCAACCTCTCATGGGTGGTAGAGTTCTACACTAACTACCATCTTCCCTCTCTTCAATCGGTATACGTACGTCAGAAGCAAGTCTCAGTTTTAGAAGAGGCTATTCAGCATGTGCTTAATGTCTTACCAGTACCAAGTGACATGGATGGCTACCAAGAGGTCTTACGTCAGCGACAAAAGTTTGGATTTGATTGGGACTCGATTCTCCGAGTCATTGCTGAACCAGTGGTATTTTGGACCCATGGTCTACTCCGGATGAGGCCCAAGTGCATTGACGCTCGCTTCCTCACTGTAGAAGCTAGAGCTTGGGCCCAGATCCTATCCCACTATGTGCTACCTAGCACTCACAAGTCGTCCTTCATGGCGGATCTCGCTTTGCTTGTTTGGTGTGTTCTCATGGAGAGACCGGTGAACATTCCACCTCTTGTCAAGCAAGCGATGGGTCAAGTCCACGGCCGTGGTAATTTGCCATTTCCAACATTGGTATCTGATTTAGTTGCTGCTGCGGGTGTTCCTTGGGAAGATATAGACACGAAGGCTATAATTCTGGCTAAGGGCGATGTGGTCCCAAGCGAAAAATACTTACATCATCCCATGAACAACCCAAGTCTTGACATAACCCTTCTATCTACTATTCCTTCTACCTTATCATCACCACCATGGCAAAGATCCACCCATCAAAGGATAGAAGGTCTACACCAGAAGATTGATAGATATGAGCAGCGCAACTAATGCCGATACACTCACATCAAGAAGCTTCTGCGTTGTGTTACCCCTAGCATGGAGGAACCCGAAATATTCACATCCACCTCAAACCCAAGTGATGGGAGTTTTGATGGAGGGGATAGTGAAGGTTCCTGTCCCGACCGCCCTTTGCGCATTGTTGGTAGCACGGAGGACCGTGCTATATTCTAAAGTGTGGGGAGGTCGTTCGACCTATCTCCATGGGTAACAATCTCTTCCTTTCAACACCCATGGATTTATCTTTTACTTAGTAGTTAGTACATTGCATGTGTAGTTAGTCTTGCTTGTAAATACTCCTTGCATGATAGCTAGTCTCTATAGAGTTACTTGGTCAAAATAATAACTTCTTTCCCAAGAAACTGTGTTTTGGGGTACCCTATCAATTTTGAAAAAAAATTTTTTTTTTTGCCTTAAACTTGCTTCAAGAATGTATTTTGGAACATAGTGATTGAGCTAAGAACACAAGCATGTAAGTTTTGAGCCTATTGTGTGGTTATATCTTCTAACCATTAATTCTCATTCTTGTGTGCATTATTCTCTCTCTATGATTGTAATCCTTGCTTTGTCTGATTCTATATGTCCATTACCTGGTGTATGAATGCATTTACATGATTGAGGCTATCATTTCAATAGTCACTTTTCCCAAACTGCCTTAACCCTTTTATCTACCATTGCTAACTAATTTTGAGCCAATGATAAACCCTCTTTGTTCTTAAATAGAGCACATCAATAATCCTAAGTGAAAAACAATGAATGTCCCTAGATTTGGATCCTTGATTAGCTTAGGTAAGTTAGGGAGTGTGTCATTCAAATGGGAGGGTGTACTTGGGAACTTGGGTAGATAAAAAGGTATGTTTGTAATTGTAATTGGAAATTTTGAAAAGTCGGAACATACTCATGTATTGAATGATTGAGCTATGTGCATTGGAACTTTTGTACATGAAACCCCAAGAAAAAGGGGACCAAAAAGAAAAAAATAAAAATATATTTTATATGTGTATATACGAAAAAAAAGAAATAGAAAAATAAAAGAAACAAAAAATAGAAAAAGAGAAAGCAATGGAAGGGGACAAAAATGCCCCAAGACAAAGTAATAATAATAATGCATATGAGATGTGAACTGAAAAGAATGCATGAGTATGCAAAAAAAAAAAAGTGAAACGTATGGGTAGTTAGGTATTGTATTATAGTTGTATAGGTTGTTCTATGTGTCTAGTGGGATCTTAAGTTAACCAAGGATTCAAATTTTAAGCTCACTTGACCATATACATTCTTACCTTCACCTTAGCCCCATTACAACCCATGAATAAGACCTCATGATACTTGTAAGCATGCATTAAGTAATTGTTGATTGTTAGATGAAAGATAAATATTGGAAAGCATGATTAAGAGAGAATTGAGTGACGAACCCTATACACTCAAGCGAATAGAGCGGATACACTTCCGGTGAGGGTTCGATGCTCAACTCCTTGTTCTCAGCTTTCACAAGCGTTCATCTAGCAAGTTATATGCACTTCATGTTGATGTTCAAATTGGTAGGATTCATGAACTACATAGCATTTTCACGTTTTATGCTCATATGTGTTCTTGGAGGATAGATTTACCCTTGACCAAGTAGATAGATGATTTTACTTTAGTTACATGCATTCATTTAGGAAATTTGCATTGCATAAACCCTTTCTTACCATGATCTTTGGTCTTTTTATTTTAAGCATGAGGATATGCTTGGTTTAAGTGTGGGGAGATTTGATAAACCCCAATTTTTTGGTTTATATTGTGTAAAATTTGGGGGTTTTTGTCAATATTTCTCACACTTATCCACAAGAAATGCATGGTTTTGTGTTCTCTTCCTAATATTGCTTCATGATGAAAAACATGCTTATTTTGCCTTAGAATTACTATATTTTGATCCTTTTTTATTGCCATTCGATGCCGTGATGTATTTGTTGAGTGATTTCAGGATTTATAGGACAAGAATGGCCTAGAAGAGAGAAAGAAAGCATGCACAAAAGAAAAGAACATGAAGATTTGGATTTTGGGAACTTCAGCACCGACGCGCACGCGTACCTCGTGCGCACCTAGTTGGAAGCGGCGCGCAAGGATGGACGCATCCGCGGATCAGAGAATTCCAACCGACGCGCACACGCACATGGCGCGCATGCGTGGATCACAAAAGCAATCGGCGCGCACGCGCGGAAAGCTGCACGTGACCTCATTAAAGGAAATCATGCCTGGCAATTTCTGAGGCTCATCAGGCCCAAATTCAAGCTGTTTCTGCTTGGAAAAGACCCAAGGATGCTAGGGGAAAAGGGGGGATCAATCATTTTACACTTAGACACAATTTTAGTTATTTTTTGGGTTCTTTGTTATTCTAGAGAGAGAAACCTTTGTTCCTCTCTAGATCTAGCTTTAATTTGATCTTTCCTTGTTGAATTTTGAATTGGATCTTGTTAATTACTAGTTTTAATTGTTTAATTTGAATTCTCTAGTATAATTTTGTTTAGATCTTGTGCTAGTTTTATGTTTCTTTGTTGTTTGTCATTTTATACCCATTTCATGAATTTTGTAGATCTTGATTTGTTATTGTTTCATTGATGATTTCCATGATTAATTGTGTTGTTTGAGTGATTGTATGTTGATAATTGTTAGTGGGTACTTGTTAGTTCCAATTTAATTACAATTTAATTAGATATTTTATTAATGCTTACCATGTGTTTGATGAAATATTTTCTTTGATTATGGAGTAGTTTTGTTTACTCTTGGCCTAGGCTAAAGGAATTGGGTAAGCTTGAGTCATTGGGTCTAATGAATTTGATGATTTGGAAACCCTTAGTGGTCAATTTGATAGCCATTGACACTAGCCTACTACCAAGTTAATTTGTAGTTAGGTTGGACCTTATGGGTTGATGTTGACCAAACCATTTAACATACTTCAAGTATAGAAGTAGACTTAATGAGTTTGGTTCCTCATAATTGTCAAGATATGGTTATTAGACAAAGATAGTGATCTCAATTCCCTTGCCTAGCCAAGAGTTGCTTTTATCATTCATATTTGAAAACCCAAAAATTTTGATTGCTTTATCTTAGTTGTAGTTACTTGTTTAATTTAGAATAGAATTACTTTGGATGTTATTTTATGAGTTTGGAATTATTTACATTTTGCTCTAATTGTTTGCATTAGTTTCTTGCATTCCAAGATTACTTGCTTGTTGAGATTCCTAGTTTAATTTCTTGCTCATGACTTGCAACCCCGGATTTCTAACCAATGTTGAAGCACATGTTTGCCCATTCCTTGTGAGACGACCCGAGGTTTGAATACTTTGGTTACTTTTATTGGGGTTGAACTTGTGACAACCAAATTCCTTCTAAATTTGATACTCGAGGATTGTTGTTAGGAAGAGCTATACTTGGAACGGGATTTTATTAAGAAATTCTATACCAACATAGTCCACGAGGGCCATCAGTAATTCCCCAGCAACTTTTCAGAGGTGTATGCTTTCAATTTTTTTTGATATGGTTGAAAAGTTGATTGCGGTATTTATAGATGATTTTTCTGTTTTTGGTAATTCTTTTGAATCCTGCCTTAAGCATTTAGCTCTGGTCTTGAAACGGTGTCAAGAATCAAACCTTATTTTAAATTGGGAGAAATGTCACTTTATGGTCACATAAGGTATTATTCTTGGACACCAGATTTCAAGCAAATGGATTGAGGTTGATAGAGTCAAGGTGGAGGTAATTGAAAAATTACCACCACCAACAAATTTTATAGAAGATTTATAAAGGATTTTTCTAAAATTGCTAAACTATTGAGCAACCTACTAGTTGTTAATGTTCCTTTTGTATTTGATATTGAATGTCTGCATGCTTTTGAAAATCTAAAGGCAAACCTTACCTCTGCTCCTGTCATAGCTCCCCCTGACTGGGATTTGCCATTTGAATTAATGTGTGATGCTAGTGATTATGCTATAGGAGCTGTTTTAGGATAGAGGCATGTTAAGCTTATGCATGTCATTAACTATGCTAGTCGTGTATTAAATGATGCTCAAAAGAATTACACAACTACAGAAAAAGAATTATTAGCTCTTGTGTATGCTATTGATAAGTTTAGGTCCTATTTAATTGGTTCTAAGGTTATTGTTTATACTGATCATGCTGCTTTAAAGTACGTTCTAACCAAACATGATTCTAAACCAAGATTAATCAGATGGGTGTTGCTCGTTCAGGAGTTTGATATTGATATCAAAGACAGGAAAGGGTCAGAAAATCAAGTGGCTGACCACCTTTCCAGAATTGAACCTAAAGAAGGCGTGCAACCACCCACAGTTGTGACTGAGACATTTCCAGATGAGCAACTTTTTGTCATTCAGCAGGCTCCATGGTTTGCAGATATTGCAAATTACAAAACCATGAATTTCATTCTAAAAGAGTACAGTAAACAACAAGTGAAGAAGCTATTGACTGATCCAACCATGAGATGCCACAGCAGGGGATTCTTGAGATTGAGCTATTTGATATGTGGGGTATTGACTTCATGGGATCTTTTCCGCCCTAATATTCTAACAATTATATCTTGGTGGTAGTTGATTATGTGTCCAAGTGAGTGGAAGCTGTGGCTCTGCCTACCAATGATGCCAAGGTGGTGATGAATTTTCTTTAGAGATATATCTTCAGCCGGTTTAGTATCCCAAGGACACTCATTAGTAATGGTGGAAGTCACTTCTTTAACAGACAGCTGGACTCACTTCTGCAGAGATATGGAGTCTGTCATAAAGTGGCAACCCCTTATCATCCTCAGACAAGTGGACATGTTGAGATTTCTAACAGAGAACTCAAGGGGATTCTAGAGAAGACCGTCAGTATCTCAAGGAAGAACTGGTCTAGAAAGCTTGATGATGCTCTCTAGGCATACCGGACAGCATACAAGACTCCTATTGGCATGTCCCCTTATCAGTTGGTCTATGGTAAAGCCTGTCACTTTCGAGTTGAGCTAGAGCATAGAGGTTACTGGGTAATCAAGTTTTTGAACTTTGATGCTCAAGTTGCAGGAATAAAGAGGATGCTTCTGTTGAATGAGTTTAATGAATTCAGATATTCGGCTTATGAGAATGCTAAGCTCTATAAGGAGAGAACTAAGATATGGCATGACAAGAAGATCGCCATCAGAGTCTTTGAGCTAGGTCAGAGAGTGCTATTGTTCAATTCAAGGCTCAAACTTTTTTCCGGGAAGCTGAAATCCCGGTGGTCCGGACCGTTTGTGGTTACCAGAGCATCATCGTATGGTCATGTGAAAATTCAGGAAGAGAATTCTGATAGAAGGTTTACAGTTAATGGCCAGAGGTTGAAGCACTATCTTGGAGGCGAGATTGATCGCCAAAGGTCCGCTTATCTGCTGAACTAGCAGAACTGACCATCAAGCTAATGACGTTAAAGAAGCGCTTGTCAAGAGGCAACCCGATGTTTCCGTATCCTTTAGTCTGATTTCTTTTATTTTGATTTTGTTATTTATTTGGTTTTAGTTGAGTTTCTACATATTTCCTTTATTTTTCATGTGTTTAGATCATGCAGAGTAATTAGAATAGAAACAGGTACCTGAAGACAGAGTTTTGGACACCCTGGAAGAAGTTGTTTCGGATTGGGTAGTGCCTAACTTCAAAAACTCAAGTTAAGTGCCGCATATTTGTTGAATTTGGGTGTTACTCAATGGAGGGGTGGCGCCTAACTTCACCCCTTGAAGTTAGGTGCCAATACTGCGTACAAGTTTGATGTTACTCTCGGGAAGGGTGGAGCCTAACTTGGCTCTATCAAGTTAGGCGCCACACCAAGCGTAGGAATTGCATTCAATTCGGGAGGCTTGAAGTTAGGCGTCACGTATCCCAAGTTAGGCGCCAAACCAAGGAGTAGAGTTGCATCACATTCGGGACACCTCAAGTTAGGCGCCGTTGGTGTTAAGTTAGGCGCCAGGTCAGGGGTACACGCATGGAGTTAGGTGCCACAATGCTGAAGTTAGGCGCTAGGTGAGTGGTAAAGGCACCAAGTTAGGCGCCAGTACTTCCCAAGTTAGGCACTGAGGGAGAGAAACACATGATGTTAGGCGCCGTTTATGCCAAGTTAGGCACCAACCCCTTCCCCAACTTTGACCAATTCCTAACCGAATCAGCAATCCTTGCACCAAATCTCCCCCAAATCAATTCCAAGATACCCCCTCCTGATTCAGCTTTCCCTTTTTTCCAAGCCATGCACAACAATAGCCCTTAACCCCGCGAACCCAGCCTTTCTCCCAATAAATTCTTTGTGCAGATATCCCTTGTCCAACCCGTGACCCAAGTACTTCCCCATACACTCCCGTGATACCCAGCCATTTCCCCAAAGATCCTTCCCCTTCCCAACACTTACCCGTGACCACCCTCTTCGAACAACCCCAACCCCTCCCTCTATATAAACCCTCCTCCATCCCTCCTCAAACCACACCTCAACATACTTTACCCCCTTCTCAACCACCATAACAACACTAACCCTTCCCTTTAAACCCAACCCCAACCATAAGATCGAACCCCTCTATGCGCCCCCTTCTCCCTCTCTCCCTCGTCTATTTTTATTCAGTGTATTTCACACAAAAAAAAGAACAGAAAAGAAAATTTTAAATTTAATTTTTATTTTCTTCTTTTTCAATTTCTTATTTCACCCTCTTTCTTCCCCTTTGTATTTTTCTAATTTGCTCGGGGATGAGCAAAAGCTTTAAGTTTGGTGTTCTTGCTTTACTTGTTTGTTTTCTCTATTTTCTGTAATGGCACCCAAAACTAGTGCGCCCTCAAAAAAGAGGAAAGGCAAAGAGTCAGCCACCAGTTGTCATGATACACACAGGTTCCGATCCAAGCTCCATGAAGAACACTTTTATAATCATACCTACAAGAGGGCTATAACTCCGAAAGTGAGATTTGCACTGAAACCGGATGAATATCCGAAAATCCAATTTCAAATTGAGAGAAAGAGGGTGGCATTTTTTGTGCAACCCGCACACGATGGTTGGACAACTGATGGTCCTAGAATTTTATGAAAATCTCTGGGTCACATACAAAGATGTTGAGGGGGCCAATGAGAAGGATTATAAGAGTTATGTGAGAGGCAAGGTCATTAATTTCAGCCCAAGAAGCGTCCGACAGGCCCTCCATCTATTGTGTCCGCCTCAGCTAACTGCCTGTTACAATGAGAGAATGCATAGAGACTAAGAACAGGATCTAGTTATTGAAGAATTATGCATTCCGGGGTCTCAGTGGAGGATAGGTGCAGAAGGGAAGCCGAACCAACTAAAGAGCACTGATCTTCTTCCTGTAGCTAGAGGATAGTTAGACTTCATCCGAAGGTCTATCATGCCTACTAGCAACCGGTCCGAATGCACTGTAGACCGGGCTGTTATGATATACTGTATCATAAAGGGAGAAGTGGTTGATGTAGAGGAAATTATTCCAGAATAGATATACAACATTGCTTCTAATCCTCTTAAGAAGGCTAGACTTGGTTTTCCACATCTAATTTACCGCCTGTTTGAAGCAGCAAGGGTAAAGGTGGAGAATGACTTTTCCATTCCTGTTGAGAGACTAATTACCAAGAAGACCATGGAGACTCACAGGGAATAGCACAGGGTCCCTAGAGAAGAGCAAGTTGAGGAGATGAGGAATACTGGCAGTAGCTCACTTCCTCTATTGAGCAGATGAGAATCACGCAGGATAGCCACTGGCAGTAGTACACTACGTCTATTAAGGAGATGAGGGTGACACAAAACAACCGTTGGGAATATCTCACCACCACCTTGATCAAATGAGAGCTGCTCAGGACTCTCAGCACCAGGAGATTTCCCAGCTGAGACAGGATTATAGCTGTCTGAGAGGACCATATGGATCACAGCCAGAGGAGAGAGATCCCCAGCATGGAGACTGAGGTGGCTTAGTTCTTTTACCTTCCTATATTATTTTGCCATTACTATGTTATGCTCCTATTTTCTGCTGTTTTGTCTTAGTTTCTGCATGATTCGTTGTTATTTCAATTCTTAAGTTCTAATTTGATTTGCTATTTTAATTCTGTTATTTGATTTTAGTTCTTAAAAATGTCTCATGTATTGCTCACTGAGCTTGAATTCAAAACAAAAAGAAAAATATGTATTGCATGAGAAATAGAGTTATATCAAAGAGTAGTCTTATTCACCTAATGTGGTGGTATTCTTTGTGATTCTGAATGCATGACATGAACTGTGCATATTTGAATTTGAATCAAAGGATGTTGATGTATAAGGACTAGGAATTTAGAGAACTATTATGAATTCTCTAAAGTAAACAAAAGCTTAATCCTTAAAGCAAAAGAAACAGCAAAAGAAAAATAAAAGCAAGGTCCAAGGCTCTAAGCATCAATGACTAGGGAGGTCAGACATGATTAAAAGCTCAAAGAGTTGTTTCTCTAGTCATATGCTTGTGGTGTAAACGTGTCAAGTAATCCTTGAGACTGAGCACTAAGAGTCGATATCAAGTGTATTTAACAGCGTATGCCAAAGGCTTTGAGCACCACTGTCTGGGAGTAACTGAAAGAAAAATCAGAATTTAAGGAGAGTTCCCCAGTTAAGTGCTTGTGGTGTTGTTGTGTCAAGTGAAGCTTGAGACAAAGCATTTAAAGTCACGGCTAGGCTCAGGGTGCAAAGCACCAAAGAAAAGAGAATTAAAGGAAATTTGTTGTATTCAAGGATTAAACTGAAGTATAAAATATTAGAGAATTCATAATATTATCTGGATTCTAATTCCGAATGACAATGACATTCCTCTGGTTCAAAGGAGAGTGAGATGCCAAAACTGTTCAGGATTGCAGTGTATAAACCCCACTTCAAGAAGAGACATGAGCTTAATTGAACATTCACTTCTCATGCAAATTCACATCCTAAGCCTATATTAGTTTTGGTTGCTTGAGGACAAGCAATAATTCAAGTTTGGTGTTGTGATGCGTGAGCACCTTTCCTATCTTTTCCTAGTGAATTTGCATTCAAATTGTTGAGTTTAATCAAGAATTAATTATCTTTTAGACACGATGGATGCTACTTTGAGTCGTGTGCAATTCTATTTATTTCAGGTGGCATCCGGAAGGATTTGATGGAGTTTCTGTAGAAAAAGAGAAGAAAGCGAATGATGCTGTCAACCCTGACCTCCCTGCACTCTAACATGAATAACTCGAGATACAGAGGTTCAACTAGCGTGATTTTAGTGGCATTAGAAAGCTGACTTCTAGAGCTTTCCAACGATGTATAATAGTCTATACTTCTTCTCCATCAATTGGGAAAAGGTGGCGCCTAACTTGGGATATTCCAAGGTAGGCGCTAAGACAAACTCCACACACCAATTTCTTGCTGCATAGGTGGCGCCTAACTTGGATTTTCCCAAGTTAGGCGCCAAGACCAAAGAAACACGTTCAGAGCATTTGGCCATGCTCAAGTTAGGCTCCACACCTCACCAAGTTAGGCGCCAAGACCAACAACAACACTCAAAGCAATTCGGCGAGGTCCAAGTTAGGCGCCACTCCCTTCCAAGTTAGGCGCCAGCTATAGGAATCAAAGTGGTCTCCATTCATTAATTGAAGTTGCACGAAGATCATCATTTAATTTTGATTAAAATTTTATTTCATTTATGAATAGGAAAAGATATTATTTAGTTTAAGAAAATATATTTTACATTAATTAGGATTAGATATAAAAGGGAAATGAATAAACCCTTCGGGCTCTTCTCTTCTCTTCTACCTCATTCCGCACTTTACAGTTTTACAGAACCCTTGTTTTTTCTCTGAACCATGAGCGACTAAACCTCCACTGTTAAGGTTAGGAGCTCTGTCTATCGTATGAATTGATACTATTACTTTTCTATTTTAATTCATGTACTGATTTCTATTTCAAGAATTGTTTTCGTTCTTTATCTTATGAATCTGGGTGAAACGGAAGTATGACCCTTGTTCTAATTGAGTTCTTGTAAAACTTGGAAAAGCTCTTTACTTGAACAACATCTTGAAAATAATTTCTCCTAAACTTATAAATATCTGGATTTAACGGGATACGTGACATATAATCCTCTTATATTTGGGTAATTAGGGTTTCTGTGGCATATAAACTAGAATTGAACTTAACCTTCTAATTGGAATCAAGTGACCAAGGAATTGGCGGTTAATGATGGTTAGGGGAGACTAAAAAGGTCTAAGGAATTAGGGTTTAGTCACATATAGTTTTCCATTAATTGAATCTTGCATGATTAAAATAGTTAGTAAGAAAAGTCAATCCGGAAGATAGATATCTCTGAAACGTTAACTATTTTCTCCACATATATTTCACCTCAATTTACTGTTTATTTTCTGATTCTCTGAATTGCAATTGAACTCTCAACACTCTTTTATGTTTGTGTAACTAAGTAAATCACTTAACCATTGTTGTTTAGTCCATCAATCCTTGTGGGATCGACCCTCATTCACTTGAGGTACTACTTGGTACGACCCAGTGCACTTGCCAGTTAGTTTGTGGTATTCAAATTACGCACCATCCATCTGTGGGGAAAAAGGAAAAGGAAGGGGTGAGAACCTATATGGTTCCCAATAAGGTGACATCGTGAAAATACATCTCTCTCATGAAACCTATAGTTTTGTCTCTATCGTAATAACTCACTTGCTAAGTCTCTCGGCTACCTCCGTATCGCGGGCTCTGACATAACTCTTTCTTGGCATCTTTCTTTGGGTCAATGTCGTTCCTACGCTATTCTCTATGACTGTTATTTCCTAACTTTACTATCTTATTCTATGCTTTTGAGAAAGTTAAATAATAATTTTAAAATACAGACAAGAATCAGAGAACCGAAAGTTATCGAGAAGCACATATCACATAACTAAAAGAATGAATAGTAAACAATCACAATCAAATGCGCATACAATTTATGATGCATGCCTGTCCCTAGTGCAGGCCATGAGCTCATACGTCGGTTGTCTACCTGCAACCCGACGTTACTCGAGGCGAACACCGAATATGGTTTTTTTACTGTGTTAGTCAGGCACATGGGTTTCATCGTGGGCGAACCCATGTCAGTCAGGATACGTTGGCATCACAGGTTATCCGTGTCAGTTAGGACAAATCACAATAATGTCGCTAGCATTTCTACGTGCATCACAGTAAGAAATAGGTTATCAGTTAGGAGGATATTTCTGCATTAGCAATCTTAGGCTATCAGTCAGGCGAGCACTTCCGCATTAGTAGTTTGGCTCAAAGGTCCAGCGAAACAAACAATTCTTAATTATATTTTTCATTCGTTGTTTCTCATTTCCTTTATTTTCATCATGCCTCTGCATCACCTTATAAATATGCATACCTCCGCATCACCACATAACTAAGCATATCTCCGCATCACCATATTACTAAATATACCTCTGCATCACCTTTTAACTTTAAACCTTCCTAGGAACAACTTACATTTTTATTCATTTTCTTGACTTGTTTAGCCTAATACCTCCTTGGCGACTAGTCTTCTATTTAATAATTAATATAACAAACAGACTCAGATTTGTACAAACTTTATGTCCTTGCGTTTGTATTGAATTCAAGTTTCATTTGTATCATGTTTCGGAGCATTTTAGTTTCCAAAACAAAAGTTATGCATATTCGGTTTTGAGAGGTTTCTATTTGGTTAACCGGTGAACCAGTTAACTTCCAAAGTGCATAACTAATTTTTTAGAATAGTCATGTCTCTGAAATTTGAACTGAATGAAGTAGACACCATAGGATTTCATTTTGTTTTAGTTTCATCGCAAAATATTTTCCACATTATGAGATATCGCAAAGTCCCGTTTAGCCATGAGTGAGCAGTAAAATGTTAAAGCCTATAACTTTTAATCCATAGCGTTTAAAATTCTGAACTTTTGAGGGAATAAACTATACATCATAAGACTTCTATCAAATTTGGTTGCACTCAATTTGGAGTTTAAGATCAATACCAGGGACTCAAACAAATCACTGAAATTATCAAACAAGTTATAGAATTGCATGTCAATAAAACAGTGGACCTTCCATTTTTTAAATTGCATATTTAATTCTATAAAAATGATGTTATGTCAAAATATGGACATACTATTATTCACATGCAATCTTTTGACTCTTTTTGGTTTCAACTCAAAAACGCATCAGAATAAAAAGTTTTGTAAGTCGGAAGTTGCTACTAGATTAATTCAAAAGCAGATTTTTCAGTAGAAACCATTTACTTTCAAACAAACATTTTTATCTTTCAATCTACTCATCAGAAAATTCTGAAATTTTGAGAGAATGATATAAACTCACCAAGGAATTCTAGGGAATTATTACATGTTTTTTGAGTGGCTATATTTAGCCCAGAAATTCACAGAAGTCACTGATGCGGAGTGTTTATACCGGTTCGGGATTCCACAAAATACATCCGTTGTTATTATAGTCCAAACCGATAATCAACTCTCGAATTAAATTTAGATGGAATTGGTTGTCACAAGTTCAACCCCAATAAAAGTAACCGAAGTATTCAAACCTCGGGTCGTCTCACAAGGAATGGGCAAACATGTACTTCAACATTGGTTAGAATTCTGGGGTTGCAAGTCATGAGCAAGAATTTAAACTAAGAGACTTAACAAGAAAGAAATATTAAAGTGCAAGGAACTAATTCAAGTAACTAAAGCAAGGTATGAGCAATTCCAAACTAATAAGAGAACATCCGATATAATTCTACTCTAAGCTAGACAAGTAACTATAACTAAGACAAAGCAATTGAAATATTTTTGGGTTCAAAATATGATTGATAAAAGCAACTCTTGGCTAGGCATAGGAATTGGGATCACTATCTTTGTCTAATAACCATATCTTGATAATTATGAGGAACCAATCTCATTAAGTTTACTTCTATACTTGAAGTATATTAAATGGCTTGGTCAACATCAATCCATAAGGTCCAGCCTAGCTACCAATTGACTTAGTAGTAGGCTAGTGTCAATGGTTATCAAATTGACTACTAAGGGTTCCCAAATCATCAATTCTATTAGACTCAATAACTCAAGTTTACCCAATTCCCTTAGCCTAGGCCAAGAGTAAAGGAAACTACTCCATAATAAAAGGAAATATTTCATCAAACACATGGTGAGCATTACTAAAAGACTTATTCAAAATGCAATCAATTTGAAATTAACAAGTACCCACTAACAATTATCAATGAAAAATCACTCAAACAACACAATTAATCATGGAAATCATCAATTTAACACTAACAATTCAAGATTCACAGGATTCATGTAATGGGTAAAAAATGACAATTGACAAGAAAACATAAATATAACACAAGATCGAAACAAAATTATACTAAGAAATTCAAATTAAGTAATCAAAACTCGAAATTCACAAGATCCAATTCAGAATTCTACAAGGGAAGATCAAATCAAAACTAGATCTAGAGAGGAACAAATGTTTCTCTCTCTAGAAGAACCAAAAACTAAAAACTAGCTAAAATTGTGTCTATGTGTGAATGAATGATCCCCCCTTTTCCCCTAGCATCCTTGGGTCTTTTCCATGCAGAACCAGCTTGAATTTGGGTCTGTTGAGCCTCAGAAATCGCCAGGCACGATTTCCTTTAATGAGGTCACGTGCAGCTTGTCACGCGTACGCGCTATGCACGCGTGCGCGTCGATTGATTTTTGCGATCCACGCGTACGCGCCATGCACGCGTGCGTGTCGATGGAGATTTCGCTAACCTCCGTGGATGCGCCAAATTTCACGCACCAATTCCACTTTCCGCACCCACGCGTGCGTGTGTGCACCGATGCTGAATTCCCCAAAATTCAATTCTTCATGTTCATTCTACTTGTGCATGCTTTCTTTCTCTCTTCTAGGCTATTCTTGCCGTGTAAACTCTGAAATCACTTAACAAACACATCACGGCATCGAATGGTAATAAAAGAGGATCAATATATGGCAATTTTAAGGCAAAATAAGTATGTTTTCCATCATGAAGCAATATTAGGAAGAGAACACAAAACCATACAATTCTTGTGAATAAGTGCGGAGAATATTGACAAAATCCCTCAAATTCTACACAATATAACCCACAAAATTGGAGTTTATCAAACCTCCCCACACTTAAACCAAGCATGTCCTCATGCTAAAAATAAAAAGACCAAAGACCATGGTAAGAAAGGGTTCATGAAGTGCAAATTACCTAAATGAATGCATGCAACTAATGTAAAGGCATCTACCTACTTGGTCAAGGGTAAATCTATCTTCCAAGAACACATATGAGCATATACGGTGAAAATGACATGTAGGCTATAAATCCTACCAAATTGAACATTAATATGAAGTGCATATAACTTGCTAGATGAACGCTTGTGAAAGCCGGGAACAAGGAGTTGAGCATTAAACCCTCACCGGAAGTGTATCCGCTCTATTCGCTCAAGTGTGTAGGGTTCGTCACTCAATCCTCTCCTAATCATGCTTTCCAAGATTTGTCTTTCATCTAACAATCAACAATTACTCAATGCATGCATACAAGTATCATGAGGTCTTATTCATAGGTTGTAATGGTGCTAGGGTAAAGGTAGGGATGTATATGGTCAAGTGAGCTTAAAATTTGAATACTTGATTAACCTAAGATCTCACTAAACACATAAAACAACCTATACGATTCTAATACAATACCTAGCTACCCATGGGTTTCACTTTTTCACATACTTATGCATTCCTTTTAATTCACATCCCATATGCATTTTTATTATTGCTTTACTTTGGGGTATTTTTGTCCCCTTTTTATTGTTTTCTTTTTTCTATATTTTTGTTTCTTCTATTTTTTTATTTCTTTTTCTTATATTATTTTTCCTTCATTCTCATATATACACATATTTTTTTCTTTGTTTGTCCCCTTTTTGGGGTTTCATGTACAAAAGTGTCAATGCATATGGTTCAATCATTCAATACATGAGTATGTTCCCAATTCTCATAATTTTTAATTACAAATACAAATACACACGTTTACATCTACCAAATCCCCAAGTACACCCTCCCATTTGAATGATACATACCCTCACTTACCTAAGCTAATCAAGGATCCAAATCCAGGGACATTCATTATTTTTCGCTTAGGGGTGTTGATGTGCTCCATTTAAGAACAAAAAGGGGTTTATCATGGGCTCAAAATTGGTTAGTAATGGTAGATAAAAGGGTTAAGGCCGTTTGGGCAAAGTGACTATTGAAATGATGGCCTCAATCATGTAAATGCATTCATACACAAAGTAATGGATATATAGAATCAGACAAAGCAAGGATTGCAATCATAGAGAGAGTACAATGCACACAAGAATGGGAAATGGTGGTTAGAAGATATAACCACACAATAAAGCTCAAGACTTACATGCTTGTGTTCTTAGCTCAATCACTATGTTCTAAAATACATTCTTTAAGCAAGTTTATCGCAAAATTTTTTTTTCAAAATCAGTAGGGTACCTTGGAAATACAATTTCTTGGAAAAGAAACCGTCACCCTAACCAAGTAGTCCAAAGAAGAAAAACTAACTAAACATGCAAGGTGTCCTAATTAACAAAACAAAAGAGAATAAAATCCATGGATGTTGAAAAGAGGAGATTATTACCCACGGAGATCGGTCGAACGACCTCCCCACACTTTAAGAATTAGCATGGTCCTCCGTGCTACTAGCAAGGCGTAAGTGATGGTCGGGTTTGGAACTTCCACTATCCCGTTCGTGAGTGCTTTCTTCACTTAAGTACGAGGTGGATGTGGAGATCTCCGGTTCTTCCACAGAAGGAGTCAAGCAACTCAGAAGCTTCTTGATGTAAGCATATCGGCGTTGATTCTGCCATTCATATCTATCTATCTTCTTGTGGAGGTCTTCAAGCCTTTGGTGGGAAGATCCTTGTGATGTAGAAGAAGTGGTGAGAATAGTCGAGGGGGCAGCTATATCAATGGTGTTGTATTCCGCCGGAGGCTTGAGATACTTTCTGGTTAGGACCACGTCGCCCTCTGCCAGAATCATCGCTTTCCGATCCTTAGTCTCTCGGGGAACACCAGCAGTAGCAACTAACTCCATCACCAAGGTTGGAAAAGGTAGGTTACCCTTAGTATAAACGCGACCTGGTTTCGTGGATGAGGCGAGCAATGTTAACCGGCCGCTCTGTAAGTATACACCAAACTAGGATGGCTAGGTCCACGGTGACCAAGGTCTTGTGAGTGCTGGAAAACACGTAATGAGACAAGATTTGGGTCTATGCTCGAGCCTCTACGGTCAGAAAGTGCACAAGAATGCCCTTGGGTCAGGGCCTGAGGTACCCTCGGGCCCAAAATGCATCCGGTTCGGTAATGACCCGGCGGACAACGTCCCAATAAAAAACAAGCCCGAACATATCACGCTGACGGAGGGCCTCTTGGTAACCATCTACCTCATCCGATACGGTTGGGACTCGGAGTACTTCTTGAATAGCTATCTCGGAAACTGGAACTTGCTTCCGGCGCATGAAAATAGCCTGAAGAGAAGGCCAGAAGTAATTTGTGTAGAACTCCACCACGCACGAGAGATTGGCTTCTTGTGGTCTCCTCACGAGAAATCCCCATCCTCGTCGCTCGATGCGAGGTATGATAAACTGAACTACATGACCCGGAGGGTTAAGAAGGGACTCAGAATGATAACTCCGTTTAGTCATGATGGGGAACATGATTTCGCAATAGCGGTTGGGGAACTTAGTGGAATCTCTTGCGGGGTTGTCTTTCTCTTGGTCATCAATCTTAACGATGCTTCACGCCTTATTGGGGAGAGGCTTAACTTTGGGCGCTTGGTGCGCCTTAGTGGTGGCTTTTTGAGGTGCCCTTTTGGAAGGCGGCTTCTTTTGTGCTTTTTTCTTGTCCTTCTTGATGACCATCTGAAAAAGGGTGAGGAAAAAGAATACATTAAACTCAAAGAGACCACAGTTGAATTACAACATGCTAGTGAAAGAAAGTGCCATGAAAGGAAAGGTAACATGCAAACATGACAGCTGTAACATGCAAGGAAGATGAAAATAGAGCAAGGCACTAGCATGGGATGCAAGAGTTAAAAAGGCATGCAAATAAGGCATGAGAAGAGTAAACTCAAGCATCACTAACAACCCCAAATAACATATGCAAGAAAGATAGAAGCGCAAACAGTTCAAATACCCAATCTAACTTCAAGACAATAAGGCACTCAAGAGGAATCAAATGGAGTTAGAGGAGGGTGAAATACAATTCTTGCAATATGATCTAAGGAAGCAAGTCATGGGTATGCATATACGAGTGGTAAAAAGGAAATGCAATGAGTGGAATGTGCAATGAGAAGGCAAGTGTATCGATAGAAGAGCACGAATTGAAAGCATAGTGTCAAATTTGACTAGAAATGTGATAGGTGCAATTCAACAAACACTTGGCGTGCAACATGCAAATCATAAGCACATTGAATAAATGCAAAGGTGCAATACCCCAAATTGATATACCCAACATCAAACAACATCACATAATCATAATGGATTCACAAGATAACAAATTAACCCATTAAAGCAAGTGGTAATAACAAAATTCATTATCCATAGAAATAGCAAAGTAAAAGGAGAACGCAAATAAACAAGATAGAATTTAACGAAATACAATTAAGAGAATTAAAAGAAAGTAAAGACATTCAATGAAAAAAAAAGAAAAGCATAAAGTAAAAACAAAAAGAATAGAAAAGAATATGACCTTGGGTGGAGTAGAGAAGATGAGGTACAAGTAAGAGAGAAGGAAATAGGGAAGAGACAAAAAAAGAAGAGAGAAAATGGGGCCGCCGGAAGTGGTGGTCGCTGGTGGGAGAAGTCGCCGGTGGTGGTGTGCGAGAGAAATGGTGAAGAGGGAGGGAAGAGAAGAAGGGAGGAGAAGAAGATGAAATGAAAGAAAGAAAATTTGAAACAGGGGCGCGCTGGGTCATTATCTGTGTCGCAAGATCAACGCGCGCGCGCACGCCGCGCGTATGCGCGGAATGATAGAAAGGGAAGAGACGCGCGAGCGCCACCCACGCGTACGCGTGGGTAGGGAAGCAGGCTAGGGACGCGTAAGCGGCAAGTGCGCGTAAGCATGGGATTATTGTGCGCTTTGCGCAATGCTTGCACAAGTCTCGGGTGCCAAGTACTAAGGGAATGCGTGCTGGGTGACCCACGCGTATGCGTTATGTGCACGCACGCATGGCTGGGTAGATGGTCAAACGATGCGTAAGCGTCAATTGCGCGCACGTGTGACACGGAGTTGCGCGTTGGGCGCAATGCTTGTGCAATGCTCACGCAACTCTCGGGTCCAATGTACCAAGAGTGGCACGCAGACCAACCAACACATACGCGCGGATAGCGTTAGGGGCAGGGACGCGCGGGCGTGCTTCACGCGGATGCGTGAACATGGATTTGCACGTTTCGCGCGTTGCTAGCGCATTGGGCGCTCAACTATCGGGTTGAATGCCCATATTTGTGAAAATGCAAGGGACGCGCGCGCGTCCTGCATGCGGACGCGTGCATCCCCCTTTTTTTTTCAATAACAACATAGAAAGGGATATTCTAACACATTCTTGGTAGATTTTTAAGCTAGATAGTCAAGAAAATACTCACAATTCATGCACTATTCACAACAACGTAATTTATCTAACCTCAATAATTCATCCATACCAAGAGTAATGAAATCTACATGAATATCCTAACAATTCAACAGAATCAACAAAGCTAGCATTCCTAAGCAATCAACAACATCAAGAAATCATAAAATTCACAAAAATCTAAAGCTAAAAGAAAGAATGTATACCCAAGGAAGATCTTACCACGGTGGGGTGCCTGCCACCAAGCACTTTTCTTTAACATCCTTAAGTTGGACGGTCAGTCGCTTAAGCTTCTTCTCCTCTATGTGCATCCGTAAGCAGGAACACCTCTAGCTCCTTAGGAGACTTGTAGCCATGGTACTTCTTCACCCTATGTCCATTCACCTTGAAAGTTGCCTCGCTTCTAGGGTCAAACAATTCTACCACTCCATAGGGCTTTACCTCCTTCACCTTGAAGGGTCCTTCCCATCTAGAGCGGAGCTTGCCAGGCATAAATCTAAGCCTCGAGTTATATAGGAGAACCTCATCACCTTCTTAAAAATCTTTCTTCCGGATATGGTGGTCATGAAATGCCTTAGTCCTTTCCTTGTAGATCCGGGCATTCTCATATGCTTCGTTCCTAAGACACTCAAGCTCCTCTAGTTGCAATTTTCTGGCTACACCCGCCTTGGTGAAATCCATGTTACACTGCTTTACCGCCTAATAGGCTTTATGCTAAATTTCCACCAGAAGGTGGCATGCCTTACCATAGACGATCCGGAAGGGACTCATCCCCAACGGAGTCTTGTAGGCGGTCCTATACACCCATAGTGCATCTCCCAACCGGAAGCTCCAATCCTTCCTTTGTGGATTCACCACTTTCTCCAGAATTTGCTTAATCTCCCGGTTGGATACCTCCGCTTGTCCGTTGGTTTGGGAGTGATAAGCAGTTGCAACCTCATGCCATACCCCATAGCGCTTGAGCAGTGCCTCTACTTTTCTGTTATAAAAGTGGGACCCTTGGTCGCTCACGATTGCTCGTGGTGACCTATAACGGCACACAATGTTATTTCTAATGAAAGAAATTACGGTATTGGCGTCATCAAAGCGGGTAGGTATTGCTTCTACCCACTTTGACACGTAGTCAACTGCTAATAGAATATATAGATACCCACCCACTTGAGTTGGGAAACGGTCCCATAAAGTCTATACTCCACACATCAAATATCTCACAGAACAACATAGGTTGTTGAGGCATTTCATCTTTTTGGGACGTATTTCCTGACTTCTGACATTGGTGGCATGATACACAGAACCGGTTAGCATCCTTGAATAAGGTTGGCCACTAGAATCCACAATCCAACACCTTTTTAGCTGTCCGTTGTGGGCCAAAGTGGCCGCCACATTCGGACGAATGGCAGGCTTCAAGAATGGGTTGGATTTCAGATTCCGGGACACACCTTCGAATTACTTGGTCCACTCCCCTCTTCCATAAGTGAGGATCATCCCAAATATAGTATTTGGAATCATTCTTCAACTTGTCCCTTTGGTGTTTAGAAAAGTTAGGAGGGAAGATCTTAGCAACCAAGTAGTTCGCCATTGGTGCAAACCAAGGAACGCTATCCGACACAGCATGCAAACTATCCAATGGGAATGAGTCATCGATCGAAAATGGGTCATATTTTAAATTCTCAAGGTGGCTTAAATGATCTGCAACCAAATTCTATGACCCTCTTCGATCCCTAATCTCAATGTCGAATTCTTGCAAAAGCAAGATCTAACGTATGAGTCTAGGTTTCGACTCATTCTTTGTCAATAAGTACTTTAAAGCTACATGATCCGTGTATACCACTATTTTGGACCCTAGCAAATAAGATCTGAATTTATCAAAAGCATGAACAATAGCTAGGAGTTCCTTTTCTGTAGTGGTATAGTTGGATTGTGCCGCATCCAATGTTTTAGAAGAGTAAGCAATGACATAAGGGAGTTTACCATCGCGTTGTGCAAGCGCGGTACCTACAGCATGGTTTGATACATCGCACATTATCTCGAATAGCTGTGTCCAGTTGGGGCCTCGCACAATCGGTCCCGTGGTAAGAACTCTCCTTAACTCCTTAAATGCACTCACACATGCACTGTCAAACTCAAAATCCACATCCTTTTGGAGCAGGCGCGACAATGGTAAAGCAATCTTGCTGAAATCCTTGATAAAGCGCCTGTAAAATCCTGCATGGCCCAAAAAGGAACGGACCTCCTTCACAGATGAGGGGTGAGGTAAATTGGTGATAACATTGACCTTGGCCGGGTCTACAGAAATGCCTTCACGAGATACTAAATGTCCTAACACTATACCTTGTCTTACCATAAAGTGACATTTTTCAAAATTCAAGACAAGGTTAGTGTCAACACATCTAGCTAAGACTTTGGCCAAGTTCTCTAAGCAACAATCAAATGAAGTTCCATAAACACTGAAGTCATCCATAAAGACTTCCAGACAATTCTCCATCAGATCGGAAAAGACACTGGTCATATACCGCTGAAAAGTAGCAGGTGCATTGCATAGTCCAAATGGCATCCTTTTGTAAGCAAAGGTGTCAAATGGACAAGTGAATGTGGTCTTTTCCTGATCCTCAAGAGCAATGTGAATCTGGAAGTAACCAGTGAATCCATCAAGAAAGCAATAATGGGATTTACCCGCCAACCGATCTAACATCTAATCAATAAAGGGCAAAGGGTAGTGGTCCTTTCTGTAATCGATGCACAACCGCCAAGCGTTTTGTACTCTCTTGGTGACCACTTCACCATCATCTTTTAAACCACAGTGATGCCCGATTTCTTAGGAAAAACCTGGACCGGGCTCACCCACTAACTATCAGAAATCGGGTATATGATACCCGCGTCAAGTATTCTAGTGACCTCCTTCTTTACCACATCAAGGATGGTTGGGTTGAGCCTTCTTTGTGGTTGCCTAACCGGCCAAGCTCTCTCTTGGAGAAAGATACGATGCATGCACTTGCGGGGGTCAGTCCCCACAATATCGGATAGGCTCCAACCAATTGCCTTTTAGTACTTTCTTAAAACATCTAGGAGCTTTCTTTCTTCTTTACTAGAAAGCTCACTAGCAATAATGACTGAAAACCTTTGGTTGTCCTCTAAGAAAGCATACTTCAAATGAGATGGAAGAGGCTTCAGTTCACTCTTTGCCTCAAGTTGAGGTTCCTTTTCATCAAGCTCATGGAGTTCATTCTGAACAACTTTCTCTTGTTCACCCTCTGGGTCATCCGTCTCTTCAACAATAGGGTAGCACAACTTGTTGCGGTCTTCTCTTCGTACTTTCGCAACCACTTCATCGATTACATCACACCGGAGAACAGAATTCTCTTCAAGAGGGTGTTTCATGGCTTCTTCCAAATTGAATTTGATAGTCTTGTCTCTGACCTCAAAGGAATATGTGCTGGTGAAGGCATCTAGCTTAAATTTAGAGGTCTTAAGGAAGGGTCTACCAAGTAGAACGGAGGAGGTGCTTCTATTCTCTGTTGGGGGCATTTCAAGGATGTAAAAATCAACTGGAAATACCAAATCCTTGATTGCCATAAGTACATCTTCTGCTATTCCCATCACAGTGATCACACTTTTATCGGCCAAGGCAAATTTCGCCGCCGACTTCTTTAATGGAGCTAAGTTCAACCGCACAAAGATAGAAAGCGGCATGATGCTTACACAAGCCCCTAGGTCACACATATAGTCATGAAAAGTACGCCCACCAATACGACAAGACACCAAACACGATCCAGGGTCACCACATTTTTCTGGAATAGGCTTCATTAAAGAAGAAATTGAACTACCCAAGGATAGTGTCTCCAACTCTCCTATCCTATCTTTGTGTGTACAAAAGTCCTTCAAGAATTTTGCATACTTTGAAATTTGTTGAATAGCATCAAGAAGGGGTATGGTTATCTTGACCTTCTTGAACACTTGAAGCATATTTAAATCGAACTCTGGAGTCTTCTTTGCCTTCTTCACCATGGAAGGGAAGGGGATAGGAATGGATTCATCCACTATGGCTTTCCTCTTGGGTTCCTTAAGGCTTGCTTCTTCGTCCTCATGCCTTTTGTCTACCTCCTTTTCTTCATGTGGAACATCAACAACCACTTCTTCCTCATGAATATTTTCCATGACCCTAGGAGGCATCTCCTCTAATGTAGTCTCCGATCGTAGAGTGATGGCGTTGAGACCGCCCTTTGGGTTTGGAATGGGTTGGGATGGAAGATTAGAAGAGCTTGAGGGTTGGTTGGAGTTGTTGGAGGAAGGTAGGGCCATCCTTGAGAGCAACTCTTGAATGTTGGATAACTGAGCGGTTATGGCACCAAATTGAGTCTCATGTTTTTCTATCACACCCTTTAGCCTCTCTTGCTCTTGGGTGATTGCACGGTTGGAATCTTCAATTTGGTGGGTAGAGGAGGAAGAGGATTGGTTGGATTGTTGTCTTTGATGTGGTGCTTG
Organism: Arachis hypogaea; assembly: GCF_003086295.3. Lineage (NCBI taxonomy): Eukaryota > Viridiplantae > Streptophyta > Magnoliopsida > Fabales > Fabaceae > Arachis > Arachis hypogaea. The sequence goes on along the minus strand of NC_092050.1, from coordinate 120,528,312 downwards.
ATACTTGGTATAGTTATTTTAGTTTTGATGGGAAGCTTGGTTGTGGTGATTTTGGTTGGCTTGATGGTTGTTGTTATTATGGTGGTATTGGGATGAAGATTGGTGATTGTTGTTGTAGTGAGAAGAAGAATTGTTCCATCTTTGATTTTGATTGCTCCCTTGTGCATTATCCCTCCACCCCTGATTATGATTATTGCCATAAGAGTAGTTGTTTTGGCCTTGAGAGGGATAGGGTGGACGGTTGTTGTAATTCACATTGGCTACGGCAAGGGCATACTCCTCTTGAATTTGGTGACATTGATCGGTGTAATGTGTGGTGCTAGAGCACAAACCACAAATTCTAGGAGGGTCTTCAAGTTGAGCAACTTGGGGTGGGGCTTGTATGGCTTGGATGGAGTAGAATGCCTTTTGCTTTTTATGCATTTCCGTAAGGATGGTGGTCATATCTCCAAGCACTTTGGTTAAGCTTTCTTCGGAAGGTGATGGTTCTACCACACCCTTGAGGGGATTGCTTCTTACCCTTACACGTTGTGTAGCCTTGGCAACATCATTTATCAAGCTCCAAGCTTCTCCCGCCGTTTTGTTTTTGGAAAGGAAACCACCACTAGAAGCGGTGAGCAATTTTTTATCTTTAGCACAAAGATCTCCGGTAAAGTAACTAATGAGCAAGTGAGTATCCAATCCATGGTGTGGACAAGATTCCAATAGCCTTTTGAACCGAGTCCAATACTCATACAAACTCTCTTGGTCCTTTTGCATTATACCCGAGATCTCTTTCTGGATGTAATCGGTCTTCTCCGGCAGAAAGAACTTGTCTAGAAACTCTCTTCTCAAGAAATCCCAGTTGGTCACAATCTCATCCGGTTGCGAATAAAACCAAGTTTTCGCTTGCCCCTCAAGAGAGAAGGGGAAGGCAAAAACCATAATAGCCATCTCATCGGCTCCATGTCTTCGAGTTGTAAAAAAGCAACTTAAAAATATCTTAAATGTCGGATGGGGTCTTGACCCGACAACCCATGATACTTTGGAAGTAGATTTATCAAGCTATTCTTCAACTTAAAGTTCGGATCAAGGTTGGGATACCTTGTTTGCAAGGGTGGAAGTATGATGTATGGAGCTCCTTGTTCATGCAGAGTGATCCGTCGTGGCTCCACCATGTATGGTTCACATGTGGGATGCAAAGATGTATTAGTAGTGCCAACAGAAGAATAGGAAGTAGCGGACTCCAAGTCACTCTCGGAACCATCTAGTGATTCGGTATGTTCCTCAAGAGAGGCCGAAGTACTAGCCGTATAGTCCAACCGCTGTCTAGCTTGCCGAGTGTGTAACAAAGTTCTTTCCATCTTAGAGTCAAACTCGGCTAAGCTAGAATTCGGTTGAGACCGAGTCATCAAACTTGGGAGTCATAGCACATGCACAAAAGAAATCTAAACTACAACTAAGTATTGAAAGCAAATAAACTATCTACAATATTCACATATTCACATAACCAATATCAAAGCATACGTTGCAACCATTCCCCGGTAACGGCGCCAAAAATTTGATGTGGAGTGTTTATACCGGTTCGGGATTCCACAAAATACTTCCATTGTTAGTATATTCCAAACCGATAATCAACTCTCAAATCAAATTTAGATGGAATTGGTTGTCACAAGTTCAACCCCAGAAAAAGTAACTGAAGTATTCAAACCTCGGGTCGTCTCACAAGGAATGGGCAAACATGTACTTCAACATTGGTTAGAATTCTGGGGTTGCAAGTCATGAGCAAGAATTTAAACTAAGAGACTTAACAAGCAAGAAATCTTAAAGTGCAAGGAACTAATTCATGTAACTAAAGCAAGGTATGAGCAATTCCAAACTAATAAGAGAACATCCGATATAATTCTACTCTAAGCTAGACAAGTAACTATAACTAAGACAAAGCAATTGAAATATTTTTGGGTTCCAAATATGATTGATAAAAGCAACTCTTGGCTAAGCATAGGAATTGGGATCACTATCCTTGTCTAATAACCAAATCTTGACAATTATGAGGAACCAAGCTCGTTAAGTTTACTTCTATACTTGAAGTATATTAAATGGCTTGGTCAACATCAATCCATAAGGTCCAGCCTAGCTACCAATTGACTTAGTAGTAGGCTAGTGTCAATGGTTATCAAATTGACCACTAAGGATTCTCAAATCATCAATTCCATTAGATCCAATGACTCAAGTTTATCCAATTCCCTTAGCCTAGGCCAAGAGTAAAGGAAACTACTCCATAATCAAAGGAAACATTTCATCAAACACATGGTGAGCATTACTAAAAGACTTATTCAAAATGCAATTAATTTGAAATTAACAAGTACCCACTAACAATTATCAATGGAAAATCACTCAAACAACACAATTAATCATGGAAATCATCAATGTAACACTAACAATTCAAGATTCACAGGATTCATGTAATAGGTAGAAAATAACAATTGACAAGAAAACATAAATCTAACACAAGATCTAAACAAAATTATTCTAAGAAATTCAAATTAAGTAATCAAAACTAGAAATCAACAAGATCCAATTCAGAATTCTACAAGGGAAGATCAAATCAAAACTAGATCTAGAGAGGAACAAAGGTTTCTCTCTCTAGAAGAACCAAAAACCAAAAACTAGCTAAAATTGTGTCTAAGTGTGAATGAATGATCCCCCCTTTCCCCTAGCATCCTTGGGACTTTTCCAAGCAGAACCAGCTTGAATTTGGGTCTGTTGAGCCTCAGAAATCGCCAGGAACGATTTCCTTTAATGAGGTCACGTGCATCTTGTCACGCGTACGCACTATGCACGCGTGTGCGTCGATGGAGATTTCGCTAATCCACGCAGATGCGCCAAACTTCGCGCGCCAATTCCACTTTCCGCACCCACGCGTGCGCGTGCGCGCCGATGCTGAAATTCCCAAAATTCAATTCTTCATGTTCCTTTCACTTGTGCATGCTTTCTTTCTCTCTTCTAGGCCATTCTTGCCCTGTAAACTCTAAAATCACTCAACAAACACATTACGGCATCGAATGGTAATAAAAGAGGATCAAAATATGGCAATTTTAAGGCAAAAGAAGCATGTTTTCCATCATGAAGCAATATTAGGAAGAGAACACAAAACCATGCAATTCTTGTGAATAAGTGTTGAGAATATTGACAAAACCTGTTAAATTCTATACAATATAAACCACAAAATTGGGGTTTATCATTCGCTGCCTAATTTCAGTAACCATATCGGCAGAATTTGGCTTATGTTCTAACTAACCATTTTGGTTTCCTAAGCTTCTCATCATATCTTAATCATCATCTATCTTTATTTCACTTGTCTAGACTTACTTAACTTAGTCTTAAATCCCCAAGAGCTCAGCTTTTATTCATTTGATCATTCATACATCATATGTTCATACAAGAGCATACCATTATCATAAAATTCTGCATGCTAGCACATCAATAATCTTCATCATTATCATACATAATCCAACATCATAGCTAGCAGCAACTACTCATTACATTATCAACAAACATCATTCACATAAACACAAACATATAATCACACTAGCTTAACCCCTACCTCGATGGAGTTCACCCTTTCTCACGAAATCGGTTCTAGCTTTCTCTTCCTCCCTCGGTTAGCTTTACTTCAAACTTTGGCCAGCCCCTTCTTCGCTTTCCCTTGTTCTCCTTGATTTGTTTGATCATCTCCATGAAAGTATGTAGCTAGAGGCTTGAGGAATCACGTGGAAGTGGGGGTAAAAATTGGAAGAACTCCCCTCTCTTCCTCGGTTTGCTCTCTTTCTCGTCACTCACTCCCTCACATTTCCCAATTATGTTTCGTTGCTCTTTCTTCCTTTCTTATTAAGGCTCAAAAACAGAACTCTAACAAGGTTATTTAAGGGAAATGGGTAGTGGATTAAGGGTATGGTTTGGTGACACTAATGCAAGGAAGTGAACACATGTTTGATTGTATGCTTCCTTCATTAATTGCTTCCTAATGATTCATCACTCTTGGACAAGTTGTGGCTGAGGTTTAGCCAATAAAAAGGTAAGAGAGAGAGTGGTTTAATTATGGTTAAGTGACTAATCTAGTGGGACTGGGTTGGTTAAGGAAAAATCGGTTCGGTTTAAGTTCAGTTAGATTTTAATTAAGCTAGGTATTTTGGTTCTCTATTTTTCTTCTAGATAATCTTTCTAGTGGCTTTATGAATTTAGATTGAAGACATCTTCCTTGGAGGTTTGGCTAAATTGCCAAAGAGGAGAAAGAAAACAGTTTAATAACTAAACCGTAAGATTACCGTTTTCAAATCGTATCAGTTTAACCAACCGGCAACTGAGAAATTAGCTACAGAGAGTAAATCAATTCTGAGTAAAATTTAGAATATTCTACTAAGCTAATTTAGTCAAGATAAGCTAGTAGTAATGATTCCATAGATAAATTTAACTCGACGGTCAAATTCCACGTTATCGATATGGTTTTTGGTTTAGGACACACTTTTATCTCTCATGGTTTATCTTTTCTTTTTACTTATCAAGTCTAAATTTGCCTTATTATTTTATGATGAGGTGATTGTTAGATATTTATTGAATTTCTCATCATAGAATTTCTGAGAATAACTCTGTGGAGAATCGGGATGTTACATCCCACCCACCTTACAAAACGTTTCGTTCTTGAAATTTCGAGTATACCTAAGGATTGAAAACTCTTAAGAAAAACACGTTCTAACTATGGTACTACATTAACGCAATACTTATCTTACATGGAAAGGAGTTCGATCCTAAGGACATCCGTAAGCGAAGTCGATAAAAACTCTTCACATTCGTATTTGTTGTGGGCATCGTTACTAGCTTTACTATAGGCATCCCATCTCTACTGAAGGCAACTTTGTTCCTTTGTTGTATGAACATGTCACTCAAAGTGTCGCATCATCAAGGTTGAGCGTCTCCTTAGAGTAGGTGCACTCCTAGTTGTACGTGTAATCCTTCCAAATCAAGTTGTTTGTGCTTGAGGCTTGATAAATTCCGATAACAAAGACAAATGGAGTTCGAGGGTTCGAATAAGGTCAAGTTACTACTTTAATAAACTAAGATATTCTTATCTACTCTCGTACTATTCCTATCCCAACATCTAATAGTCAATTGTACTTCTAAGTACAACAGTTGCGTTCCACACAAATGTGGTCATCAGCGTTTAAAAGTTTTATGATGGTGGTCTATCTGATAATTGTATGTGTTGCGAGAAATCCTATGTCGATAAATTCGTCTACTCACAGTCATTGAGGTCTTATTCATTCCCAACAAACAACATCAAGGTGATCAGCCTTAACATATCAGGTCAAGTGTAAAAAATTCCTAAACAAGCGCTCATAGACGATCATGCTAAATGTATCAATGAAGATGCCTTAACAGCATGAGAAAACAAAAAGCAGAGTATGCAATGAAGCATAGTCAATCCATTCCTAGGCTTTATTAGGAACGAATTAGTCTGATACCAAATTATAATGACCCAATTTCCGGTAGGTCCGGATGACTGCCAGTCATCAGGTGTCACTTCATAGTAACCCTACACCCTTCTAAACTCTTTAATATTTAATACATATGAGACTGTCACACTAGCGAAATCGTATATGTTAGCTAGGTTTATACTTATATTTTATTTATATTAGAATCCAAAACTCAAACATCAGCATATACGTACTATAAAAGCATATACTAATGAAAATAGAAATAATTTAAGTAGCACGTAGTTCATAGAGTAAAACAGTATTCACATATATATACACATCCAAAGTTAGCTTGTTACAGACTTGAGATACTTATATATATATATATATATATATATAACTGAGAACTTTCCAGATACCTAGTTCATATAGAAAACCCCTAAGTTGGTACCTGGACTAAAGGAAAAGAAAATATCAAGTCTTATCCCTCAAAAATGCTACAAAGGTGAGGGAAAGTAAAGGATAAGGAACAAAAACCATCTATCTTACAATTTTTCCACCGTCGAGGGACAAGTCTGCAGACACCATCTCAGGATTAGTCTCGAGTATCTCCTATAGGGTTCGAAAATACATGCTCCTCTGGTACCTCTCTAAGTATAACACCAATGGCGGCAGTCAAATCGAAATCCTCCATTTGTGGGGAAAAAGGGAAAAGGAAGGGGTGAGAACTTATATGGTTCCTAGTAAGGTGACATTGTGAAAACACATCTCTCTCGTGAAACCTAGAGTTCTGGATCTATCGTAATTAACTGTCTTGCTAAGTCTCTCGGCTACTTCCGTATCGCGGATTCTGACATGACTCTTTCTTGACATCTTCTTTGGGGTCAATGCCATTCCTATGCTATTCTCCATGACTGTTATTTCCTAACTTTACTATCTTATTCTAAGCTTTGGAGAAAGTTAAATCATAATTTTAAAATACAGACAAGAATCAGAGAACAGAAAATTATCGAGAAGCACATATCACATAGCAGAACGAATGAACAGTAAACAATCACAAACAAATGTGCAAACAATTTATGATACATGCCTGTCCCTAGTGTAGGCTATGAGCTCATGCGCCGGTTGTCTAACTGCAACCTGACGTTACTCGATAGGACCCTGAATATAGTTTCTCTACTGTGTCGGTCAGGCACATTGGTATCATCATCGACGAATCTATGTCAGGCAGGATACCTTGGCATCACAGGTTATCCTTATCAGTTAGGCAAAATCACAATAATGTCGCTAGCATTTCTATGTGCATCATAGTAAGAAACAGGCTATCAGTTAGGCGGACATTCCCGCATTAGGAATCTTAGGCTATCAGTCAGGCGAGCACTTCTGCATTAGCAGTTTGGCACACAGGCCTAGTCAAGCAAACAAGTCTCAATTATCTTTTTCATTCAATGTTTTTCATTTTCATTCTTTTCATCATTCCTCCACATCACCTTATAAATACTCATACCTCCGCATGACCACATAACTAAGCATATCTCTACATCACCATATTACTAAGCCTACCTTCGCATCAACTTACATTTTTATTCATTTTCTTGACTTGTTTAGCCTAATACTTTCATGGCGACCAGTCTTCTATTTAATAATTAATATAACAAACAGACTCCGATTCATACAAACTTTATGTGCACGAGTCTGTATTGAACTCAGGTTTCATTTGTATTAAGTTTCAGAGCATTTTCATTTCCAGAACAAAGTTATGCATATTTGATTTTGAGAGGTTTCTATTTGGTTAACCGGTGAATTGGTTAACTTCCAAAGTGCATATGTAATTTTTTAGAATAGCAATGTCTCTAAAATTTGAACTGAATGAAGTAGACACCATAGGATTTAATTTTGTTTTAGTTTCATCGCAAAAGCTTTTCTGAATTAGGATATATCCATCAAGAAAGTCACTCCTCTAAGTTTGTAAATCCCGTTTAGCCATTAGTGAGCAGTAAAATGTTGAAGCCTATAACTTTTAATCCATAGCTTCTAAAATTCTGAACTTTTGAGGGAATAAACTATACATCATAAGAGTTCTATCAAATTTGGTTGCACTCAATTTGGAGTTTAAGATCAATATCAGTGACTCAAATAAATCATTGAAAATACCAAACAAGTTACAGAATTGCATGTCAAGAAAATAGTGAACCTTCTATTTTGTAAATTGGATATTTATTTCTATAAAAATGGGATTATCCTGAAATTTGGACACACTGTTCTTCACATGAAATCTTTTGTTCTCTTTGGTTTCAACTCCAAAACACATCAGAATGAAAAGTTGTATAAGTTGGAAGTTGCTACTAGATTAATTCAAAAGCAGATTTTTCAGCAGAAATCATTTACTTTCAAACAAATATTTTTATCTACCAATCTACTCATCAGAAAATTCTGAAATTTTGAGAGAATGATATAACCTTATCAAAGACTTCCAGAGAATTATTACACGATTTTTGAGTGGCTAGAATTTGCCCAGAAATTCGTGGAAGTCACTGCCTAATTTAAGTAACCATATCGGCAGAATTTGGCTTAAGTTCTAACTAACCATTTTGGTTTCCTAAGCTTCTCATCATCTCTTAATCATAATCTATCTTTATTTCACTTGTCTAGACTTACTTAACTTAGTATTAAATCCCCAAGAGCTCTGCTCTTATCAATTTGATTATTCATACATCATATGTTCATACAAGAGCATACCATTATCATAAAATTCTGCATCCAACATCATAGCTAGCAGCAACTACTCATTACATCCTCAACAAATATCATTTATATAAACACAAACATACAATTACACTAGCTTAATCCCTACCTCTATGGAGTTCACCCTTTTTCATGAAATCGGTTCTAGCTTTCTCTTCCTCCCTCGGTCAGCATTACTTCAAACTTTAGCCAGCCCCTTCTTTGCTTTCCCTTGTTATCCTTGATTAGCTTGATCATCTCCATGAAGGTGTGTAGCTAGAGGCTTGAGTCACGTGGAAGTGGGGGTGAAGATTGGAAGAATTCCCCTTTCTTCCTCGGTTTGCTCTCTTTCTCGTCACTCACACCCTCACACTTCCGAATTGTGTTTTGTTGCTCTTTCTTTCTCTCTTATTAAGGCTCAAAAACTAAAATCTAACAAGGCTATTTAAGGGTAATAGGTAGTAGATTAAGGAGATAGTTTGGTGACACAAATGTAAGAAGGTGAACACATGTTTGATTGCATGCTTCCTTCATTAATTGCTTCCTAATGATTCATCACTCTTGGCCAAGTTGTGGCTGAGGTTCAGCCATCAAGAAGAGAAAAAAGAAAGTGGTTTAATTGTGGTTAAGTGGCTAATCTAGAGAGAGTGGTTTGGTTAAGGAAAAATTGGCGTGGTTTTAGTTCGGTTAGATTTTAATTAAGCTAGGTATTTCAATTCTCTATTTTTCTTCTAGATAATCTTTCTAGTGGTTTTATGAATTTAGAATAAAGACAGCTTCCTTGAAGGTTTGGCCAAATTGCTAAAGAGAGGAAAGAAAATGGTTCAATAAATAAACCGTAAGATTACCATTTTCAAATCGTATCGGTTTAACCAACCGGCAACTAAGGAATTAGTAGCAGAGATTATCTCGATTCTGAGTAAAATTTAGAATATTCTACTTAGCTAATTCAGTCAAGATAAGCTAGTAGTAAATATTTGATGTGAGTATTTTCGTCGGTTAAGAATTTCTTCTCGGTAAGAGGAATAACTTCGTTGCAAGTATAGTTCCCAACCGACAAATAACACTCAATCAAAGTTTAATTTTGGTTGTCACAAGTTCAACCCAATAAAAATAACCGAGAGTATTAGTCTCAGGTCGCTCTCCCTAGGAATTACAATCGAGTGCTCAATTATTGGTTATGAGTTTCACGGGGTGGATTGATAAAAGGGCAAGAAATTAAATGGCAAGAAATTTAAATGATAAAAAAGTAAATCAACAACTAAAGATAACAATTATCAAAAAGAGGCATTCATGGCAAGGATTGAGAATCAAGGCTTTCTATCCTAGTCATTAATTATCATACAATAATTAACAAGAGCTAATCCTATTTCGTCATCTCCAACATCGGAAGAGGGTATAATGTTATCTTCACATTGAGAGAAAGTCAAATAAGACTATTTAATCTCAATCCATAAGTCCTAATCAACTTATTAATTGAATTAGGAAGAGACTAGAGTAAATGGAAACAATATTAGCTAACAACTCTAGATCACCAATATAAATTGGGTATTAATGACTCAGGATTACCTAATTTCTCTTTCCAAGCCAAGAATGCACAAAATCTAGTCTAACATCCAACCAAGCATTTTGTCAAACACTTGGAAGGCATAAAAGGAAATCATGGTAAATTGCAACAAATAGTAAATTCTACAACTACCCAATGCACGGAATCAACAATAACAACTAAAGAAAGCAACATTAAACATGAAATACCTCAAATTGCATTAAAGGAAATTGAAATTGACAATAGTGTTCATAAACATAAAAATGACATAAAAGAGAAATTAACAAAAGGAACTAAGAGAACAAGGATGTAGAAACAAGAAATTGCAAAGAAAGCTAGATGAAAACAATAATTAAAATCTAAATCTAAGAGAGTTTGACCTAGCTCTACCCTAATTCTAGAGAGAAGAGGGAGGTTCTCTCTGTAGAAAACTACCTAAAGCATGATCCTAAGCTAATCTAATTGCTCTCCCTTTTTTCTTCTTGAATTCTACATCAAACAGCCTCAAAAATGAGTTGAATTTGGGCCTGGGTGGCTCAGAAATCGCCCCCAGCGTATTCCTTTCAATGAGGTCACATGACCATCGTCACGCGTGCACGTGGGTGATGCGTGCGCGTCGTTGGCAGATTTTTTCCTCACGCATACACGTGGATGATGCGTGCGAGTGGCTTTGAATTCTCCAAATGCTCATTTCTTCATGAATTCTCCACTTTGCATGCTTTTCTCTTCACTTCTTCCATCCAATCCTTGCCTTATAAGCCTAAAATACTCAACAAACATATCAAGGCATCAAATAGAATTAAAGTGAATTAAATTTATCAATTTTAAAGCCTAAAAAGCATGTTTTCACTCTTAAGCACAAATTAGGAGAAATTCACAAAACCATGCTATTTCATTGAATAAATGTAAGATAAGTTGATAAAATCCCTTAAATTAAGCACAAGATAAACCACAAAATTGGAGTTTATCAAACCTCCCCACACTTAAACCAAGCATGTCCTCATGCTAAACCAAGAAAGATAAGAAATGGGGTATGAACATTTATTCAATGCAAACTATCTAAATGCAACATATCTACATGCAATATATCTAAATGCATGCAATTACTTGGTCAAAATAAATCAATTCTCAAGAATACATATATGAACATAAGGGCTAAAGGTATTAACAACTAAGTCAAATCCACAATCGAATTGATTTATTGAAAAAAATTATAGACTTGCAAGAAAACAGATGATCATAAGTGAAAACATGGAATTGAGCAATCGAACCCTCATCGGATTTGTATCCGCTCTAGTCGCTCAAGTGTATAGGGTTGATTCACTCAATTCTCTTCTAATCATACTTTCTAGGATTTGTTTTTCATCTAACAATCAATAATTATTCAATGCATGCATACAAATATCATGAGGACTTATCTATAGGTTGTAACGAGGCTAGGGTCAAGGTAGGATTGTATTTGGTCAAGTGAGCTTGAAATTTGAATCTTTGATTAACTTAAGCTCCCACTTAACCTACAACCTATTTAATTCTAATGCAAACCTAACTACCCATTTTTAACTTTTTCACACACTCATGCATTCTCGTTTTTATCATAACAAATATGTATTGATTATTATTACTTTCCTTTGGGTATTTTGTCTCCTTTTTATTGGTTCCTTTTTCTTTTTCTTTTCTTTTTATTTATTTTTTTCCTTTTTCTTTTTCTACATTTTTTTTATTTTTCTTTTGTTTTTTCTCTTTTTCTTTTGATGAATTATATACAAAGGTACCAATGCATATGATTTAAATATTTAATACATGAGTATGTTCCCAATTCTCACGATTTTCAATGAAAAACTCAAAGTACACTTTTACCTCAACCAATGTTCACAAATTTTCCACTTTTAAATGATAAACACTCTCACTAGCCAAAGCTAATCAAAGATTCAAATTAAGAGACATTTATTATTTTTTGCTTTAAGGCTTATAATGTGCTAAAATTAAGAACAAAAGGGGGTTAAAATAGGCTCAAAGTTGGTTAACAATGGTCGACAAAAGGGTAGGCTATTTGAATAAGTGAGCTATTTGAAACAACAACCTCAATCATATAAATGCATTCATACACAAAACAATGGACATAGAGAATCAAACAAATCAAAGATTACAATCATAGAAAGAGAATAATACACACAAGAAGGAAAATAGTGGTTATATGATGCAACCACACAATTAGGCTCAAAACTCACATGCTTATGTGTTCTTAGCTCAAAAACATGTTCCACAATATATAATTCAAGCAAGTTTAATGAATTTTTTTTACTCAAATCAATTGGGGTGTCCTATAGATAAATTTCTTGAAAAAATTCATTATTTTGACTAAGCTTATTATATATATGCAAACTAAGAAAATGCAACTAAAAATCCTAAAAGACCTAGTAATAAAAGAAAAAATAAATAAAATATGAAAGTGTTGGAATTAGAGACTTGTCACCCAAAACGGCCGCTCGGTCGGACGACCTCCCCACACTTAAAAGTTTGCACCGTCTTCGGTGCATTCAGAGATGAGCAAGGGGGTACGGCGACTATACAGATTGCCACCTTCAGCTGGTGGATCAATCGGCTGCTGCATGTTCTTTCTCCGCTTCCAATTTTTGCTTATGACAAATCATCCTAAACAATAGAAAATAGGATACGATAAGACAAGTAAATGCACAAGCAAGGAAGCATAGATTGTTGGAAAGAGGTGGTGGTCACTAAAATAAAGTGTGTGACTCAATGTGTGACATGGATAAAAACAAGTGTGTGAATTCTTGGTTGCGCAGGTTTTAGAATACACACACTAGCATTAAAAGCTATGTCACAAGTACACAAAAGAAAGCGTACACTTCACTCATTCTAGTGTGCTTGAAATACTTCAAAGAAAACTTGTAGGTTAGGACAAACAAACAAGCAATAAAAAAGCATAAAAGCATTCAAGCAATAAACGAGCAATTGTGAAATGGATAAGGTATGGACATAGATTGATGTGCAAGGTAACTTTAATGAACAAAATGGAATATGAAACTTACACATCAATCAATGGCACACTTTGAATTTTATTTGCAATACTTAATTGACACAAAAGTGGAAGACATTGGTGCTGTGGAACTTAGGAAAAGAGAGATAGAAATTAAAATCAATCACATAGCAAGAATAGTCCACAGAGCTTTAAAAAGCTCAAAAATATGTCACTAGGTAAGCTTATGATCCAATTTCACAATTCCACAAATCTCAATGCATGAAATAGGTGATGTAAATAAAGATCAATCATAAACAATCATCACCTAACAAAAAAATGCATTGATGATACACAATTTCCTAACAATAGATAGTGAATTCAAATCACATGGTGGCCAAAACATGCAATTTAAAAGATTTAGAGTACTTTGAAGGCAATTCATAAGAAGTTGGCATTCAAAAGATATTAAGCATGAAGAATTCAAAACCAAGAAACAAGATATAATCCTCAACAAAGAATCCAACAATGAGCAATTTTAGCATCAAGAAGCAGCAAATCAAATAAAAAACCCAACACTTATCGCCTAAAACAAAAATTAAGCTAAGTAACTAATTAACTAATTAACTAACTAAATAAGGTGATGGTGGATGGTGATTGATAGTGTTGGATGATGGTTAAAGAAGGAAAAGAAAAGAAGAAAAAGAGAAAAGAAGAAAAGAAATGGAAAGAAGAGAAGAAAAGAAGTGAGTGAAACAGGGCAGGGGGTCACGCGTACGCGTCATGTCACGTGTACGCGTGAGTGGCAGAAATGGGGTGCGACACGTGCGCGTGGAGCAAGCGTGCGCGCGTGACTATGGAAAATAGAGAGTGACGCGTACGCATGGGTCACACATACGCGTGGGTAGAAATTGTGCTATACATACAGTTCCCACACCCTGTACGCACAACTCTCTGGTTTTAGTACTGCAGCAGCAGCATTTCGGAGGTGACGCGTACGCGTGGAAGGTTGGAATCTTGGGGTCACGAGTATGCGTGGGTGATGCGTACGGGTGGCTGGCTGCTCAATTTTTCAAAATTTTTCAAGTTCTAGCACTAGACCAAGCATTCCAAACATCCAAACAGCTACCAAAATACCATCAAACCTTATTTAAGATACTAGACTCCCAAATAAACTCAATAAACTAAAATAAACATGAAATTAAACTAATTTTACCAATATTTACAAAAGAGAAAAATGAAAAGATGTTACAATAGTGGGGTGTCTCCCATCTAGCACTTTTATTTATTATCCTTAAGTTGGACTTATGGAGAGCTCTTGTGCTTGAATTCATCCTTGAATATCCACCAATGCTTGGACTTCAAATAATTGTCAAAATTCCCACTCAAGTGCACCAAACGTTGGTGAAGTTCTCCACAAGCTCGGAGCTTTGAAAGTTGATCCTCCTCTTGTAATTTGGGATTCCAAACCTTGTTTTCACACCCGTCTTCAAGTTGATCATGGTAATTCCCTCTGGGTGGTAAGTTCTTAGAATTCTCATGAGGACACCCAAACATCCTCCTAGATTCTATCAACTGAGTAGCACACCAATCCTTGCTCCTAAACCTTGAGCTTCCAACCATAATGAGCTGAGAGTTATGACGCCAACCACTAATCATCTCTCTTCTACTCTTTAACCCACAAAGCATCCTAAGTTGACCATCCGTTTCTAGCAAACCATATTCAAGAGGAATGAGAAAGTTAAGAGATGAGAGATTTACCCACTTGAATGATGTAATAGATGATGGTGACCTAAGGAGAGATGCTTCCAACGATCTTGATAGGGCAATTTCTACTCCCGTCCACCCTCTTTGAAGGGCTTCCACCACTTGACAAGATTCTTCAAACTCTCCCTCTTGCCAAGCTTCCTCAAGTTCACATTCTTCCTCACCAATTTCTTCTAGTTCTTCCCCATCACTCAAATCATATCTTGGAGGTTGAGTGAAATATACCTCAACATCAACTTCAAATTCAATGGGAAAGAATTCATCAAGCTCAAAAAGGATCATATGTTGATGCGGAATCATCATAAATATGGGGACTTGGTGCTTACCCCATTTCTTCCAATTCTTCAATCATAATATACTTTGGAGGTTGTGCACTATCCTCCTTAACATCACTTTCAAACTCTATGGAAGAAGACTCTACAACTTTAGATTCCTCTTTGCATTCAACATCTCCTAAATCTTCAACCACTTCTTCCAGTTCAATTATCACTACCTCCTCCTCTTCTTACAATTCTTGCTTTAACTCATTCTCTTCTTCACCTTGAAGCTCCAAGTTCTCCTTCTCATTATGCTCCTTAGTTAATTCCCCACATTTAACAATAGGGGTGTCTTGGATACTTGAGCACAATGATGCCAACTGGCTCACCACTTCAGTTAAGCTTGCCACGAATTCCCCTTGCTTTTGGCAACGAGCTAGAAGTTCTTATTGTTCTTGCATTAGGGGTTAGAAAAATTCGTCCAATGAAGGCGGTGGTGGGAGAGAGGGTTCATTGTTTGGAGGAAAAGTGTTGTAGTTGGAAGGTGGTTCATATTGGTGAAAGTCTTGAGGTGGTGTATGAGAAAATATTGGTTCTTGGGAGTATTGATGTTGGAATGGTGGTGGCTCTAGATATGGTTCATATGGTTGTTGGTATGGTGGATATAGGTTAGGATCATATGGAGGTGAATGGTGGTATAGGACTTGTGAGTAGGGTTGTTGAGGGCTATGTTGAGGATAATGAGGGTCACTACATCCATTAGGTTAGTAAGCATTAGGAGTTGGATTGTACCCATAAGAAGCTGGCAGAGGTTGTTGCCAAGAAGAGTATCCATATGCTTGAGGCTCCTCCCACCTTTGATTTCTAAATCGTTGATGTAAACCTCCATTGAAGCTTTCATTTCCTACAACATAGTTTGAAACAAACTCATAGCCAAAAGGGTGAGAATTCATAGTGACAAGAGAAAAGGAAAACAAAAACTAATAAGAAACAAAGAAAGCAAAGTCCTACAACTAGAAAAACTAGCAAAGAAACCAAAAATCAAGCTATTCACAATATTCACATATGAACGATAACCAATAATAAGCACACATTGTAATTCCCCGGCAACAGTGCCAAAAACTTGAAAGAAGGTTTATTGTCGGCTTGGAATTTCACACAAATAATCTCGTCGAAGTATAGTTCCCAACAAACAAACAATCTTCTATCAAAGTTTAATTTTGTTTGTGATGAGCGGATATTTTATACGCTTTTTGGCATTGTTTTCATTATGTTTTGTTTAATTTTTATTAAGTTTTTATAGGTTTTAGTTCAAAATTCACATTTTTGGATTCTACTTTGAGTTTGTGTGTTTTTATGCAATTTCAGGTATTTTCTGGTTGAAATTGAGAAGTTGGAGCAAAAGTCTAATTCAGAGACAGAGAAAGCATTGCAGATGCTGTCAGGATCTGACCTCCGTGCACTCGAAAGAGCTTTTCTAGAGATACAAAAGTTTAAATGGTGCACTCTCAACGGCTATGGAAAGCTAACATCTAGGGCTTTCCCGAAATATATAATAATTTATACTTTGCTCCAGAAATGAAGGCCCAAAACTGATGTTCAACGCCAGCCACCAGCCCCATTCCTGGCGTCCAGCGCCCATAGGGGAGCAATTGGAGTTCAACGCCCAGAAGGGGGTCCCTAGCCAGCGTTCAACACCCCTAAGGGACACTAGCACGTGGGAGACACTCAAGCTCAGCCCAAACACTCACCAAGTGGGCCACAGAAGTTGATTTTCACACTATCAACTTAGTTTTATCTTATTTCTGTAATCCTTAGTCATTAGATTAGTATATATAAGAGAATATCACCCATGTTTAGAATCTTCTTCCTCCCCCATTATTTTCAAAAACTATTATGTACAGTATGAGTCACTAGCCTCCTAAGTTAGGATTAGGAGCTCTGCTGAGTTTTATGGATTAATAAAAATACTGTTCTATTTTCAAAACAATTTTGAGTCTATTCTCTTATGCATTCTCGTTCTTCATCTCATGAATTGAGGGTGACCCATGACAATCACCCTTGTTCTACATGGGTTCCGTGTGATTCCTGACCCGGATAGCGTTGAACTAAAGCTAGAGTTTGCATTGCGGATTCGTATAGAGCATCTGAGCAACTTTGGATATGTGACATATAATCTCGTTGTCTATGGATGTGTGAGGTTTCTGTGGCACTAAGGCTAGAGACAGAAAAGCAACCCTCTCTTATCCGGAAGATCTGCCTTGTTTTTGGCACCTTGAGTAGGATCGCAAATGGGAGTGGCTTGCTTAGAGCTTCATCTTCTGCTACAGTGAAAAACCTAGAGGTGGCTTGATGAGAGGACATGAGTCATCTCAACGTGGTGGATTACTACAGTAGCAAAGGTTAACTTAATGAGAAGACATGAGTTAATCACTTACGGCTGTCATTGAATAAATCAGAAAGTTATTGAGATAGACAGTAAGAAAAGTTAATCCAGAAAGATAAAGCATCTCTGAAGCCTTAACTATTCTTCCATCACTATTTTCACAAATCAATCCGGTATTTCTATCTTTATTTATTTTATGCGTTTTCCATGACAACATATAATTTTTTATCCACTAACTAAGATCTGCAAGGTGTCCACTGCTTGCTCAAAACAAGAATCCTCGTGGGATTGACCCTGACTCACCTCAGGTATTACTTGGACGACCTGGTATACTTGCCAGTCTATCTGTGCGAATTTTGCGGAGCCAGTTTCGTGCACCAAGTTTTTGGCGCCATTGTCAGGGATTGTTTGGATTTGAAAAACAACCGGATTATCTTGTTGCTTAGATTATGTACTTTTTACTATTTTGTTTGAGTCTTTTATTTTCTTTTTCAAAAAAAAAATTTTTTTTTTTCAAAAATCTTTGTTTTCCTTTTGATCTTTATCTTTTTGTTTGAGTCTTTGTTCTTGTTCTTCTTAAAGTGTCAAATTTTCTTGCTTTCTTTTCAAAAAATTTTCAAAAATAGTATCTTTTATTTGAGTCTTATGTCAATCTTTTAGTTTGGTGTTCCTTTGAGTCATCTTGAGTCTTTAAGTTTCTTTTCTTTTCTTTTCTAAAATTAGTGTCTTTGATTTCAAAAATTCTTAAATTTGGTGTCTTTTAGTTGTTTTCCTTTAAAATTTTCGAAATTAGTGTCTTTGATTTCCAAAGTTTTTAAGTTTGGTGTCCTTTAGTTGTTCTTTATTTGCTTTGAATTTTCGAATTTGTTCTTTGTGCTCTTTATTGGTATTCAAGTTGTTCTTGTTTCTTTCCTTGTTTTGATCTTAAAATTTTTAAGTTTGGTGTCTTTTGGTGTTTTTCTTTTTAAATTTTTGAAAACTTAGTCTTAGATCTAAAAATTTTAAGTTTGGTGTCTTTTGGTTGTTTTTCTCTTTCTTCATTAATTCAAAAAATAAAAAAAATATCTTTTCTATCTTTATTTCAAAATCATTATCTTATCTTATCTTAATTTCAAATTTCAAATTTCAAATCTTACCTTTTTAAAATCTTTTCATTTTGTGATTCTATCTTTTCTTATCTTTCTTTTAAAATTTAAAATTCAAAACTTTTTCAAATCTTCATCTTTTCTTATCTTATCTTTTTATTAAATTTCAAATCATTATCTTATCTTATCTTAGTTATAAATTTCAAAATCAAATCTTTTTCAAATCTTTATCTTCTATTGTTTTTAATTCAAATTTTAAAATTCAATTTTCAAAATCTTATCTTATCTTAATTCAATTTCAATTTTTGAATTTCAATTTTTAAAATTCAAAATTCAAATTTAAATTTCAAATTTCAAAATCAAATCTTTTTCAATTCTTCTATCTTATCTTGTTTTCAAATCTTTCTTAATTAGTTACTTGCTTTCTCTTTCTTCTTTTTCATAACTTCCTAACTAATTATTCTCTCTCCTATTTTCAAAAACTTCCTACTTCTTTCTCTTTCTTCTTTTTCGAAATTCATCATTCAATTTTCAAACCTTTTTAGTTAATTAGCTTTTATTTTCGAATTCAATTAATAAATAAAATAAAAACAAAAATATTTTAATTCTAATTTCTCTTTTTACTTCGTAATTTTTGAATCCTTCTTCCCATTTATTCGAATTCTTCATCTCCTTCCTCTATCTTCATTCTTCTTCCTTCTTCACATCTCATAGGGAGTCCTCTGTTCTTGAACATAGAGCTCTCATTCTTCTTCTTTTTTGTTTTCTTTTTCTTGTTTATGAGTAGGAATAGGGATAAAGAACCTTTTTTTTATCTTGATCCTAAACCTGAGAGGACCCTAAGGAAGCGTTCAAATAAGACTAGTTAATCTCAATCCATAAGTCCTAATCAACTTACTAATTGAATTAACAAGAGATTAAAGTCAATGGAAACAATATTAACTAACAACTCTAGATCACCAACATAAGTTGGGTATTAATGACTCAAGATTGCCTAATTTCTCTTTCCAAGCCGAGAATGCTTAAAAAGCTACTCTAACATCCAACCAAGCATTTTGTCAAACACTTGGAAGGTACAAAAGGAAAACATAGTAAATTGCAAGAAATAGTCAATTCTATAACTACCCAATGCACGGAATCAACAATAACAACTAAAGAAAGCAACATTAAACATGAAATACCTCAAATTGAATTAAAGAAAATTGAAATTGACAAGAGTGTTCACAAACATAAAAATGTCATAAAAGAGAAATTAACAAAAGGAACTAAGAGAACAAGGATGTAGAAACAAGAAATTGCAAAGAAAACTAGATGAAAACAAGAATTAAAACCAAAATCTAAGAGAGTTTGACCTAGTTCTACCTTAATTCTAGAGAGAAAAGGGAGCTTCTCTCTCTAGAAAACTACCTAGAGCATGATTCTGAGCTAATCTAATTGCTCCCCCCCCTTTCTCCTTCTTGAATTCTGCATCAAATAGCCTCAGAAATGAGTTGGATTTGGGCTTGGATGGCTCAGAAATTGCCCCCAGCGTATTCACTTTAATGAGGTCACGTGACCATCGTCACGCGTGTGCATGGGTGACGCGTGTGTGTCACTGGCAGATTTCCTCCTCATGCGTACGCATAGATGACGCGTGCGCGTGGCCTTGAATTCTCCAAATACTCATTTCTTCATGAATTCTCTCCACTTTGCATGGTTTTCTCTTCACCTCTTCCATCCAATCCTTTCCTTATAGGTCTGAAACACTCAACAAACAAATCAAGGTATCGAATAGAATTAAAGTAAATTAAATTTATCAATTTTAAAGCCTAAAAAGCATGTTTTTACTCTTAAGCACAAATTAGGAGAAATTCACAAAACCATGCTATTTCATTGAGTAAATGAGATAAGTTGATAAAATTCCCTAAATTAAGCACAAGATAAACCACAAAATTGGGGTTTATCAATATTCTATGGATGAATTTAACTCAACAGTCAAATTCATTGTTATCGATACAGTTTTTTGGCTTAGGACACACTTTTATCTCTCATGGTATATCTTTTCTTTTCATTTATCAAGTCTAAATCCGCCTTATTATTTTATGATGAGGTGATTCTCAGATATTTATCGAATTTTTCATCACAAAATTTCTCAGAATAACTCTTTGGAGAATCAGAGTGTTACAAGCAACAACAATAACAACAACAACAAAGCCTTGTCCCACTAGGCGGAGTCGGCTACATGGATCAAACAACGCCATTGAGCTTTATCTTGTCTACAAAGAGACCATTTACATGTAGATCTCATTTGACCACCTCATAGATGGTCTTTCTTTGCCTTTCACCTCTTGTCCATCTTCCATCTCATCTATCCTCCTGACTGGGTACTCTTTCGGTCTTCTGTTCACATGTCCAAACCAGACGTGATTCTACTATTTTTTCCACAATAGGTGCTACTCCAACTCTTTCTCTTATATCTTCGTTCCTTATTCTATCTAATCGCGTATGACCACTTATCCATCTTAACATCTTCATCTCTACTCCCTTTGGCCATTGAACACTCTGTACTATAAAGCATTGCCAATCTGATAGCAGTGTGATAGAATTTACCTTTATGTTTTAAAGGCACTTTTTTTTGTCACATATGAAACCAAACACACTCTGTGATTTTGACCAACCTGCTTGGATCCTATGATTTACATCCTGTTCAATCTCTTCATTATCCTGTATGATGCACCCAAGATACTTAATATTTTTAACTTTTCGTAGGATATTTTCTCCAATCTTCACCTTTGTATTAGGGTTTTCCCTTTGGCGGCCAAACTTTGATGAGTCCATATTTGACAGTAAATTTTGGCTTAAATTGAATGGATTTCATCACAAACTCACACTTAATGACCAAAATAGCATACTTTTGTGTTTTATCCCTAAATTGAACGTAAATGTGAAAACATGCATTTTTGTGCTTAAAATTGAGCAATTTAATCCCACTTTTATTCAATTCGATGCCGTGATATATTTTGTGAGTGATTTCAAGTAAATTAGGCAAGAATGGGTTGGTAGAAAGTGGAAGGAAGCATGCAAAATGGGAGAACACATGAAGAAAACAAAGGAGAAGCACACACTGAAGTGTGCATACGCACAACCATCTGTGCGTGCGCACAAGTACATAAATTAGAGGTGTGCATATGCACAACCTCCCGTGCGTACGCAAAGGTCCCTGAGCGTGACTTCATTAATAAAGCACGTGGCTCGCAAATTTCGGGCTCTCTTGGCCCAATTTTTGGAGTTGCTGAAGCCTTTTGTGATGCTATATCAAAGAAAAATGGTCATACATCAAAGGGGAGCTCACTTAGACATAGTTTTACATAGATATTAGGAGTAGGAGTACTATAGAGTAGTGATCTTTTATTTCTCGCTTAGGGTTTTAATTAGGTTTTTAATGTAGCATTTTGTAGTTCAATTTTGGTATTAGAATTTGCTATCTCATTGTAAGTACTCTTTAATTTCACTACTCTTACTACATTTTACTCATGGTTCAAGTTATTTTGTTAATATATGCAATTTTGATTTATTGAATCTTTTGTTTATGAATTTGATGTTTTATGATTCCTATATGCTTGCTTGAGTGTTTGCTGTTGATTTTGTGAATAGTTTGGTGATAGTTTTCATTTTCCTTTGCGATTTCTCATGTTTTGCTTTTATGTCCACCAAGTGTTTGTGAAAATGCCACTTGGTAATTTTGAGTAGCTTTTCAGACCTTGGCTTGTGAAATGAGTCCCTAGGATACAAGAGTCATGATGTCCGACATTTAGTGGTAATTCTTGGGTAGTTAGTTGACTCTTGTTTCCATTGACGCTAGCTTTTTACCAAGTTAATTGGTAAGTTAGCTAGGACTTATGGATTAAGGTCAATTATGCTTGCTTGACTTACTCCTCGATGTTAAGGGTTGACGAAGCGAGATTGACTCATCATAGTTAGCATAGTTGTGGTTATGATAATGATAGGATTTCTTAATTCTCATTCCCAAGTCAAGGCTCTTTTATGCATATATAGCATTTTCACCAAGTGTTGATCTTATCTCCTTTTTAACTTACATTAATATCAATTTTGATCTCTTCTTAGTTCTTTTATCTCTTGGTTCCTTTAATCTTTTGTTCTTTGATTTCGAAACCCCTTTTCCTCACAACCAAAAGTGTGTCATTTTAATTGCATTGCTAGGGAGAACGACCCGAGGTTTAATTACTATTGGTTAATTTTAATTTGTATTTAAACTCTGATTGAGAGTTAGTTGTTGGTTTAGACTATACTTGCAACGAAGGGATTCTATTAAGAAATTCTAAACCAACATCAATTCTCATATCAAACTTACATTTCATATATTCCATCTTACTATGGCTTATGCGCAGACAATACACTTATAGAGCTTCTCTCCAGAAATCCAACTTCTTATTTAGGTCTTCCCTTGACTCTCCTAAAAGGACTATATCTTCGGCAAAAAATATGCACCAGGGCACATACTTTTGGATATGCTCTATGAGTACTTCTAAGACTAATGTGAAAAGGTATGGACTTAAGGATGATTCCTGGTATAATCTTATACCAATAGAAAATTTTTTTGTCACACCACCTTAAGTCTTCATACTAGTTGTAGGCCACACCATACATGTCTTTAATTACACGAATATATGTAATCATTACTCTCTTCCTTTCCAAAACCTTCCATAAGACCTCCTTGACACCCTATCGCACGCTTTATCTAAATTAATAAACACCATATGTAGATCCCTTTTATTACTACGATACCTCTCCATCATCCTTCTTAATAGGTATGTAGCTTCAGTGGTGGATCTACCTGACATAAAACTATATTAGTTCTTTGTTACTTATGTCTCTTGTCTTAGCTTCTGTTCTATCACCCTTTCCCATAACTTCATGGTATGACTCATGAGCTTGATCCCTCTATAGTTTCCGCAACTCTATATATCCCCTGATTCTTATAAATAGGTACTAAGGTGCTCTTCTTTCACTCATCTGACATTTTCTTTGACCTTAAAATCTCATTAAAAAGCTTGGTTAACCAACTGATGTCTTTCTCTTTAAGGCACTTCCAAACTTTAATCGAAATATTATAGGATCCTAGTGCCTTGCCATTTTTCATTTGCTTTAGAGCTTCTTTTACCTTAAAGTCTCGAATTCTTCGATAGTAGTCAAAGTTTTGATCTTCTTTCCTTGTGCATAACCGACCAAGTCTCGAAAAAGTCTTCTGTCCTTCATTAAATAAATCGTAGAAGTAGATTTTTCACCTTTCAATGATCTTTTCATCTTGAGCCAAAACCTCTCTGTCTTTATCCTTTATGCACTTAATATGATCCAAGTCTCTCATTCTTCTTTCATGACTTTTTGCGATTCTATATATACCTTTTTCTCTTTCCTTCGTGCCTAAAGACTGTTAGAGACTCTCATATGCTCTTGTTCTTGCGTCACTTACAGCCACTTTTGTCTCTTTCTTAGCTGCCTTATATTTTTCCCAATTATTTGCATTATGGCACAAAGAGCACTCTTTAAAGTACTCCCGTTTTGCCTTTATCTTTTCTTGTACACTTGCATTCCACCACCAGGACTCCTTGTCTCTTGGTCCTATCCCTCTAGATTCACCAAAACTTTCTTTTGCTGTTCTTCTAATAACTTCTGCATCTCCCTTTATATCTCCTCTGTGCTTCCATCTCCTTCCCACTTTGCCTCTTCTCCTATCTGTCTTAGAAAGCTTCTTTGTTCCTCACCTTTCATCCGCCACCACCTCGTCCTTGGGTTCTTCGTATGGTGTCTTTTTCCCAAATTTTTCTCATCGCAAAAATCTATGATGAGCATCCTATGTTGTATTGTTAAACTCTCTCCTCGAATAATTTTACAATTGATGTAAAATTTCTAGTCAACTCTCCTCAACAAGAAGAAGGCAATTTGAGAGCTTGTCATGTCACTCCTATAGGTTATAAGATGTTTGTCTCTCTTTTGAAAACATGTATTTGCAATAAGAATGTCAAAGGTTGAGGAAAACTGCAAAATAGTTTCACCCTCAGTATTGGCCACCCCGAAATCATGGCCTCTGTGAATACTTCCATATCCAGTCACTTCTCTTCCAACATGGCCATTTAAATCTCCTCCTAAGAAAATCTTATCTTCCGAATGTATGTGTTAGACCAAACTCTCTAGGTCCTCCCAAAACCTTATCTTGTGTTGCTCGTCCGAACCTACTTGCACTGCATAAGCGCTAATCACATGAAAAGTACCTCCTTCCACCACAAGTTTGATAGAGATGATCTCATCACCCACCCTCTTGACATCTACTACGTCCTTCTTCCACTGCTTATCCACGATAATACCTACCCCATTCCTATTCTTTACCTTTCCTGTATACCAAAGTTTGAACCCGGAGGTATTCAACTCCCTAGCCTTTGCGCCAACCCATTTTGTTTCTTGTAGATACATGATGTTAATCTTCCTCCTTGTCATTGTATCCACCACCTCCATGGAGTTTTTTATTAGAGTGCCCATGTTCCATGTTCCAAATTTCAACCTTCTGTCACTCCGACCTTTACCTTTACCTTTTTCTTTGTGAACTAGTTTATTTACCCTTGTTTGTTCACAAAAATCCGAGAACCCTTACTCATTTAACACTACACCCGAGCTCTGATGCAGTGACTCTTGCTCATTTGACACTATACGCGAGCCATACAACGCATTGTTTCCAAGCAACGACCTAGCTTTAGCGCAATAACCTCTCTGATCGATGTCATGAAGATTCGACTAAGTTTTTATATTAGTTGTCGAAGATCTAACACAACCTTCCTCCTTTATCCGGGCTTGAGACCGGCTATGCACTACAGGTGTAGCATAGGTAGAGTTTAAATAAGCTGGCCGACTCCCGGACCAAACGGATGCCTATTTTTTTTAAATAAGCTAGTACATTTTTTTGTAGATCTGACTTGAAATCCGACCAACCTCTAAAGAAAGTAACACGATAAACTTAAATTTTTTTGTGGCTAATATTATTTTTTTCAAAGTTGTTCACCCCAAAAATTGGAATTTTTCTTCCAATATTTAAAAAAAAAACAAAAAGGTTAATTGGGCTAGGCTCTGGCCATAAATGGTTTGAGATTGTTAGAAAGTTGAAGCACATAAATAAAGAAATTAAAGTTAATACTAAATTCGGCCTTTGAAATTTGAAGTCAGACTCAATTTGACACTCAAAATTTTAATAGACTTAAATTAGGCCCTAAAATTTGTAATCGTAACTCGCATTAGCCCTTGAACTGATTCTTGTTAACGACGTGTTAATTTGATACATTAACTTGTTATGATTTGGATTCTTCACTTAGGTTCCATGTGATTGAGACTTATTAGAGCTTTTAGAAGCTTGATTACTGCTCCAAAGTTCCAAAATTTTCAAACTGAACTTGTTATTGTTGTCTTCGTGAGGATGTTGGGAGTCCGTCAAATTTATCGGAGGTCTAATAGATCTTAGTCACATGAAACTTAGATGAGGAGCCCAAATTTTGATAAATTTATGTACAAAATCAACATGGCATTCATAGAAATTGGTTCAGAGACTAATGTGAGTTACTATTATAAATTTTGGAGTTCAAATTGAGTCAATTGTAATTTTAAGGATCAATTTGAATTCGACCTCACATTTTCAAGAGCCAAATTGAATATTAATTCAATTTTCAATAATTAAACTACATTAATACAAGAAGTAATCAATACCTATGAATAGGAATATATTCAAGAATATATATAATGACTATATTTACATTTATAATTAAATTTAATAAATAACACTAACAAATATATTAGAGTATGTAGGTCAAATATATATATGAGCTACTAAATATTTTACATGGATGATTAAGATTAAACCAAAACGTCATAAAATATTTTAAAGTGGTCGTTGATAGCACGAATCCCTACACCTTTGTACTGTTGTACCAGCAAGTGCACTAGGTCGTCCAGGTAATACCTGAGTGAGTCAGGGTCAATCCCACGAGGATTATAGGTTTGAAGCAAGCTATGGTTATCTCGCAGGTCTTAGTCAGGTGAAATCAAAAGGTTGTTGGTTGTGAGATCTGAAACTATGAAGTCATGTAACTAATAAAATACTTTGTATATTAGAAGGGAATCAGTAATAGGAATATGGTTAAGGATTGGAGTTGCGTTGTCTTTTTGAATTAACTCTGGTATTACTGTCTTCTTTGCTTGTGAGTAATCTCTTCAATGGCAGGCTGTAAGTGACTGGCGCCTTTATTGAAAGGTCTTCAATACTCCTCCGGATCTGAACCCCAAGGTTAGTGTGGATCCATCTTTGCTTAAGGGTGAAGCGCGTACAGTCCATTCTCCTTAATGATCCCACTCAAAAATGCCACAGATAAGGTCGGATCTTCCGGATCAGAGAATGCTGCATCATTGGGTTCTAGCCTCTACCACAGAGACCCTAATCTCCCTGTAAATTGGCTGAGCTGGTGTCTTAAGAAGTCCCCAACAAAGTCGTGGATTAGCCGTCTGAGAGATGTATAATCAAGCTGGTGGTGCGTGCTTTCCACTAAAGTATTCACACGAACCCAAGTAGACGCGGGTGTTTGTCAGACACGTTCGTCTTAGTATAATGAACAGAGCTGATTGTCACTGATCATTCTATTCACCATGTTAAAGTACAAATATACATCTCAGAATTAATCACATACAGATCGAAGAAGAACAGTAATACTTTTATTAATTCATAGGACTCAGCAGGGCTCCTCCCCTCAACCTAGGAGGTTTAGAAACTCATGTTGAAAAGAAAATACAATGTAAAACTCGAAAAAATGGTAAATGATATGACTCTTTCTTAGAGAGATGTAAAATAAGTCTTAAATACTAAACCGATGACTAGTAAGGGTAAAACAGTCTATCTAGTACTAAAATTCACTTATGGGGCCCATTTGGTGAGTGTTTGGGCTAAGCTTTGATGCGATCCACGTGCTATGAGGCTCTTAGGGCATTGAACGCTGACTAGGGGGTCCTCTCTAGGCATTTGGATGATGGACTCTGCTCTGTGGGCGCTGGACGCCTAGAACGGGACAGGTAGCTGGCGTTGGACGCCAGTTTTGGGCCTTCTAATTCGAAGCAAAGTATGGACTATTATATATGGTTGGAAAGCTCTAGAAGTCTGCTTTCCATAGCCATTGAGAAAGCTCCACTTGATCTTTTGTATCTCCAGAAAAGCTCTTCAAAATCCAAGGAGGTTAGATCCGGACAGCATATGCAGTGCTTTCTCTGTCTCTGAATCAGACTTTCGTTCCAGCTCCTCAATTTCAGCCAGAAATTAGCTGAAATTGCGCAAAAACACAAAATCTCATAGTAGAATCCAAAAATGTGAATTTAACACTAAAACCTATAAAAACTTAATAAAAAATAAACAAAACATACTAAAAACTATATGAATACTATGCCAAAAAGCGTATAAAATATCCGCTCATCACAACACCAAACTTAAACTATTGCTTGTCCCCAAAAAACTAAAAACACAGTAGGATAAAAAGAAAATTAAGATACAATAAATTTCAAAGTTTTCAAAGAAGCTCAGTTACAATCAGATGAGCGGGACTTAGTAGCTTTTTGCTTCTGAATAGTTTTGGCATCTCACTATCCATTAAAACTTAGAATGGTTGGCATCTTTAGGAAATTAGAATCCAGATGATATTATTGACTCTCCTAGTTCAGTTATTTTTTATTTTTGAACACAGCTTTCAGAGTCTTGGCCGTGACCCTAAGCACCTTGTTTTCTAGCATTACCACCATATACAATAATGCCACAAACACTTTAACTGGGTGAACCTTTTTAGATTGTGAGTCAGCTTTGCTAGAGTCCAGCAGATAGAGGTGTCCAGAGTTTTTAAGCACACTCTTTTTGCTTTGGACCACGACTTTAACCGCTCAATCTCAAGCTTTTCACTTGACATCTTCACACCACAAGCACATGGTTAGGGACAGCTTGGTTGAGTCGCTTAGGCCAGGATGAGGATCTCCTTGCATTAGAGGCAAGTTGAACGCCAATCTCACACTTTCCGGGCTAAAATCTAAGATTTTCCCTCAGAAAATGGTGATCCAATTCCTTGGATTTGGGTTCACACTAGTGTCATGGTTTTTAGTAACCCATGCATTAGCATAGAACTTTTCCACCATTAGAATCCTAACATCCTGAATGGGATTGGTTAGGACTTCCTAACCTCTTCTCCGTATCTCTCTTCGGATTTTCGGATACTCATTTTTCTTGAGCATGAAAGGGACCTCCGGGATCACTTTCTTCTCTGCCACTACTTCATAGAAGTGGTCTTGATGATCTTTGGTGATGAATCTCTCCCTCTCCCAAGATTCAGAGGAGGCTACTGCCTTTCCTTTCTTCTTTCTAGAGGGTTCTACAACCTTGGGTGCCATGAATAGTAATGGAAAGAAAAAAAAGCTATGCTTTTCCAACACCAAACTTAAAACTTTGCCCATCCTCGAGCAAAAATAAAGAAAAGAGAAGAATGGAGTAGAAGAAGAAGAAAATAGGAGGATATAGAGGGAGAGAGGGGGGCTCGGCCTTGTAGGGTGTATAAGGGTAAGAGAGGTGTGTGTATGAAGGGTTATGAAGAGGGGTATTTATAGGAGTGGGGAAGAGTAGGGTTCGGCCATAGGGTGGTTGTTGGGTGGTGTTCATACCATGGGTTGAGCTGTCCGACCCGGGATGTTGAGCGATAAGGCAACCGACCTCTTCAGGTCAGACTATCCGACCTCTTCTCAAAGAGCTCGGCCAAATCACCAGAAAAGCCCAATAAGGGCCCGAACAGAGGAACACGACCCAATTCCAAAGGCAGCCCAAGCCTATAAAGATAAGGGCGGTTCCCTTGAAGATAAGATGACCTCACCCAAAAGATAGGATAAGATAAGATAACTATCTTATCTCCAGAAAGGTCACTCCTTATCATTATAAATACACTGGAGCACCCAGGTATAACTCATACTCTGATTCTACTAAAAATACCTGCTTAATACCCTTGCTAACTTAAGCATCGGAGTCCCTTGCAGGTACCACCACCCTCCGATGACAAAGGATCAGCAGCATTGTCAGTCCAACAAGCCGGGCGCAACAGCTCCGGCTACTATCCATTAGCCAGACATGTTATCTCTGACCAGCAAAGAAGATCTCGTCCGTGATCAACCTACAGTTTCAGGTAACCCTCAGAACATTGGCGCCGTTGCTGGGGAACCTGGAAGTCATCCCATCATCATGACGGACAACCTTGACAACGACCACGACTCTGATCTAGAAGACAGGACGCCGCACAAAAATGCAGATACTACACCAAAAGATACTCCTCAACCCAACAAAGACAAGAATTAGCCAAATACGGAAGCTATGGAGGCATTTCAAGACCGCCTAAAACAACTCGAAAAGGAGGTGGAGCATCAACAAGAAGCTGAGAGAGATCTAAGAAGGGAAGTTAGGCGACGCCGTGAGTTAGAAGACAAGCTCCTAAAACTCGAAGTAGATCTCAAGGCCAAAACTACTCGATCTGGTCACGAAGATAGCTCCCGAAAGGACCAAGACCCATTCACCAAAGAAATCATGAGGACTAAAATCCCAAAAGACTTCAAACTTCCCGACATGACTTTATACGACGGCACAGCAGATCCCAGCCATCATCTCAATAATTTCAGAAGTAGAATATACCTTACTGACGCCTCCGATGCAGTCCGCTGCAAAGCCTTCCCGACTACTTTAACAAAGACAGCAATTAAATGGTTCGACAATCTGCCCCCTAGGTCTATCTCAAGCTTCGACGACTTATCCAAGATGTTTCTGGCCAGATTCTCCATCCAAAAAGACAAAATTAAGCACACCCCAAGTCTATTAGGAATCAAGCAATGAGATCGGGAAAGTCTCCGCAGCTACATGGAAGGATTCAACAATGCATGCCTTGACATACAAAGTCTTCCAACAGAAGCGGCCATCATGGGACTCATCAATGGCCTAAGAGAAGGACCTTTCAGCCACTCAATATAAAAAAAACATCCCACATCTCTGAACGAAGTGCAAGAATGAGCAGAGAAGTAAATCAACATGGAGGAAAACTCTCGACCAGGAGAGACCTCAAAATCCGGATCCTCCTACTCCTCCCGAGATAAGGATAAAGAGTCCAAGAAAAAAGAAGATCAGCATGGAGAAAAGATCAAGAAATACCACAATTACACCCCTCTTCGGGTATCTCTTGTAGATGTCTACCGAGAAGTATGCCATACTGAAAAGATACCCCCAGCTCGACCACTCAAAAGCAAAAAAAGAGGAGGAAATCGGGCTGAATATTGTGAATACCATCAAATCTATGGGCATTCTGCCAATGAATGTTTTGACTTAAAAAATGTCATAGAAAAACTTGTAAGAGAGGGAAAGTTAGATCGGTACTTAGCCAACCGAGCAGACGAACCCAGAAAAAGAAGAAGGGACGAAGATGTCGGACGGACTAAACGACCACCTCGTACACCAGAGAGACACGTCCACATGATACACGGAGGATTTGCGGGAGGATGGATCTCCAAATCATCTCACAAAAGACATCTTAAAGATGTATATCATGTCGAGGGAAGAGAGGAAGCACCCGACATCCCCACAATCACTTTTACTAAAGAGGACGCAGCCGGCATCATCTCGGGACACGAAGATCGCATGGTCATCACTATCATATTGGCCAACGCAAATCTCCACCACACATTGGTAGACCAAGGAAGCTCGGCCGACATCTTGTTCAAAACTGCTTTCGACAAACTCGGCATGGAAGAAAAAGAACTCAGAGCATATCCAAACAGCCTGTTCGGGTTGGGAGACACTCCAATCCAACCACTTGGGTACATCTCACTACACACAACCTTTGGAAAAGGAAACCAGTCAAGGACACTCAATATAGACTACATCGTGGTCGATGTGAGTTCAGCCTACAATGCCCTAATAGGCCGGACAACGTTAAATCAACTAGGCGCAGTAGTCTCGACTCCACACCTGTGCATGAAGTTCCCAACCACAGAAGGAATAGCTACAATAAAAGCTTACCAGAAGATGGCGCACCGCTGTTATAACGAAAGTCTAAACCTCAAAGGCAGAGAAGAAGAATTCCACACCATCGAACTTGGTGGAGTTCGAGGGTGGGAAGAACTCCGTCCACAACCCGAAGGCGAAGTAGAAAAAGTCCAAATCGGAGATGTCCCAGACAAAACAACCAATATTGGCACAATCCTAAAAGGAGACATAAAAGAGTCGCTCATACATTTTTAAGAGACAATGTCGACCTCTTTGTATGGAAAGCTGCATACATGCCGGGCATAGACCCAAAGTTAATGTGCCACAAGCTGGCAGTTTACCCAGGATCTCAGCCAGTACAACAGAGACGCAGAAAGCTCGTACCAGAACGATCCCAAGCTGTGGAAGAGCAAGTACAAGCTTTACTGGAGGTAGGATTCATAAGAGAAGTCAAGTACCCACTATGGCTAGCTAACGTCGTCTTGGTGAAAAAATCAAACAGGAAGTGGAGGATGTGCACCGACTACACTGATCTCAACAAAGCCTGCCCAAAGGATCCGTATCCACTACCAAGTATCGACGCTCTGGTGGATGCCTCTTCCAGATATAAATACCTCTCGTTTATGGACACTTATTTGGGATATAATCAAATCCCGATGTACCCACCCGATCAAGAAAAAACTTCATTCTTAACCCCAAAAGCAAACTACTGCTACATCGTCATGCCTTTCGGACTCAAAAACGCGGGAGCTACTTATCAGAGATTAATGAACAAGGTCTTTGCATACCAAATCGGGAAAATCATGGAAGTCTATGTGGACGACATGTTGATAAAGATGCAAGGTGAAGAGACGTTACTGTCCGACCTCACCCAAGTATTTGACACTATAAGAAGACATGAGATGCGGCTTAACTCAGCAAAATGCACCTTCGCAGTAGAAGCTGGCAAATTCTTGGGTTTTATGCTCACACAAAGAGGAATCGAGGCAAATCCGTTTAAATGTCGGGCCATACTCGACATGAAGAGCCCGACTTGCATCAAAGACGTATAACAACTCAATGGAAGATTGGCAGCCTTATCAAGATTTTTAGCTGGATCAGCAATAAGATCTCTCCCCTTCTATGCCACTCTAAGGAAGGGAAAGAGATTCTAATGGACAACGGAGTGCGAGCAGGCCTTCCAAGATTTAGAAAGGTTCCTGGGACAACCACCTATCCTAACTCGGCCACGGGAAGGAGAACCACTTATATTGTACCTCGCAGTAGGAAGTCAGGCAGTAGCCTCAGCACTGGTCCGAGAAGACGATAGTGGACAACAACCTATATACTTCATCAGCAAGGCACTACAAGGATCCGAACTGAACTACCAAAAAATAGAAAAATTCTCCTATGCTCTCATATTAACATCTCGACGACTTCGTCCATACTTCCAATACCACATTATCAAGGTTCGGACCAACCAGCCCATAAAAGGCATTCTGCAGAAAAAATATTTAGCAGGAAGAATCTTACAATGGATAGTCGAGTTGTCCGAATTCGACCTTCACTATAAAGCTCGGACAGCCATCAAATTGCAATATTTGGCCGATTTTATCGCAGAATTTACAGACACCCCAAAAATCCCTACAGAATAGAATCTCTATGTAGACGGTTCCTCAAACAAAACTGGAAGTGGCACAGGTGTGATAATTGAAAGCGACCAGGGAACCCAAATCGAACTTTTCCTCAAATTCAGGTTTCCTGCCTCAAACAACTAAGCTGAGTATGAGGCGCTACTAGCTGGTTTGAAGCTAGCTAAGGAGGTTGGAGCTCAAAAGCTTATCATCTTCAGCGATTCACAGGTGGTCCCTTCACAAATAGCAGGGAGTTACCAAGCCAAGGATCCCACCTTGAAAAAGTACTTGGACAAAACCAAGGAACAGCTCGGACAACTCGGGGAATATGAGGTCCGCCACATACCCCGAGAACAGAATGCTCGAGCTGATGCACTCTCAAAATTAGCCAGCACCAAACCAGGGGGCAACAATAGAAGCCTCATCCAAGAGATGCTACAGAACCCGTCAATCTCGGAAGAAGAAAAGATCCTAGCCATAACAGGTCTGGATCAAGGATGGATGACTCCCATAATTAATTACCTCAAAACAGAAACACTCCCTACAGATAAGAAGGAGGCAAAGAGGTTAAATCGGGAGGCACAATACTACACCATCATAAATAATACTCTATACAAGAGAGGGATTTCAACACCACTATTAAAATGCGTGCCGACTTCCAATACAAAAGAAGTTTTAGAAGAAGTACACAGTGGCATCTATGGCAACCACCTCGGAGCATAGGCACTCACCAAGAAAGTACTCTGAGCCGGATTTTATTGGCCGACCTTACAAAAAGAAGCAACAGAATTCGTAAAGACATGTTCACCATGTCAGAAACATGGCAACTTTCACATCGCCCCGCCAGAGGAGCTCATTAGCGTAACCTCACCCTGGCCATTCGCAAAACAGGGACTCAATCTTCTCGGACCCTTCCCTCAAGGATCAGGACAAGTCAAATTCCTCATAGTGGGGTAGACTATTTCACAAAATGGATCGAGGCAGAACTCCTAGCTAATGCCACGGCTCAAAGAAGTCGAAAATTCCTATATAGAAACATTGTCACAAGGTTTGGGGTTCCATACTCTATAACCACAGACAATGGCACTCAATTTACAGATGCAGGCTTCAGAAAGTTGGTGGCTGATCTAAACATAAAACACCAATTCACATCCGTAGAACACCCCCAGGCCAATGGACAAGCAGAAGCTGCTAACAAAGTCATATTAGCCGGGCTAAAACGGAGATTACAGGATGCAAAGGGAGCCTGGGCCGAAGAGCTCCCACAAGTCCTACAGGCATATCGGACAATGCCACACTCCACCATAAAGGAATCACCCTTCCAATTAGCTTACGGAATGGAGGCAATAATCCCAGTGGAGGTCGAAGTAGGGTCACCCAGAGTGATCCACTACAATGAAGAGGCCAATTCCCAACTTCAAAGGGAAGAACTCGACCTACTTCCAGAAATCCGAGAAAGAGCTCGGATCAGGGAAGAAGCATTAAAACGATGGATGGCTTTAAGATACAATCAAAAAGTAGTGCCACGAGGTTTTGCCGAGAACGACCTCATCCTAATCCGAAATGATATCGAAATAACTCGATCTGGAGAAGGAAAGTTGGCAGCAAACTGGAAAGATCCTATCGAGTCATAGAAGTACTTGGAAAGGGCTACTACAAGCTGTCCGAACTCGAAGGGCGAGAGCTTCCCAGGTGATGGCACGCTTGCAACCTACGAAGGTATTATAGTTAGAGGTAATAAGGATCTTAGGATAAGGTGCACTCTTTTTCCTGAAAAGGTTTTTTAATGAGGCGCCAAGCCAAGATTCGTAAAATACCTAACTTAAAGGAGTAAAACTCCCACATGTATATATTTGCATATTTTCTATTTTGAATAAAGTTTTTCAGATTTCCCATAAATCCTTTATCAAGACGCATTAATCTGAAACGCAAAAATTCATCGCCTAATTATAAAGCTACAGATCGGTAGAAAGTGAAAATCAAATTCACTGCACGATCACGGTAAAGACCAACAAAGATGAAAACCAAATTCATCAAAAGGTCGACCAACGGGGATCAAATCCAATTTCTATGAAATCGGCAAAGATGAAAAGGCGACCAAAACAGAATAATGCAAGAAGTTATCAAAGGTGATCCATAGAAAGGACCTGACGAGGTCATAATAAAATGGGTTGCTAAAAATAACTTAAAGACTGGCCGACGTAAAAGAAGACGGACCAGTCGACCACAATAACCAAAGTTATAAAAAAGTAAATCCCTGGAAAGAGGCCTGGCCAGCCCTAAAAAGGAGGATTACTAGAAATAACTTAGAAGGGACCGACATAAAGAAGTCGGCCCAAAACCAAAAAGTTATAAAAAGTAATCCCTAAAAGAGACCTGACAGAGGTCCAAAAAAGAGGATTACTAGAAATAACTTAGAAGGGACCGACATGAAGAAGTTGGCCCAAAACCAAAAAGTTATAAAAAGTAATCCCTAAAAAAGATCTGACAGAGGTCCAAAAAAGAGGATTGATAGAAATAACTTAGAAGGAACCAACGTGAAGAAGTCGGCCCGAAACCAAAAAGTTATAAAAAGTAATCCCTAAAAGAGACCTGACAGAGGTCCAAAAAAGAGGATTACTAGAAATAACTTAGAAGGGACCGACATGAAGAAGTCGGCCCAAAACCAAAAAGTTATGAAAAGTAATCCCTAAAAGAGACCTGACAGAGGTCCAAAAAAGATGATTACTAGAAATAACATAGAAGGGACCAACGTGAAGAAGACGGCCCGAAACCAAAAAGTTATAAAAAGTAATCCCTAAAAGAGACCTGACAGAGGTCCAAAAAAGAGGATTACTAGAAATAACTTAGAAGGGACCAACGTGAAGAAGTTGGCCCGAAACCAAAAAGTTATAAAAGTATTCCATAAAGAAGAGACTGAACAAAAGTCCAAATAAATGGATTACTAGAAATAACTTAGAAAGGACCGACATAATGAAGTTGGCTTCCAACCAATTACCAGAAAGTAATCCATCAAAAAGAGAACTAACAAAAGGTCCAAACAAAATGGATTACTAGAAATAACTTCAGGCCGAAATGAAGAAGTCGGCCAACAGAAGGCATGCAAGTTGGACCCATAAATCCACGATCTCAAAAGATTCAAGCTACAAGTATGAAAGTACGAAGGCAATCAAAAGAGGTCGGACAACAAGGTTCCAACACTCACAAAAACCTAGAACGTGTCAGATAGGCGCAGACAAGCATATTACGAAAGAAACAAGTTATAATAATAACAAGACTCAAGAGGCCACCTAAAGTCGACACCAAGAGCCTGAAAAGCTACTTTGTTTTTCCAAAAACAGAGTTGCTAACAGAAAAGCAACTAAAAGATATCCACAGTCAGAAGCCACAAAATTACAGAATAAAAGAGTTCAAAGCCCACAAGTCAGGCTATATACAAAATATCCAGAATAATCATAGAGGATCCAAAGTGTTCCCAGTTGCAGCATCCCGGGGTGAAGAAGGACGAGTTTGAAGAGGCACCACATCTACCGTCCCATCATCCCGATTCAGGATCTGACAATCAGGATCCGACTCGGGATGACCAACTGCAGGAGTTGAAAAAGTTGGCGCAACAGAGACTTTGGCGGCAGGCACAGAAGGAGGCTCGACATCATCATCATCATCAGGATCATCAGGGACAATTTTACCATCCTTCACAATGTTGTCCAAGCTGAAAAGAGTAAGCTCAAGCTCGGGTGCAAGAACTCGAACCTGCTCCTTTCTCATAAGCAGCATTAACACTGCCTACAAGATGACCTTGAAGTTCGGCATAATCAGCTCGAACAGACTCTAAACTCTCCCTGAGATCCATCATCTCCCTATATGTGGTGACATAGCTCTCCTTATGCTTCAACGCTGTGTCCTCAGCCAACTTTGCAGAGGCCGCCGAAGCAACAACTCTAGTCTTTTTACCCTCCAACTCTTTTTCCAGCTTAGCCACCTTCACTTCGAGCTCCTTTTTTAACCCCTTGATCCTGTCATATTCTGACTTGGCCTCCTCCATAAAAGCCTTTGTCGCGTGAACTGGAACATCCTGGGCAGTCCGAAATAACGCTGCCTCCATGTGTGCCATTTTTATACTGCTCCGGGTAATGAAGTCCAAATGACGAAGAATGGATACATCGTCAGTAGGAACAACACTGATAAACTAATATTTTATGGTTTATCTTATGCTCAATTGAGTGGTTTTTATCAACTCTTTACCCACTTATTCATACTATTTGCATGAGTTTACGTTTTCCTTCCTGATTTTGTTCTATGATTGAAAACTTGCTTTCTAGAGTCTTTAATTTATGTATTTTAATCATCTCTTATTATCATTCGATGCCTTGATATGTGTGTTAAGTGTTTTTAGAGATTACAGGGCAGGAATGGCTTAGAGGATGGAAAGGAAGCCTGCAAAAGTGGAAGGAATACAAGAAACTGAAGGAATTGCCAAAGCTGTCAGCCTGACCCTCTCGCACTAAAGCGGTCATAACTTGAGCTACAGAGGTCCAAATGACATGGTCCTAGTTGCGTTGGAAAGCTAACATCCGGGGCTTCGCAACAATATATAATTTGCCATAGTTTCCCCGAAGCCAAGTGATGCGAACGCGTGGATCACGCGGACGCATGACTTGGCAGAAACGCAATCCACGCAAACGCGTGGACGACGCTTCCGCGTCACTTTCCCGTGACCTGTACGTACCAGAATACGCTGGGAGTGATTTCTGGGCTGTTTTTGACCCAGTGGGGGAATGCATCCAACACTTCATATAACATACATTCATAATTAATAATTTTAGGATTAGATGTAGTTTTTAGAGAGAAAGAGGTTCTCTCCTCTCTCTTAGGATTTAGGATTTTAGGATTTCTATTTGTTTAGTTCATTTCATCTTTAGTCACAGGTTCAATATTCCTTTTACTTTATATTTCTCTTCTACTTTCAGATACTTTAATGCTTTTATTTGTTAATTACTTATGTTGCCAAATTGGCTTATGAACCATTCATGTTAGGATTTCCTTTATTTAATATAAACTGAGGTATTTCAGATTTATGATTCTTATTTAGCTTTTTATATTCTTGGCTTTAATTGATTAATTGGAGACTCTTGAGTTATCAAACTCATCGTGATTGATAATTGTTATTTTTGCTAATTGAATTGAATTCCAATAACTCTAGTCCTTTCTTAGGAATTGGCTAGGACCTGAAGATCAAACTAATTAGTCCACTTGACTTTCCTTTGCTTTAGTAAAGGTTAACTAAGTGGGATTAAAACTCAATTATCATCACCATCGATAAGGATAACTAGGATAGGACTTCCAAATTCTCATACCTTGCCTAGAGTTTTCTTAGTTATTGATTCACTAATTCCTGCAATTTATTTCTCTTGTTCAAACCTTTTCAAAACCCAAAAAAATATTGTTTTCCATAACCAATAATAAATCATACTTCTCTGCAATTCCTTGAGAAGACGACCCAAGGTTTAAATTCTTCGGTTATAAATTTTATTGGGTTTTGTTACTTGTGACAACCAAACTTTTGTAAGAAAGGAATTCTTGTCGGTCTAAAAGCTATACTAACAACGGGAATTTATTTGTGAAAATTCTAGATCACGCGAGAATCCAGTTCGTCAAAATGGCGCCGTTGCCGGGAAATTGCAAACGTGTGCCTTATTATTAGTTATTGTAAATATTTTCTTTTTACTTGTTTATTTGTTTTTATTTTTGTTTTTATTTTTACTTTTTCATAAATTAAGAGGTTATTGGTTTTTATTTAGTATTAAAAATTTTTCAAAAATTTGTTCTTCGTGTTCATCTTGACCTTCAAGTTGTTCTTAGTTGTTCTCTTCGTTTTGATCTAAAAATTTTATATTTGGTGTCATTTTATTGTTTTTCTCTTTCCTCATTTAATTCAAAAATATATTTTCTCTTTATTTTAATTGAATTTTCGAAATTTGCATAAAAAAAATTTTCAGATTTCTATTTTAAAATTTTTATCTTATCTTATCTTAGTTTTAAATTTCAAAATTCAAATCTTTTTCAAAAATCATATCTTTTTCAAAACCTTATCTTATTTCAAATTTCAATATTTAAAATTCAAATTTCAAATTTCAAAATTTCAAAATTCAAAATTCAAAATTTAAAAATTCAAAATTTAAAATTTAATTTTCAAATTCAAAATTTTAATTTCAATAACCTTTTAATTTAAATTTGTTTTTATTTTCGTTTTTAATTTTTATTTGCTATTATGAGTTCTCACCCCCATCGCTTTAAGTTTGGTTCCAATGTTGTTGTAAGGATGGAAACTATAATGAAAATAGGCATCAAGGTTGGAAGAATCAAAGATGGGAGGAGCCACAAGGATTTGATCAACCCTCTTGGCAACAACCCCCTCCAATGCACTATAACCAATAACCATTCTATGATGCATACCAAAATGATGACTATGGTGGACCTCCTTGTAGTTACCAACAAGTCCCGCCATATGCTTATGAACTATCTCCTCAAACAACTCTGGACCACCATACTCACAAGTCCCTTACCACCAAACACCACCATATGACCCTAACCTATATCCACCACACCAACCACCATATGAACCACACCCAGAACCACCACCTCAATATTCACCATCTCCATATCCTTATCAAGAAGAACCACCTTCCTATTATGAACCCTTTCTCTAAAATAATGAACCCTCATATCCACCCCAATCTCCAATGGATGACATCCTTCGTGGTCTTCTTCAAGGGCAAGCGAGGATGAAAAGGAATGTACTGGAATTAGCGACTGCCTTAACCGAGGTAGTAAATCAATTAGCTTCCCAACATCTGAGCACTCAAGGAACCCCCACGGTTTCATGTGGAGAATCTACTGAAGAACGTAGCATGAAGGAGGCACTAGAAACTCCGGTAAACAGTGAGCAGCACGACTTTGTATTGGAACAATTGGAGGAAGCCATGATCATTGAAGAGGAAGAAGTAGTTGAAGACTTGGGAAATGCGGAACCTCCATGGGAAACTCAAGTCATAGAGCCCCCTTCTAAGGAGTTTGAAATTGATGTTGAGGAGGGTGTACAACCTCCAAGGCATAGCTTGGTTGAAGACTTTGAAGGGGATGATCAAGAGATGGATTCAATCATTAATGAATTCTTATCTACAATTGAATCATCTCTCATTGGACTAGACATGGAGATCAAAGAAGAAGAAGCACAACCTCCCATGCCCTTGGTAAGTAATGAAGAAGAGATTGAATCGGAAGAAATCTACCAAGAGGAAGAGGTTGAAATTTAAGAAGCTTGCAAAGAGGTGGAAGTTGTCAAAGAAGAGCCCAAGGGAATGGAGCTGGAAATCACCTTGCCAAGGTTGCTGGAGACCTCTCCCCCAAAGCCATCACCATCCATCCCTTCATTCAAGTGGGTAAATCTCTCATCTCTAAGCTTAATTAGCTCACTTGAATATGCTTTGCTTGAAATAGATGGTCAGCTTAGAGCTCTTTGTGGCTTTAAGAGTAAGAGGGAGATGGTTAGTGGTAGGATTCGTCAAGCAAGGTTCAACATGGTTGTGTGCTCAAAGTTTAAATGCAAGGGTTGGTGTAAAGCTCAACTGAATGGGTCTAGGAAGTTGTTTGGCCGCTTTAGTGAGAATTCAGATTGCTTGCTACCCGGATGGAATCATAATGATCAACAAGAAGACGGGTGCAAAAGCAAGATTTGGGACCCCAGAATTCATTTTGGCAATCAACACTCTTGGGGCCTTGTCACTTGCTTTAACTTACTTGAAGGCTTTCTGCGCCTAGTTTGGGATCCCGGAGGCTACTGGAATTCCAAACATTGGTGGAGATTTTTGGATGAATTCAAGCACAAGCCACCATAACAGGGAGCAAATCTCCAACTTAAGAACTTTAACTAAAAGTGCTAGGTGGGAGACAACCCACCATGGTATGATCGTTCCTTTTTTCAACTATAATTTTATTTAGTTTTGTTTGTTTTTGAATTTTATTTTATTTCATTGAACCTGGAATTATTCATAACATCTGCATACTGCATTCTGCATTGTGCATTTAAAAAAAAAATTTTGCACACGACGCGTAAGTGTCGCTGACGCGTCCGCGTCACAAGTGCATTAGGAAGAAAAGAAAAGTGAACAGAGAGTCACGCGAGAGCGTGGCTGGAGGCGTGCCTTAGGCACAAATATGCCCACGCGTCCGCGTCACCCACGCAAACGCGTGGCTTTGTAAAATCGACGTAAAGGGGTGTATGGCAGTATGTTGGGCTGGAATGGGGCTGGACTCGTGCTAGAAGCCCAAGCCCTCCCACACGAACGCGTGCTCGACGCGTTTGCATCGCTTTTCGAAAATGGCCATCCACGCGATCGCGTCAACCACGTGAGTGCGTCACCCAAAAATTTGGCAAAAAGAGTTTCGAACAGAGAGTTCCACGAACGCGAGGCTGCACTCGCGCCAATCGCACAAATCAGGCCACGCGATCGCGTGACCCACGAATCCGCGTCACCTGACCTTATCGCACACCACGCGACCGCGTGACCCACGCGTCCGCGATATATGCGACGCACAACTTATCCATATCAGCCAAGATATCTTATCTTTTCTTCCCCAAATCCTAATTTCTTTCTTCTTTCTTTCTTTTCTTCTCCCCCTCTACTCTTCTATCCCTTTAATTTAATGCATTTATTTGTTCTTTTTTCTTCTCAATTTCATCTTAGCTTAATTGCTTTTGGTTTCTTTTTCAATTCTTTTTCATGCATTTTTATGTTGGTGTTTGAGTTTTATTTGGATAGTACCTTATTTTATTTGAGCATGTGGCTATTCTGAGGAGAGATTTGACAATTGACATTTACTTATGGCTCTCATATGCATTTGGATTACATTATTTTCATCCTTATTTTAACTTGCACACCCAGTGTTTGTAAAAAAGCTTTTATGGCATTTTGAATCTTATTTTATTTTACTCTTTCACTTGTATACCTCTTTTTCACAATACTTGTGCTCCACATGTATTTGGGATTATCATTCAATATTGTCATCATTACACATGCTCTTTAATTTGGCACATTTATTACTTGATGCTTGAGGTATGCCTC
Source organism: Arachis hypogaea (assembly GCF_003086295.3). NCBI lineage: Eukaryota > Viridiplantae > Streptophyta > Magnoliopsida > Fabales > Fabaceae > Arachis > Arachis hypogaea. The sequence goes on along the minus strand of NC_092050.1, from coordinate 120,486,307 downwards.
TCATGCCTATTATTTGCATGCTTTTATCCTCTTGCATTTAATTATTTTGAATTGCCCTTTTTTATCTTTATTGTTGTCTTCCCTACATGTTGTAGCTACCATGTAGTTGGGCTATCATCTTTCCTTTGGCATTCCTTATCACTTGGAATTTCCTCCCTTCCGGTCTTAGTTTTCTATATTTCACACTCTTCCTTTTTCTTCTTCCTTAGGCATGGGTACCAAGAAAGGAAAAGAGAAGGCCACTGACAAGACACTGACACGGAGAGGAACCAAGAGACCTCCAGCTAAGGCGCCTTTATCTACAAGCATCAGTTGTAGCAACCCGTCCACTTGTACATCTCAGCATGCACCGAGGACGGTGCAATCTTTAAAGTGTGGGGAGGTCGATACCGACTTCCATGGGTTAGTTATTTCCTTCTCAACACCAATGTCTTATTTTCTTTATTAGTTCGTTGTTGTATTTACATGTTTAATTGCATTTTTGTTTGATTTTATGCATTTAGTTACTACTTGGTTAAAGTAATAAATTTCTTTTTAGGACTCTATTTTTGAAAAATTTCACTAATTTAAATTGAAAAATTTTTATGTTAAAACTTGTTTGAAGTTGTATTTGGAACATGAATTATAGCTAAGAACACACAACCTGTGAGATTTTGAGCTTATTTATATGGTTACATTATTTAACCATAAATATTTTATTCTTGTGTGTTTTCTTTTTTATGATTGCAATCTTTGCTTTGTTCCATTCTATATGTCCACTATTTAGTGTATTTACATGCTTGCATATGATTGAGGCCATTATTTGATTATTACCTCACTTATCCCAAATAAGCCTACCCTTTCAATTACCTTTGTCAACCACTTTGAGCCTTTTAATCCCATTTGTTCTATGTTTTACCACATTACTAGCCTTAAGCGGAAAAACAATTAAATATTCCAATTGAATCTTTGGTTAGTGGTGTGCGAAATCGTGATCATTCCATTCCTTGGTAACAGCGCTAAAAACTCAATACGCATGTTCATGATCTTATATCTGTTTCACAACTTCGTACAACTAACCAGCAAGTGCACTGGGTCGTCCAAGTAATAAACCTTACGTGAGTAAGGGTTGATCCCACGGAGATTGTTGGTATGAAGCAAGCTATAGTCATCTTGTAAATCTCAGTCAGGCGGATATCAAATGGTTATGGAGTTTTCGAATAATAATAATAAATAAACAGAAAATAAAGATAGAAATACTTATGTAAATCATTGGTGAGAATTTCAGATAAGCGTATAGAGATGCTTTCGTTCCTCTGATCTCTGCTTTCCTGCTGTCTTCATCCAATCAATCCTACTCCTTTCCATGGCAAGCTTTATGTAGGGCATCACCGTTGTCAATGGCTACATCCCATCCTCCTGTGAAAATGGTCCAAATGCTCTGTCACGGCACGGCTAATCATCTGTCGGTTCTCGATCATACTGGAATAGGATCCATTGATCTTTTTGCGTCTGTCACTATGCCCAGCACTCGCGAGTTTGAAGCTCGTCACAGCCATCCCTTCCTAGATCCTACTCAGAATACCACAGACAAGGTTTAGACTTTCCGGATCTCAGGAATGGCCATCCATGGGTTCTAACTTATACCACGAAGACACTAATAACTCGGACTCGGTCCCCTATATTAGATATCCAAGAGATATCCATTCAATCTAAGGTAGAACGGAAGTGGTTGTCAGGCACGCATTCATAAGTTGAGAATGATGATGATTGTCACGATCATCACATCCATCATATTGAAGTGCGAATGAATATCTTAGAAGCGGAATAAGTTGAATTGAATAGAAAAATAGTAGTACTTTGCATTAATCTTTGAGGAACAGTAGAGCTCCACACCTTAATCTATGGTGTGTAGAAACTCTACCGTTGAAAAATACATAAGTGAAAGGTTCAGGCATGGCCAAATGGCCAGCCCCCAAATGTGATCTAAAGATGAAACTAAAGATGTAAATACAATAGTAAAAAGTCCTATTTATATTAAACTAGTTACTGGGGTTTACAGAGATAAGTAAATGATGCAGAAATCTACTTTCGGGGCCCACTTGGTGTGTGCTTGGGCTGAGCTTGAAGTTTACACGTGCAGAGGTCATTCTTGGAGTTGAATGCCAGTTTGTAACGTGTTTCTGGCGTTGAACTCCACTTTGCAACTTGTTTCTGGCGCTGGACGCCAGACTGCAACATGGAACTGGCGTTCAACACCAGTTTGCGTCGTCTAAACTCGGACAAAGTATGAACTATTATATATTTCTGGAAAGCCCTGAATGTCTACTTTCCAAAGCGATTGGAAGCGCGCCATTTGAAGTTCTGTAGCTCCAGAAAATTCACTTTGAGTGCAGGGAGGTCAGAATCCAACAACATCTGCAGTCCTTCTTCAACCTTTGAATCTGATTTTTGCTCAAGTCCCTCAATTTCAGCCAGAAAATACCTGAAATCACAGAAAAAATACACAAACTCATAGTAAAGTCCAGAAATGTGAATTTAACATAAAAACTAATAAAAACATCCCTAAAAGTAACTAGATCCTACTAAAAACATACTAAAAACAATGCCAAAAAGCGTATAAATTATCCGCTCATCACAACACCAAACTTAAATTGTTGCTTGTCCCCAAGCAACTGAAAATCAAATTGGATAAAAAGAAGAGAATATACTATAAATTCCAAAATATCAATGAAACATAGCTCCAATCAGATGAGCGGGACTTGTAGCTTTTTGCCTCTTGAATAGTTTTGGCATCTTACTTTATCCATTGAGGTTTAGAATGATTGGCATCTATAGGAACTCAGAGTTCAGATAGTGTTATTGATTCTCCTAGTTCAGTATGTTCATTCTTGAACACAGCTACTTTATGAGTCTTGGCCGTGGCCCTAAGCACTTTGTTTTCCAGTATTACCACCGGATACATAAATGCCACAAACACATAACTGTGTGAACCTTTTCAGATTGTGACTCAGCTTTGCAAAGTCCCCAATTAGAGGTGTCCAGGGTTCTTAAGCACACTCTTCTTTTGCTTTGGACCTTGACTTTAACCGCTCAGTCTCAAGTTTTCACTTGACACCTTCACGCCACAAGCACATGGTTAGGGACAGCTTAGTTTAGCCGCTTAGGCCAGGATTTTATTCCTTTAGGCCCTCCTATCCACTGATGCTCAAAGCCTTGGGATCCTTTTTATTACCCTTTCCTTTTGGTTTTAGGGGCTATTGGCTTTTTGCTCTTGCCTTTTGGTTTTAAGAGCTTTTGGCTTTTTCTGCTTGCTTTTTCTTTTTTTTCGCTATTTTTTTCACATTTTTTTTTCTGCAAGCTTTGTATTCACTGCTTTTTCTTGCTTCAAGAATCATTTTTATGATTTTTCAGATTATCAAATAACATGTCTCCTTGTCATCATTCTTTCAAGAGCTAACATATTTAACATTCATAAACAACAACTTCAAAAGACATATGCACTGTTCAAGCATTCATTCAGAAAACAAAAAGTATTGTCACCACATTAAAATAATTAAACTAGTTTCAAGGATGAATTTGAAACCATGTACTTCTTGTTCTTTTGTTTTTAAAACATTTTTCATTTAAGAGAGGTGATGGATTCATATTCACTACTTTAAGGCATAAACACTTAGACACTAATGATCATGTAATAAAGATACAAACATAGATAAACATTTAATATAAGAAAACGAAAAACAGAAAATTTAAGAACAAGGAATGAGTCCACCTTAGTGATGGTGGCGTTTCCTTCTTGAGGAACCAATGATGTCCTTGAGCTCTTCTATGTCTCTTCCTTGTCTTTGTTGCTCCTCCCTGATTGTTCTTTGATCTTCTCTAATTTCATGGAGGATGATGGAGTGATCTTGATGTTCCACCCTTAGTTATCCCCAATAATTGTGTGGAGGAAAATGCATCCCCTGAGGTATCTTAGGGATCTCTTGATTTGCAGTCAAATGTTCTACCACTGAGCTATAGACCCTTGAGATGAATCTCTCCATCTCCTATGACTTGGAGGTGGAAGCTTTTGTCTTCTATTTTCTCTTTCTAGAGGTTTCTCTGGCCTTAGGTGCCATCAATGGTTATGGAAAAATAAAAAAGCAATGCTTTTTCCACACCAAACTTAGAATGTTTGCTCGTCCTCGAGCAAAAGAAGAAAGGAAGGATGAGAAGAAGAAGAAATGGAGGAGATGGAGGTGTGGGAAGGGTTCGGCCACTGGGAGTTTAAGGTGGTTATGATGTGTGAAAAGGAGGGAGTGATGGTTTAAATTTTGAGTGGGTGGGTGTAGGTGGGTGTATGATTATGATAGTTTTGGAGGGGAATTAGAGGTGATTGGTGAAGGGTTCTTGGGAAAAGGTGATATAGGATTATGAGGAGGTAAGGTGAGTGGAGGTATGTGGGGATCCTGTGGGGTCCACAGATGCTGAGATGATCCTGTGGGGTCCACAGATCTTGAGGTATCAAGGATTTACATCCCTGCACCAATTAGGCATGTAAAACACCTTTGCATGCAATTCTGGCGTTTAAACGCCGAATTGATGCTTGTTCTGGGCGTTCAACGCCCAGATGTAGCATGTTTCTGGCATTGAACGCCAGTTTTATGCTTGTTTCTGGCGTTCAGCGCCAGCTCTATGCTCTGTTCTGGCGTTGAACGCCAGCCAGATGCTCCTTACTGGCGTTTAAACGCCAGTAAGTCCTTCCTCCAGGGTGTGATTTTCCTTCTGCTGTTTTTGATTCTGTTTTTAATTTTTGTAATTATTTTGTGACTCCACATGATCATGAACCTAATAAAACATGAAAGAATAATAAAAATAAAAATAAAATTAGATAAATAAAAATTGTGTTGCCTCCCAACAAGCGCTTCTTTAATGTCAATAGCTTGACAGTGGGCTCTCACGGAGCCACACAGGTGATCGGGTCAATTTTATAGACTCCCAACACCAAACTTAGAGTTTGACTGTGGGGGCTTTATTTGACACTGTACTGAGAGAAGCTTATCGTGCCTCTTTTCCATGTTTACAGGATGATAACCTTGTGCTTTAAACACAAGGGAGTCCCCATTTAATTGAAGGACTAATTCACCTCTGTTAACATCTATCACAGCTCCTGCTGTGACTAGGAAAGGTCTTCCAAGGATGATGCATTCATCCTCATCCTTCCCAATATCTAGGATTATGAAATTAGCAGGGATGTAAAGACCTGCAACCTTTACTAGCACGTCATCTACTTGTCCATAAGCCTGTTTATTTGAGTTGTCTGCCATCTCTAATGAGATTCTGGTAGCTTGCACCTCAAAGATTCCCAGTTTCTCCATTACAAAGAGGGGCATGAGGTTTATCCCTGACCCAAGGTCACACAGAGCCTTCTCAAAAGTCATGGTGCCTATGGTACAAGGTATTAAGAACTTTCCAGGTTCCTGTTTCTTCTGAGGCAATGTCAGTTGATCCAGATCACTCAGTTCATTGATGAGCAAGGGAGGTTCATCTTCCCAAGTCTCATTACCAAATAATTTGGCATTCAGCTTTATGATTGCACCAAGTTACTTGGCAACTTGCTCTTCAGTAACATCCTCATTCTCTTCAGAAGAAGAATACTCATCAGAGCTCATGAAGGGCATAAGGAGGTTCAATAGAATCTCTATGGTCTCTAGATGAGCCTCAGAGTTCTTTGGTTCCTCAAAGAGAAACTCCTTGTTGATCACTAGACGTCCCAGGAGGTCTTCTTCACTGGGATTCACGTCCTCTCCCTCCCTTGTAGGTTCGGCCATGATGATCAATTCAATGGCCTTGCACTCTCCTTTTGGGTTTTCTTCTGTATTGCTTGGGAGAGTACTAGGAGGGGTTTCAGTGATCCTTTTACTCAGCTGGCCCACTTGTGCTTCCAAATTTCTAATGGAGGACCTTGTTTCATTCATGAAACTTAAAGTGGCCTTAGATAGATCAGAGACTATATTTGCCAAGCTAGATGGATTCTGCTCAGAACTCTCTGTCTTTTGCTGAGTGGATGATGGAAAAGGCTTGCTATTGCTAAACCTGTTTCTTCCACCATTATTAAAGCCTTGTTGAGGCTTTTGTTGATCCTTCCATGAGAGATTTGGGTAATTTCTCCATGAGGGATTATAGGTGTTTCCATAGGGTTCACCCATGTAATTCACCTCTGCTATTGCAGGGTTCTCAGGATCATAAGCTTCTTCTTCAGAAGATGCTTCTTGAGTACTGTTGGATGCAGCTTGCATTCCATTCAGACTCTGGGAAATCATATTGACTTGCTGAGTCAATATTTTATTCTGAGCCAATATGGCATTCAGAGTATCAATTTCAAGAACTCCCTTCTTCTGAGGCGTCCCATTACTCACAGGATTCCTCTCAGAAGTGTACATGAACTGGTTATTAGCAACCATGTCAATGAGTTCTTGAGCTTTTGCAGGCATTTTCTTTAGGTGAATGGATCCACCTGCAGAAGTATCCAATGACATCTTAGCTAATTCAGACAGACCATCATAGAATATATCTAGGATGGTCCATTCTGAAAGCATGTCAGAAGGACACTTTTTGGTCAGTTGCTTATATCTCTCCCAAGCTTCATAGAGGGATTCACCTTCTTTTTGTCTGAAGGTTTGAACATCCACTCTAAGCTTACTCAGCTTTTGAGGAGGGAAGAACTTGGCTAAGAAAGTCGTGACCAGCTTATCCCAAGAGTTCAGGCTATCTTTGGGTTGAAAGTCCAACCACACTCTAGCTCTGTCTCTTACAGCAAATGGGAAAAGCATTAGCCTGTAGACCTCAGGATCAACCCTATTGGTCTTAACAGTATCACAGATCTGCAAGAATTCAGTTAAGAACTGAAAAAGATCTTCGGATGGAAGTCCATAAAACTTGCAGTTCTGCTGCATCAGAGAAACTAATTGAGGTTTCAGCTCAAAGTTGTTTGCTCCAATGGCAGGGATGGAGATGCTTCTTCCATGTAAATTGGAATTAGGTGCAGTAAAGTCACCAAGCATCCTCCTTGCATTATTATTATTTTCGACTGCCATCTCCTCTTCCTGTTCGAAAATTCCTGTAAGGTTGTCTCTGGATTGTTGTATTTTAGCTTCTCTTAGTTTCCTTTTCAGAGTCCTTTCAGGTTCAGGATCTGCTTCAACAAGAATATTTTTGTCCTTGCTCCTGCTCATATGAAATAGAAGAAAAAGCAGAAAAGAAAATATGGAATCTTTTATGTCACAGTATAGAGATTCCTTTGTGTGAGTAGAAGAAGAAAAGAATGTAATGTAAAGAAGAATGGATAATCCAAACACAAGGGTGAGGATAGGAGCAGAGATATGAGATGAAGAGAAGTGTTAGTAAGTAATTAAATAAATAGAAGAAGATGAGAGAGAAGTTTTCAAAAATAATTTTTGAAAAGGAGTTGATGATTTTCAAAAATTAAAGGGAAAATAAAAATAAAAATTAAAATTTAGAACAATTAATTAATTAAAAAGAATTTTTGAAAAAGAGGGAGGTATTTTCGAAAATTAGAGAGGGAAGAGTAGTTAAGTGGTTTTAAAAAAGATAAGAAACAAACAAAAAGTCAATTAGTTAGTTGAAAAAGATTTGAAAATCAATTTTGAAAAGATAAGAAGATAAGAAGTTTAGAAAATATATTTTAAATTTTTTTTTGAAAAAGATATTATTTAAAAAGATATGATAGAAAGATATGACTAAAATTAGTTTTGAAAAAGATTTGAATTTTAAAATCAAAATTAATGACTTGACTCACAAGTAATCACAAGATATGATTCTAGAACTTAAAGTTTGAATCTTTCTTAACAAGCAAGTAACAAACTTGAAATTTTTGAATCAAAACATTAATTGTTGATAATATTTTCGAAAATATTAAGATAAAATTAAGAAAATATTTTTGAAAAATATTTTTAAAATTTTCAAAAATAAATAAGAACAATGAAAAAGATTTGATTTTTGAAAAAGATTTTGAAAAAGATAGGATTTTTAAATTGAAAATTTGATTTGACTCATAAGAAACAACTAAATTTTAAAAAGTTTTGAAAAAGTCAACTCAAATTTTCGAAAATTTATGAGTGAAAAAGGGAAAGATATTTTTTTGATTTTTGAATTTTAATAAGGAAAGAGAAAAACACAAAATTGACTCAATGCATGAAAATTTTGGATCAAAACATGTGATGCATGCAAGAACACTATGAATGTCAAGATGAACACCAAGAACACTTTGAATGTCAAGATGAACACCAAGAACTTATTTTTGAAAATTTTTATATGCAAAGAAAACATGCAAGACACCAAACTTAGAAATATTTCATGTTTAGATACTATGGATGCAAGAATGCATATGAAAAACACCTTACAACATAAAACAATATAATATGAAGATCAAACAAGAAAGTTCATCAAGAACAACTTGAAGATCATGATGAATGCAATGCATGGGTGCAATTTTCGAAAAATGCAAGATGAGTATGCAATTGACACCAAACTTAAAATTTGACTCAAGACTCAAACAAGAAACACAAAATTATTTTTGATTTTTTTGATTTTATGAATTTTTTTTGGTATTTTCCGAAAATTATTTGAAAAATAAAAATAAGGATTCCAAAATTTTTAATATGAATTCCAGGAATCTTGCACTCTTAGTCTAAAGCTTCAGTCCAGGAATTAGACATGGCTTACTAGCCAGCCAAGCTTTCAATGAAAGCTCCGGTCCAAAACACTAGACATGGCCAATGGCCAGCCAAGCTTCAGAAGATACAAATCAGTCATACAATAACAAATTTGATTAGCAACAACTAGCTTGCTCTTGTAATGATGATTTGGAAGCCTCAGTCTAAATGAATTTAGACATGGCTTTACAGCCATCCAGGCTTCAACATGCTTCATGAAACTCTAGAATTCATTCTTAAAAATTTTGAAGAACATAAATTAAAAAAATTTTTTTTTTGGAAATTTTTTTTGAAAATTAAAAGAATAAAAACAAAAACTTAAAATTAAAATAAAGTTACCTAATCTGAGCAACAAGATGAACCGTTAGTTGTCCAAACTCGAACAATCCCCGGCAACGGCGCCAAAAACATGGTGCACGAAATCGTGATCCCTGGTAATGGCTCCAAAAACTTGGTGCTCTAATCTTAATTCAGAATTTGTCACAATTTCGATACAACTAACCAGCAAGTGTACTGGGTCATCCAAGTAATAAACCTTATGTGAGTAAGGGTCGATCCCACGGAGATTGTTGGTATGAAGCAAGCTATAGTCATCTTGTAAATCTCAGTCAGGCGGATATCAAATGGTTATGGAGTTTTCGAATAATAATAATAAATAAATAGAAAATAAAGATAGAAATACTTATGTAAATCATTGGTGAGAATTTCAGATAAGCGTATAGAGATGCTTTCATTCCTATGATCTCTGCTTTCCTGCTGTCTTCATCCAATGAATCCTACTCCTTTCCATGGCACGCTTTATGTAGGGCATCAACGTTGTCAATGGCTACATCCCATCCTCCTGTGAAAATGGTCCAAATGCTCTGTCACGGCACAGCTAATCATCTGTCGGTTCTCGATCATACTGGAATAGGATCCATTGATCCTTTTGCGTCTGTCACTACGCCCAGCACTCACGAGTTTGAAACTCGTCATAGCCATCCCTTCCCAGATCCTACTCGGAATACCACAGACAAGGTTTAGACTTTTCGGATCTCAGGAATGGCCATCCATGGGTTCTAACTTATACCACGAAGACACTAATAACTCGGACTCGGTCCCCTGTATTAGATATCCAAGAGATATCCATTCAATCTAAGGTAGAACGGAAGTGGTTGTCAGGCACGCGTTCATAAGTTGAGAATGATGATGACTGTCACGATCATCACATCCATCATATTGAAGTGCGAATGAATATCTTAGAAGTGGAATAAGTTGAATTGAATAGAAAAACAGTAGTACTTTGCATTAATCTTTGAGGAACAGCAGAGCTCCACACCTTAATCTATGGTGTGTAGAAACTCTACCGTTGAAAAATACATAAGTGAAAGGTTCAGGCATAGCCGAATGGCCAGCCCCCAAACGTGATCTAAAGATGAAACTAAAGATGTAAATACAATAGTAAAAAGTCCTATTTATACTAAACTAGTTACTAGGGTTTACAGAGATAAGTAAATGATGCAGAAATCCACTTTTGGGGCCCACTTGATGTGTGCTTGGGCTGAGCTTGAAGTTTACACGTGCAAAGGTCATTCTTGGAGTTGAACGCCAGTTTGTAACATGTTTCTGGCATTGAACTCCACTTTGCAACTTGTTTCTGGCGCTGGACGCCAGACTACAACATAGAACTGGTGCTCAACGCCAGTTTGCGTCGTCTAAACTCGGGCAAAGTATGAACTATTATATATTTCTGGAAAGCCCTGGATGTCTACTTTTCAACGCAATTGGAAGCGCGCCATTTGGAGTTCTGTAGCTCCAGAAAATCCACTTTGAGTGCAGGGAGGTCAGAATCCAACAGCATCTGCAGTCCTTCTTCAACCTCTGAATCTGATTTTTGCTCAAGTCTCTCAATTTCAGCCAGAAAATACCTGAAATCATAGAAAAACACACAAACTCATAGTAAAGTCCAGAAATGTGAATTTAACATAAAAACTAATAAAAACATCCCTAAAAGTAACTAGATCCTACTAAAAATGTACTAAAAATAATGCCAAAAAGCGTATAAATTATCCGCTCATCAGTTAGCTTAAGATAGAAATTTGTGTGTTAATTAAGTATGGGAGAATTGTGGGAACAAGGGTTAATAAGGGAATGTGTCATGATAAAATAATGGAAATTTGGGTGCCTACTCATGTGAAACTATAAAAATTAAAAATCATTGTGCATTGATAAGCTATGTTTATTTTCATGTTCAAAAATAAAATAGAGAAGAAAATCCAAAAAAAAATATTTAATAAATAAGTAAATAAATAAAGGGACAAAATTACCCCAATGCAAAGTTAAGTTAATGAAAAAATCAATGCACATGTGATAAAAATTAAAGAAAATTTGGTACATGAGTATGGGAATTATACAAAAGTGGGAATTTTGGGTAGCTAGGCATGATTTTAGAGTTACATAAAGAGTATGTGTATGTTAGGTGAGAACTTCGGCTAGTCAAAGATTCATATTTTAGCTCACTTGGCCATACATGCATCCTTACCTTTACCTTAGCCCTATTACAACCTTGAAAAGACCTCATGATGTTTGCATTGATATGCTAAATATTTGTTGATTGGTTAGATGAAGAACAAAGTTTAGAAAGCATGACTAGAGGAGAAGTAGAGTGGATTGACCCTAGACACGTGAGAATTAGAGTGATATACACTACTAGTAAGGGTTCAATGCTTGATTCTATGTCTCCTGCTCTCATGAGCTATCTTCTTACAAGTTTACTTGTCTTTCATTGTATAATTTGAATTAGTGAAATCTGATTTGTGTCTGTCTTAAAGAGCTTAGAAACATTTTGCATGTAGTTGCATTCACATAGATAGGTTGCATTTCATATTCCTTACCATTCCACTTCACCCCTTTATAGCTTCTCTTGAGCTTAGCATGAGGACATGCTAATGTTTAAGTGTGGGGAGGTTGATAAACCACAATTTTATGGTTTATTTTGTGCTCAATTGAGTGGTTTTTATCAACTCTTTACCCACTTATTCATACTATTTGCATGAGTTTACGTTTTCCTTCCTGATTTTGTTCTATGATTGAAAACTTGCTCTCTAGAGTCTTTAATTTGTGTATTTTAATCATCTCTTATTATCATTCGATGCCTTGATATGTGTGTTAAGTGTTTTCAGAGATCACAGGGAAGGAATGGCTTAGAGGATGGAAAAGAAGCATGCAAAAGTGGAAGGAATACAAGAAACTGAAGGAATTACCAAAGCTATCAGCCTGACCCTCTCGCACTAAAATGGTCATAACTTGAGCTACAGAGGTCCGAATGACACGGTTCTAGTTGCGTCGGAAAGCTAACATCCGGGGCTTCGCAACAATATATAATTTGCCATAGTTTTCCCGAAGCCAGGCAACGCAAACGTGTGGATCACGCGGATGCGTGACCTGACAGAAACACAATCCACGCAAACGCGTGGACGACGCTTCCGCGTCACTTTCCCACGACCTGTACGTACCGGAATATGCTGGGGGTGATTTTTGGGCTGTTTTTGACCCAGTTTTTGGCCCATAAAACACAGATTAGAGGCTATAAAGTGGGGGAATGCATCCAACACTTCATATAACATACATTCATAATTCATAATTTTAGGATTAGATGTAGTTTTTAGAGAGAGAGAGGTTCTCTCTTCTCTCTTAGGATTTAGGATTTTAGGATTTCTATTAGTTTAGTTCATTTCATCTTTAGTCACAGGTTCGATATTCCTTTTACTTTATATTTCTCTTCTACTTTCAGATACTTTAATGCTTTTATTTGTTAATTACTTATGTTGCCAAATTGGCTTATGAACCATTCATGTTAGGATTTCCTTTATTTAATATAAAATGAGGTATTTCAGATTTATGATTCTTATTTAGCTTTTTATATTCTTGGCTTTAATTGATTAATTGGAGACTCTTGAGTTATCAAATTCATCGTGATTGATAATTGTTATTTTTGCTAATTGAATTGAATTCCAATAACTCTAGTCCTTTCTTAGGAATTGGCCTGAAGATCAAACTAATTAGTCCACTTGACTTTCCTTTGCTTTAGTAAAGGTTAACTAAGTGGGATTAAAACTCAATTCTCATCACCATCGATAAGGATAACTAGGATAGGACTTCCAAATTCTCATACCTTGCCTAGAGTTTTCTTAGTTATTGATTCTCTAATTCCTGCAATTTATTTCTCTTGTTCAAACCTTTTCAAAACCCAAAAAAATACTATTTTCCATAACCAATAATAAATCATACTTCCCTGCAATTCCTTGAGAAGACGACCCGAGGTTTAAATACTTCGGTTATAAATTTTATTGGGTTTTGTTACTTGTGACAACCAAACTTTTGTAAGAAAGGAATTCTTGTCGGTCTAGAAGCTATACTTACAACGGAAATTTATTTGTGAAAATTCTAGATCGCGCTAGAGTTTCGTTCTTCAAACACCATAAGGAGCAATTTTTTTATCAACAAACCCGACAGCGTCAAAGTCGGGGGCATCCAGATTGAAAGGCTCAACATTTCTCTGTCTTTTTGGAGGAGGGACGGCAGTAGGAGAAGAGGTAGCAACAGAGGCTTGGGGAGGATCAGCCAAGTGGACCTGAGGAGTAGAAATCATCTTCCTCGGTCCAGAAGTGCTCAATATCGGCCTTTTAGGAGGAACCTGAGAAGATCCTTCCCCAGCCGCCTTAGCCGAGATATTCTGGGCAGCCGTAGCCTTCCTCGCCTTTTTAAAGGCCCTCATGGAGTCATTATTCTTAACCATCTCTGAAAATATGCAAAAAAAAACCAAGTTATCAACCAGAAAATAAGAAGAATGAACTCGACAAAATAAATAAAATACGACAAATATCAAGGAAGCTAACCCCTACCCAACTCAACTTGGAGGAGTAAGGGGTTTCCTACAAATTTCTTAGTATCAATATGGGGAGGCTGCCCCCAGTTTTCTTCCAACATGGTTATAAAAGCTTGCTCAACTTCATCTAACATCTCCCAGGTGTACCTAGACACCACTACATTCCTCTGCCATTCTAAGGGAAAGCTAAGCTCACCATTCTCATCCAAAAAGAAAGGATGAGCTCCTTCAACCGCTCGGATATTAAAAAAATAATTCTTAAAATCCCTGAAAGACTCATTATAAATGGAAAAAACTTTGTGTCCCTGGGCAGACCTAAAAGAAATTCAAGAAGCTTTCTTTTTGGTAGACCCAGGCTTGGTCAACACAAAGAGGTACAGAAAAAGAGTTTGAGAAGGTTTAATATCAAATTCTTGACAGAACAATTGAAAAATTTTGATAAATCCCCATGAGTTCGGATAAAGCTAAGATGGAGCGACGTTATATGACCACAACAGGTCGGTCTCAAAAGGAGTGAAAGGAAGAGTGATGTTCATCTGACTAAAAAAGAAGTCATATGCATAAAAAAAGGGACGCTCCCCTTGGGTCGGAACAGGGAAGCAAACCCTTTCATCAGGATTAGGTGCTACCAATTCGTAGTTGTTCTCTTGATCTCTACTACTACAAATACGATGATGTTTTCTAAGCTCCGTACAGAATTCAGAGTTAGCCAGAGAAACACACAGCAACACAAGGGAGTCCAACCAGTCAGACATCCCCTCAGGAACCTTAGAAGACGTTTCAATAACATTTTTGTGAGAAGACATGGTCAACTAGTCCTACAACAAGAAAAAGAAAAGGGATTACTAACCAAAATAGCTCGGGCGAAATAAAAACAACTCGAATTAGAGCAGTGCAAACAGTAAAAGGAAAACCCCAAGACACACACCAAAGTCTAGGGGCATCCTTTGGAGGCAGGGATAGAATAAGGACCCAGAAAAAATCTATAAGGCTACACCCTAAAACTCTCGACGAAGAAAAATAAATCCTCTTCCAGAAAATAAACAACATGAAAAGAAAGTCAAAAAGCAAGATGCCAGAAAATTGTTATCTTCTACAAAAACTACCACCATGGCGAAAGTCATCAAAGGAGCAATCTTTCTTAAAAAGCAAATAGTAGTTCATCAAAAGTACGATCAGAAAAGTAACAACAACATGCAAAGCACTAAAAGTGTCAAAACTAATAGGGAATCCACCCAAGAGCATACATAAGGTCAAAAGAAAGCCAGAAAAACATGCATCACAGCAACAATCAAGCATGACGACGCAAAAAGGTTCAAGCTTTCCAACATACATTCAAGCAAAATCAAAACTTTACCAAGAAATAAATGCAAAGGAAGAACGATGAAGGAAGTAAAGAAGCGGAAAGAAGAACGAACCTGAAAAAGGAGAAAGCTTCGAAGAAATTGAAAACGGCAAGACAGAATCCGGAATCGCCTTTCAAAGCAAAGAAAGCACCAACAATCACCAAACGGAGTCGCAGAGAGAAACGCAAAAATGCAAGCCTCAGGCAAAACAGAAAGGTAGAAAGAAAAGGGGGGAAGTTACAACAAAGAAACAGAGAAGAGAAAATCGTTTTTTTTTTTTGAAAAGTTCAAAATGAACGTGGGAGGCAAACAAACGGAGCATTAAAAGAAATTAATGAGGTTATTAAACCCTCGCGCATTCCAAAAGCAAGGAGACGCACGTTTTTAAAAGAATGAAAATTTAAAGAAAAACGTTTCGCATTCAAAGCAGAACTCTACAAAGAAGAAATCGACAAAATGCTCGAGTTTGGCTTCACCAGAGAAGGATCGAAGTTCTAAAACTAAGGACTCAACCTCAAAGGGAAGACCACACTCGAGCAGGGGCACTATTCATACCATGGGTCGAGCTGTCCGACCTGGGATGTTGAGCAACAAGGCAACCGACTTCTTCAGGTCAGACTATCCGACCTCTTCTCAAAGAGCTCGGCCAAATCACCAGAGAAGCCCAATAAGGGCCTGAACAGAGGAACACGACCCAAATTCAAAGGCAGCCCAAGCCTATAGAGATAAGGGCGGTTCCCTTGAAGATAAGATGACCTCACCCAAAAGATAGGATAAGATAAGATAACTATCTTATTTCCAGAAAGGTCACTCCTCATCATTATAAATACACTGGAGCACCCAAGTATAACTCATACTCTAATTCTACTAAAAAACCTGCTTAATACCCTTGCTAACTTAAGCATCGGAGTCCCTTGCAGGTACCACCACCCTCCGGTGATAAAGGATCAGCAGCATTGTCAGTCCAACAAGCCGGGCGCGACAGCTCTGGCCACTATCCACCAGCCGGACACGTCATCTCCGACAAGCAAAGAAGATCTCATCCGAGATCGACCTACAGTTTCAGGTAACCCTCGAAACAGGTGGGAAATTTGATTTTGAAGTGAGTGGGGTTTGGTGGGAATTATGATGGATTTGGGGAAGTGAAATAGATGTGATTTGGCTAGGGTTTACAGGGAAGTGTGAAAGTAAGTGGGGATAGGTGAAGATGCTATGGGACCCATTGGTCCTGAGAGGCTAGGGAATCCAGATTCCGTGCTTCTCTGCATTGGCGTTTGAACGCCCAGGGGGTGCTCCTTAGCTGGCATTCAACGCCAGCAATGCTGCCCACGAGGGGCATTGAACGCCCAGCAGGGATACCCTGGCTGGCGTTCAACTTTAAGACTCCATCCAGAGTGTTCTATTTTCACTGCTGTGAAAATCTGTCTCTATTCTGACTGCTGCATATGATCATGACTCTGAAAGAAAATAAAAATAAAAGAAAATAAAAAATAAAAATAATTAATTAAGGTTGGGTTGCCTCCCAACAAGCGCTCCTTTAACGTCACTAGCTTGACAGTTAGCTCCTTACGGAGGTGAGTATAGGCTCAGTCTTTTGCCCCTTACAGTTAATTTTCTTCCTGTCTTCTCATGAATGAGCTCTACATGCTCTAAAGAAAGGATACAACTCACTGTATGTGGTAGAACTGGTTTCTTAGTGAAGACAACTCTCATGCCAGGTGAGAGACCTTCAGTTGGGACTTTCTTGTCCCTCCAGCCTTTAGGTACTTTCTTCTTAGTACCTTTGTGCTTAGAACTTATTGGTGGCTGCCCAACACCAAACTTAAAATTGATGTCTGAGGGCTCTGTAAAGCTCTGCACAGAAAAAAGGGTTGGAACACTAGGTGTTGCACAGTTATCTCTTTCTTATCAGAGGGAGAATTGAGATTGGACATCTTGAATAAGATATAGTCCTCTCCTAGTTGGAGAACCATTTCTCCCTTAATCACATCAATGATAGCATTGGCAGTGGCTAGGAAAGGTCTTCCAATGATGATAGAGTCATCGTCACCTCTCCTATATCCAAGACTATGAAGTTTGCAAGGATGTAGTGGTTTTTAACTTTTACCAAGACATCCTCTACTAAGCCATATGGCTTCTTTATTGCCTTGTCTGTCATCTCTAGTGAGATGTTTGTGGCTTGTACCTCAAGGATTCCTAGCTTCTCCATTATAGAGAGTGGCATGAGGTTGATGCTTGACCCTAAGTCACACAGAGTCTTGTCAAAGGTCATGGTGTCTATGGTGCAAGGAATCAGAAAGCGTCTAGGATCTGGAAGTTTCTGAAGTAGCCTCTGCTGAACCAAAGCATGGAGTTCTTTGGTAAGCAGTGGAGTTTCTTCCTCCAATGGCCTTGTACCAAATAACTTGGCATTCAGCTTCATAAGAGCTCCTAGGTATAGAGCAACTTGCTCTTCCCTAGTGTCTTCATCCTCATCAGAGGATGAGTAGTCATCAGAACTCATGCACTACAAAAGTGCATGCAAAGGAACCTCAATGGTCTTTATGGTTTCCTTTGGTTCTGGGATAGAGGGTTCTTGAGTGGGACTTAAGCACTCAAAGGGTGTGCTTTCACTGGCGTTCAACGCCAGCTCTGTTAGCTATTTGGGCGTTGAACGCCCTTGCTATCCACCCTTACTAGTGTTAAACGCTAGTCCCTCTAGTTTTCTGGGCATTGAACGCCCAGCAGGGATATCCTTGCTGGCGTTCAATGCCAGCTTCCCTGGGTGTGTGGGTGTTGAACGCCCAGTGAGGGGTTCCTCACTGGCGTGCAACGTCAGAAAGCCTGCTTGGTTGGGCGTTGAACGCCCAGTGAGGAGTCCCTCACTGGCGTTTAGCGCCAGAAAGCCTACATGTTTGGGCGTTGAACTCCCAGCCAGTGCTCCCTGGGTGGCGTTCAACGCCAGCTCTGCTGCCAGGATGGGCGTTGAGCGCCCAGTGAGGGGTTCCTCCCTGGCGTTCAGTGGCAGTCTTGCTTCCATTGAGGGCGTTGAACGCCCAGTGAAGGCTTCTTCACTGGCGTTCAATGCCTTCCCAATCTTCTCGGATTTGGCCTCTACCTCCATGGTTATGGTCTTGCATTCTTCTCTAGGATTCACCTCAGTGTTACTTGGAAGAGTTTTAGGGGGAATATCAGGGATCCTCTAGCTCAGTTGACCAACTTTCACCTCCAAATTTTTAATAGAGGACCTTGTTTCATTCATTAAACTATGAGTGGTCTTAGAGAGGCTGGAAACCAGAGTGACTAAGTCAGAAAAGCGCTGCTTAGAGGTTTTCATGTTCCCTTGAGAAGATGGGAATGGTGGTCTGTTATTGAACCTATTTTGGTTCCTTGATTGTTGTTGAAACATTGCTGAGGTTTCTATTGATCCTTCCATGAGAGGTTAGGATGATTCCTTCATGAAGGGTTGTAGGTGTTTCCATAGGATTCTCCCATGTAATTCACCCCCTCCATGGTGGGTTGATCAGGATCATAAGTGTCTATTTCAGAAGAAGCTTCCTGATTACTACAAGCTGCAATTTGCATTCTAGTCAAATGCTGGGAGATTATGTTGACCTGTTGGGTCAAGATCCTGTTCTGAGTCAATATGGCATTCAAAGTATCAACTTCATGAACTCCTTTCTTTTGAGAGATTCCATGGTTTAAAGGATTTCTTTCAGAAGTGTACATGAATTGGTTGTTTGCAACCATTTCAATGAGTTCTCTTACTTCTGCAGGTGTTTTCTTCAAGTGGAGTGATCCACCTGCAGAGCTGTCTAATGTAATTTGGACATCTCAGACAGACCATCGTAGAACACGCCTATGATAGACCATTCTGAAAGCATGTCAGGAGGACATCTCTTGATCAATTGCTTGTATCTTTCGCAAGCTTCATAAATAGATTCACCTTCTCTTTATCTTAAGGTTTGAACTTCCACTCTAATTTTGCTGATCCTTTGAGGGGGAAAATTTTTAGTTAGAAAAGCATTAACCAGCTTTTTCCAAGAGTCAAGACTCTCTCTAGTTTGGGAATCCAACCATATCTTAGCTCTGTCTCTTACAACAAGGGGAAAAAGCATAATCTTGTAGACTTCATGATTTACTCCATTAGTCTTTATAGTATCACAGATCTGTAAGAATTCAGCTAAGAACTGATGTGAAACTTCCAATAGAAGTCCATGGAATTTGCAGTTCTGCCGCAGAAGAGAGACGACTAACTGAGGCTTAAGTTGAAAATTGTTAGCTCCAATGGCAGGTACAGAGATGCTTCTGCCATAAAAGTCAGAGGTAGGTATGGTGAAGTCACCAAGAACCTTTCTGGCATCATCCTTAAGTTCGGCCATGTCTCCCAATTCTTGTTCAAAACTTTCTGAAAGATCTCTTCCGGAGTGTTGTGCTTTATCTAGTTGTAAACGCCTCCTTAGAGTTTTCCTGGTCATAAACAAAAAAAGAAAAGAAAGAAAAGAAGAAAGCTTTTTGTACCACTTGGATCAAAGAGCTTACAGTTAGATGTGAAGAAAGAAGAAGAAGATAGAGAAGTGAAGATGGAAGATGAGAGAGGGAGAGTAATTCGAATAAATAGAAGTAAATAGAAGAAGAGGTGTAAATAAATAAGATAAATAAGAATCAAAATATTTTTGGTTTTATTTTATTTATTTATTATTTTCGAAAATTTAGTTAATAATTTTAAAAAATAATTGAAAATTAGTTAGTGATTTTCGAAAATAGAAGAGAGAGAAGAGCAGTAGAATTTTTGAAAATAAGAGAGAAGAGTTAGTTAGGAAGTTTTGAAAAAGAAGAGAGAGAAGAGAAGTGGTTAAGAAAAGATTTGAATTTAAAATAAGATAAGAGATAAGATAAGAAAAGATTTGAAATTTGAAATTTGAAATTAGAAAAAGATAAGATAAGAAACTAAAAAGATTTGAAAAAGATTTGATTTTAAAAAATTGAGATTAGAAAATATAAGATGAGAAACAAAAAAGATTTGAAAAGATTTGAAAAAGATTTTAAAATCATAAGATTTTGAAATTTGATTTTGGAAAAGATAAGATAAGATTTTTAAATTTTGAAAAAGATGAGAAAAAAGATAGGATTTTTGAAAAAGATTAGATTTTTAATTTTGAAAAGATTTGATTTTTGAAAACATCAAGACTAAGATAAGATAAGATAAAAATTTTGAATTAAAATCTGAATTTTTATTTAAAATTTTTGAAAATATAGTTAAAATAAAAATAGAAAAGAATTTTTTGATTTTTTGAAATTAATGATGAAAGAGAAAAATTTTGGAGGAAAACACAAAGGGACACCAAACTTAAAAATTTTAAGATCATAACACAAAGAAAACTCAAGAACACTTTGAAGACTAACAAGAACACAAAGAACAAAACTCAAAGACTCAAAGAAAACAAGAACATAAAAAGGACACCAAACTTAAAATTTTTAGAAAACCAAAAAGAAATTTTCAAAAATTAAAAGAAAATAAACAAGAAGACACTAAACTTAAAGAACTGGAACAAGATTTGACCAAAGAAAACCTTTTTTTTTTTTTGAAAAATTTTGAGAAAGGAGGACTTATAGGGGACGAAAATTTTAACCAACAACATAAACAAAAGACTTAAACACAAACTTAAAATTTGAAACAAGACTCAAGCAAAAGAGACACTGATTTTAAAAGATTTTTAGAAAAAGGAGTCAAAAATTTAGAAAATTACCTGTGACACAAGCAACAAGACTCAAACCAAGAACAAAGATTAAACAAAGAAAAGACAAATATTTCTTGAAAAAGATTTTTTTAAAATTTTCGAAAATAAGAAGAAGAAAACAAAAATAAAAGACTCAAACAAAATAAAAGAAAATAAATTACCTAATCTAGAGAGCAAGACAATCCGTCAGTTTGTCTAAACTCGAACAATCCCCGACAACGGCGCCAAAAACTTGGTAGCACGAATCCCCGTACCTTCGTACTGTTGTACAAGCAAGTGCACTGGGTCGTCCAAGTAATACCTGAACGAGTCAGGGTTGATCTCACGAGGATTGTTGGTTTGAAGCAAGCTATGGTTATCTCTACGGTCTTAGTCAGGCGAAATCAGAAGGTTGTTGGTTGTGAGATTTGAAACTATGAAGACATGTAAGTAATAAAATACTTTGTATATTAGAAGGGAATCAGTAATAGGAATATGGTTAAGGATTGGAGTTGCGTTGTCTTTCTGAATTTACTTTGGTATTACTATCTTCTTTGCTTGTGAGTAATCTCTTCAATGGCAGGCTGTAAGTGATTGGTGCCTTTATTGAAAGTTCATCAATACTCATCCGGATCTAATCCCCAGGGTTAGTGTGGATCCATCTATGCTTGAGGGTGAAGCGCGTACAGTCTATTCTCCTTAATGATCCAACTCAAAACGCCACAGACAAGGTCAGATCTTTCGGATCAGAGAATGCTGCATCATTGGGTTCTAGCCTCTACCACAGAGACCCTAATCTCCCTGTAAATCAGCTGAACTAGTGTCTCGAGAAGTCCCCAATGAAGTCGTGGATTAGCTGTCTGAGAGATGTATAATCAAGCCGGTGGTGCGTGTTTTCCACTGAAGTGTTCACACGAACCCAAGTAGATGCGTGTGTTTGTCCGTCACGTTCATCTTAGTATGATGACAGAGCTTATTGTCACTGATTATCCTATTCACCATGTTGAAGTACGAATATACATCTTAGAATTAATCACACACGGATCAAAGAAACAGTAATACTTTATTAATTCATAGGACTCAGCAGGGCTCCTCCCCTCAACCTAGGAGGTTTAAAATCTCATGCTGTAAAGAAAATACAATGTAAAACTTGAAAAAATGGTAAATGATATGCGTCTTTCTTAGAGAGATGTAAAATAAGTCTTATATACTAAACAGATGACTAGTAAGGGTAAAACAGTCTACCTAGTGCTAAAATTCACTTCTGGGACCCACTTGGTGAGTGTTTGGATTGAGCTTTGATGAGATCCACGTGCTATGAGGCTCCTAGGATGTTGAATGCTGGCTAGGGGGTCCTCTCTGGGCGTTTGGACACTGGACTCTACGCTGTGGGCGCTGGACGCCTGGAAGGGGATAGGTAGCTGGCGTTGGACGCCAGTTTTGGGCTTCTAATCCGAAGCAAAGTATGGACTATTATATATTTCTGAAAAGCTCTAGAAGTCAGCTTTCCATAGTCATTGAGAACGCTCCATTTGCACTTTTTTAGCTCCAGAAAACCTCTTCTGAATGCAAGCAGATCAGATCTAGATAGCATCTGCAGTGCTTTCTCTGTCTCTGAATCAGACTTTTGTTCCAGCTCCTCAATTTCAGCCATAAATTACCTGAAATTCCCCAGGATGAACTATACATTCCTGTAGAAACCAAGCATGCCGACAGATCTAATTATATTATCAAAACTGCCGAAAACAATATTCCTCTAGGACCTGAATCCGGTGAGGAATTCCACCTTTTAAACAAACAATCCATCCAAGAACATGTTCGCAAATACAAATATCTTCATATAGGATGTGTCCAGGTTGCAGTTAAACCACTCATTAGAGAATGTTTAAATGCTTCCATTCTTATGTGTCTAAGAGATGTTAGGCATAACAACTTTCACGATTCCCTTATAAGAACTGTGGAAACAAGCTTAGGACACGGTCCGGTCGATTTCAATTGCTTTCCCAACAAAACTGTGAGCTTGTTAGATTGAAACATCTTAGACTCGCGCTTTCTCAACATCCGACTTCATGGCCTTGACATGAAGGAAGGATCCATTCCTGCAGCCTTAATGTATAGGATTCAGTACAAGGTCATGAACACCTGTAACTCTAGAGTCCTTTTGAAAACAACCGACCGTGAGACAACTCTTTTTGTCACAGACATGACCAAAGCAAATGTCAGTAAAACCTGCCTCATTAAATGGGATGAAATTGATCTCCCTGAATCCTGGACTATAGAACGTGTGATAAATCACTATTTTATGGTTTATCTTGTGCTCAATTGAGTGGATTTTATCAATCTTTCATACACTTATCCATACAAAATGCATGGTTTTACAATTTCCTTCCTGATTTTGTGCTATGATTGAAAACATGCTTCTTTGACCTTAATTTTATTAATATTAATTCCCCCTTTATACCATTCGATGCCTTGATATGTGTGTTAAGTTTTTTCAGAGATTACAGGGCAGGAATGGCTTAGAAGATGGAAAGGAAGCATGCAAAAGTGGAAGGAATACAAGAAACTGAAGGAACTGCTAAAGCTGTCCAGCCTGACCTCTTGGTACTAAAATGGTCATAACTTGAGCTACAGAGGTCTAAATGACACGGTTTTAGTTGCGTTGGAAAGCTAACGTCTGCAGCTTCGCAAAAATATATAATTTGCCATAGCTGCCTCGAAGCCAGGTGACGCGAACGCGTGGACGACGCTTCCGCGTGACTTTGCAGCGACCTGTACGTACCAGAAATCACTGTGGGTAATTTCTAGGCTATTTTTGACCCAGTTTTTGGCCCAGAAAACACAGATTAGAGGCTACAGAGTGGGGAAATGCATCCATTCAATCATCATACTTTTTATTTACACAATTTTTAGGTTTTAGATGTAGTTTTAGAGAGAGAGGTTATCTCCTGTCTCTTAGGATTAGGATTAGGATTTCTCTCAATTTTAGGACTGCTTATCTTCGTTACAGGTTCAATGTTCCTTTTATTTATTTTATCACTTTTGTTTATGAACTCTTTATGTTTAGATTGATTTTCTATTATTAATTCAATTGAGGTATTTCAGATTTATGATTTTTATTTAGCTTTTTATATTCTTGGCTTTAATTGATTAATTGGAGACTCTTGAGTTATCAAACTCATCGTGATTGATAATTGTTATTTTTGCTAATTGATTTGAATTCCAATAACTCTAGTCTTTCTTTAGGAATTGACTAGGACCTGAGGATCAACTTGATTAGTCTACTTGACCTTCTTTTGTTTAGCAAAGGTTAACTCATTGGGATTAAAACCCAATTCTCATCACCGTTGATAAGGATAACTAGGATAGGACTTCTAATTCTCATACCTTGCCAAAAGTTTTATTAATTATTAATTTACTTTTCTTGTCAATTAAATTACTTGTTTAAACCTTTTAAAAACTCCAAAAGTATACCTTTGCATAACCAATAATAACAACACCTCCCTGCAATTCCTTGAAAAGACGACCCGATGTTTAAATACTTCGGTTATTAATTTTAAAGGGGTTTGTTACTTGTGACAACCAAAACTTTTGTAAGAAAGGAATTCTTGTCGGTCTAGAAGCTATACTTACAACGGGAATTTATTTGTGAAAATTCTAGATCGCGCGAGAGTTTCGTTCTTCAACGTGCCATACCAACTCTACCCAGACAAGCCCCCCAATTACAAGAAATTAAACAAGATGAGACTGGAAAAGTAGAAATCTTCTTTGATAGAAGAAATTCTTTTTCCTCAAGGTCCGAAGCAGCATCTACTTACAGATCTGACTTCGTCTCAGCAAGGAGGTCTTTCTCTACAAAATATCATCCCGCTCTTCCTAATCCTCATATTAGGATGGCCAACCCAGAAATCAACCTTAAAGAGTTACAAACAAACTCTAATATTCCTAGACCTGTTTACCAAAAAGAAGAGGATGTAAATGAATAGTCTATTCAATCCCCAACATATTCCTCCATGAATGATGATGTCAATATTAACTAAATATTTTATCATAGACAGGGAAGCCTTGCGAAGGAACGTCAACTCTAAAGAATGGAAACTTCAGAAGAGATGGTACTTGCAAACCTTTAAGGTTGATTAAATTGTATCTTTTCGGGAGCAATATTATCACTTCCTCAATCAAGCCAAGATGCACATTCCTTTCTTTGAATGGTTCCATACTTATAGCATAAAAAATAATATAGATTACCCTTTTAAAGTAGATAATAGTACATCCAATTCTGTGAATGTTATTTCCACCTGGAAAATCCAGGATGGGGAATCAGTTAAGTCAGAATTTTCCCCAACTGGAAAGTTCATCCTCACAAATAACCTGGATACAAAACAAACTCCTATCATGGCCTCACCCTTCAAAACAAAAAATTTAGAAGAACTCATTGGGCCTAAAGATATCAAGAATATCATGGAACATGCCAACTACACAAACAAATATCTCCAAACCTTAGGCCAGAAGCTCAACTCTCCTAGTAACAGTACCCAGGATCCTCCAAAAGCTCTATAAAAGCCCCTGTTTAAACCTTTTAAGATCAACCCAAAGATTAGACAAAACCTCAAATCTCCTATCCTCAAACAAGATTCAGGTACCTCTGAACTTGTATATAAAATAGATCAACTTCTCAGCCAAATGACTATTCCTGACACTCCGCAAACTACTGAATCATCCACAAGAGTTACTAGGCAATCTGCCAAGACGTCTATTAACGTTCTCCGTGAAGAATCAAAGACTCAAGAAATGGATCAGATTCACCTAGAATCAACCCTATCATGACCACCTGCATTACAAAATGGAAAGGTCTTACTAAACCCCATCAGCACTATCATTTCCAAAATACTACTCCTGACCTAGCTTTAGAAGATAGAGAGCTAGGCGTTAACAGTTTCAATACAAATAACGTCTATGAATGGAACATAGATGGAAAAATTGAGTATAACATCATGCATATGTTACAACATATGACAATGGTTTGTACGGCCTATCAAACTACCCATGAAAGCTCTGAGGAAGCAATAGCAAATGTTATTGTATCAGGATTTTCAGGACAGCTTAAAGGTTGGTGGGATAATTATCTCACAAATGACAAAAAAGATGCCATCCTGTCTGCAGTTAAAACCAATGATAATGGCGAACCTATTCTTAATGAGAATGGGGAAACGATCCCTGATGCAGTTAGTACCTTAATTTTTACTATAACAAACCATTTCATAGGCGACCCATCTTTATGGAAAGATCGGTCTGCTGAACTTCTGTCCAATCTTAAATGCAAATCACTGTCTGATTTCAAGTGGTATAAAGATACCTTCCTAACCAGAGTCTTCACTAAAGAAGATAGCCAACAATCGTTCTGGAAAGAAAAGTTCTTGGCCGGACTCCCAAAATTCCTGGGAGATAAAGTTATGGATAAAATCAGAAGCTTAACTCCAGATGGAATCATTCCATATAATTCTTTAAGTTATGGCCAATTAATTTCTTATGTCCAAAAAGTGGCTTTAAAAATTTGTCAGGATGACAAAATTCAAAGGCAACTAGCCCGAGAAAAGGCCCAAAACAAAAAGGATCTAGGTTCCTTCTGTGAACAATTTGGCCTACCCTCCTGTAGTAAAAAAAAACAAAACAATCTTACCTAAAAAACCGTTGGCCCGATCAAAACCCACGGCAATAGAAACCCAAAAGGCATTACAGGCCTCCTCCTAGACAAAGAAAAGACAAAGACAAAGAACCTCACAAAAACCAAATTATATGCTTCAATTGCAAAAAATCGGGCCACATCAGTAAGTACTGCAGGATCAAAAAGAGGATCAACAACCTCAACCTTGACCCTCAAATTGAGGAACAAATTAATAACCTCCTCCTTGAAAGCTCTGAAGAAGAATCGGAACATGAATTCTCGGAGGACTTAAATATCATCCAGCATGATGATAACATATCCTCATCATCCAATGAATATTTTGAGCTCAATGTCCTCACACAAGAACAAGATCTTCTTTTCGATGCCATAAACGCCATCTCTGACCCTGAACAGAGAAAGTACTACCTTCAGAAGCTCAAACAAATCTTAGAAACCAAAAATAAATCAAAGACCAAAGCCCTAGCTATCAAAAACAAGTACAATGTCAAACTTATTTTCAAAAAACTTGAAAAACAAGTTTCTAAACCTGTTACTATTCAAGATCTTCAGAATGAGATTAATATTCTCAAGAAAGAGATTCATCTTATCAAACAACAACAACAACAGCACCAGAATTGCTTGTCTCATATTTTGCACGAAAATTCTGATAACACTAAGGAAAAACCTCAGAATGATCAAAATCTTCAAAACCAAATTTCCCAAAACGAAGAGGAGGACCAAATTCTCCAACTCTCGAAGGATGATCCAGAAGATGAGATAGCAGAAATTTTGTGGTTAGTCAGCCAATTAACCGTCATGAAATTCTATATCAATATCCGAATTGTCATCCAGGACTTTGTCCTAGATACCGTAGCCTTGTTCGATACAGGTGCAGACAAAAACTGTATTTTGGAAGGCTTAATCCCAACAAAATATTTTGAAAAAATGGGAGAGCGCCTAAATACTGCTACAAGCGAACGTTTACAAATTAAGTACAGGCTTCTTGAGGTTGTCATCAAAAATGGTCTTTTACGAATAAATACACCCTTCCTCCTTGTCCAAGATTTAAGAAATCAGGTCATTTTAAGAACGCCGTTCATTAGAGCTATTTTTCCTCTAATGATGTCATACGAAGGTATCACTACCTATATAGGAGGAACCCTAACAACCTTCCAATTTGTTTCATCTCCTGCCCATAAAACCCTTAACCTACTCCAATTCAAAGCTAACCAAATTAACTTCTTGAAGGAAGAAGTCTCCTTCAAAACCATTGAAACCCAGTTACAAAAACCTCAAATCCAACATAAGATAAAAACCCTTCTTCAACAAATGCAAGAAACAATATGTTCAGAATTGCCTTACGCATTCTGGAACAGAAAACAATATATTGTGGATCTTCCTTATGAAAAAGACTTCAAAGAGAGCCAGATTCCAACAAAGGCCAGACCCATACACTTCTTCAATATTGTCAAAAGGAAATTACAGACCTTTTACACAAAAAGCTTATTCGGCCTAGTAAAAGTCCATGGTCTTGCTCGGCTTTTTATGTTAACAAACAAGCTGAGTTAGAAAGAGGCACCCCTAGGTTGGTTATTAATTATAAGCCTCTAAACCAAGCTCTCTGATGGATTAGGTATCCTATCCCAAACAAAAAGGATTTGTTAAATAGACTAAACTTAGAAAGTATTTTTTCAAAATTTGATATGAAGTCTGGATATTGGCAAATCCAGATCAGCGAGGCTGATAGATACAAAACGGCATTCACAGTACCTTTCGGTCAGTACGAATGGAATGTGATGCCTTTTGGTCTAAAAAATGCCCCATCCGAATTCCAAAAAATCATGAATGACATTTTCAATCCCTATTCCGGCTTTTCCAACGTCTATATAGACGACATGCTAATTTTTTCTTAATCATTGCATGATTATTTTAAACACGTAAAGACTTTTATGCACACCATTAAGCATAATGGTCTAGCTGTGTCCAAATCAAAAATTAGTTTATTCCAAACTAAAATCCATTTCCTTGGTCACATGATCCACCAGGGAACTATTACACCCATTGACAGGGCTATCCAATTTGCGGATAAATTCCCCTGATCATATTTTAGAAAGAAATCAACTCCAAAGGTTCCTTGGCTGCATAAATTATGTAGCAGATTTTATTCCAAATCTAAGCACCCTTATTAAACCTCTCCATGAGCATCTGGGGAAAAAAATCCCCTCCTTGGACTGATACCCATACTAAGATTGTCAAAAAACTCAAATTCAGTGTCAAGGAACTCCCTTGTCTTTACCTTCCTGTTCCACATGCTTTCAAAATTGTTGAGACGGATGCGTCAGATCTAGGTTATGGTGGCATCCTAAAGCAAAAACTTAATAATAAAGAGTGTATTATTGCATTTACATCCAAGCACTGGAATACCTCTCAACAAAATTATTCAACCATAAAAAAGAGGTTTTGGCAATCGTTTTGTGTAGTTCAAAATTCTAATCTAATTTATTAAACCAAAAATTCTTAATTAGGGTAGATTGTAAATCTGCCAAAGACATTTTACAAAAAGATGTAAAAAATCTTGCATCTAAACATATTTTTGCCTGTTGGCAAGCAATTTTAAGTATTTTTTATTTTGAAATTGAATACATTCAAGGAATTTCAAACTCTCTCCCTGATTACCTTACTCGTGAATATTTGCAGGAAAAGCTGCCACATGCCTAAAAGGAAAACATTAGCCTCTGTAAGAGGCAGAGGCATCCGCCTTGCCCTACCAGGGCCAACTAAAAAATCAGGGTCAAGCACCTCGACTGGGTCATCTACCCAACAACCTACCCCAATAACCCAAGAGCCAACTGAGTCATCTACTCAGATCACAAAAAATATAGTTGAGTCATCTAATCAACCTTCAAGCACCCAAATAGCAAAACAAACAAAAGAAGACTATCCTCTCCCAATCCAAACCTTGTTGGCCTTACAGGATGCAGGCCTTTCAAAACTTCACAAAAAATCCTAGGCTGATATATGTGATAGCTCAGATGAGGATGAAATAGATTTAACGAAACTTTTGTCACAAGTAGCAGCCCAAAAAACCATATGTAATGACCAAAAAGGTAAAGCAATTACTCAAACAAAATTACCCCAATCGATTCAAACCCAGCCTCTAAACACCCAATCAAAACAACAATCCACATACATTTCAAAAAACAAATTCTCATCTGTCCTTTTAATAGAACCCGAATTCTGGGAAAAATCACCTTTTAAGGTAATCCCTAAAGTCTTTCCACAAGGATTCCATTTTAGACCAACAGCCATAAACAAAACCAGACAATTTTATGAATTCATACTAGTGGATTCAGATTCAGTCTCGGTCAAACACTACAGAGATCCCAAAGACACTGCCAACATAACCCATTCAACCATTCAAATCCTAAAAGTACTCACCCCTACTCAATTTGGCAAAAACCCAAATAATACTAAGAAATTTTCTCAACCTTTTGACCCAATAGGATATTCTTATTGGGATTATGTGGACGCCTGAACAAGAGTATTTTGGTTACAAAATAATCAGAATAGACATTCCTGACTCATTTACTTCAAGAAAAATACCAATTATCATTTTCCAAACTGGTTTACCCAATGGTGGGATTATTTTGGCCCATTACCAAAGATCTTGCCCCCACCTGCTGATGAGGGGTTCAAAATTTTCACAAAAAAAATTTGACCAATAGAAGACAGGCATCCCTGCGGATCTTCAATTTTTCTCTACATTCTCACTGGCCTGGGTATTCTCATGGCAATACAGGTATGGCAAACAGGAGCACCCAAAGGCACCACCAATGCTTCAAAGAAATGCCTATGTTAAATGGTGGTCTCAGTTTGATGCAACCATGGCTCACCCGGACCAAGTTCGAAAATGGTTCAATGAACACCCCAAGTTCGCCAAGCCGTTTGATCATGAACAGAAAATATTTCTCAATCAGAAAGCCCAAATTGCTGCAGCCCTAGCAGGGGCCCAATCAAAAGAAACATTAGCAAAACATCTCCATCAGATCATGCAGATGATAGAAGAAGACAAAGCACACAAAGAAGACCCTACTTCTTCAGCAGAATCCTCAAGTGATTATAATCAAAACGAAGATGATTGCTTTGAAATCAATCTGGGAGAAGATTAGAGAAGCATTTCAAAATTATGTAATATTAAGAATCCAAAAAATTGTATCAACTTGTACTATAGAAATAGTACCAGTTAACATAACCTGTACTGTAGAAACAGTAAAATCTAGGTCTATAAAAGGAAACCTCAGCAACATTCTGAGGTAGAGTTTTTAGAAACACAATATTAGAGAGAGAAGTTAGAGAGAGAGGCTCTGAGAATCCTTAGTAAGCCTTTTACTCCTTCTTTCTTCAAGTTTTCTTTCTTCAAGTTTTCTTTAATCCAATTCAATAAAGATTTTTCAGTTCTTCAATTTCGTGTTCTTCATTTAAGCTTTTTACATCTGCATATATGTGCGGACTACCGCCACATCTAACTTCATACTAACTTGCATATGCGTGCGGACTACTGCCGCATCTAACTACATATTTACTTCCTTGTCTCTGCATCTACATTCATATAACTAAACAACGTTTATATTATAATCTTCTTTCTTTCTTTTCCCTCCTAGATCCACTTCGGGCATTACTGGTATATATATATTCCCTTACCATTTTTGGGTTTTTTTTATGAAATTTCTTAACTCGACAAGTCAAAAATTAATCTGTTACAGATCAGAGTTCGGTTTAACAGTTTGTCATTAGTCAATGAATTGTTGCATACACGAGATGAGATTCGAATGCCGAATACTTGCTTACTATTTGTTTATATGATATGTATTATTCTATAAATTATACTTTAAATAAAGTTTATTATATATAAAGTATCAAATAATGTATATTTAATTGAACTGATTTGTGAGATTTTAGTTATAAAAACATAAATTATAAAATATAAAAATATTCTTAAATTAAAAGAGTAACAAATTATTCTAGTTTATTTTCTTTAATATAAGATGATTGACATTTACATAAATATTTTTGTATTTATTAAAAAAAATATCTATCTTATAAAAGATTTTTTAAAATTTAAATTCTTTTTTAAAAAAATCAAAATGAAAATTTAAAATCGAAAGGAAAAAAAATAATAACTCAAAAAAACAAAACAAGTTATATTAATTTGAAAAAGTATTTAATTCCAAAAAATGAAAACGCACGTATAAGCAATTAAGTGCCCTTTCCATTATTTCAAATAAAAAATTTCGTATAAGTGCCACTTCAGTACTTTAAATAAAAAATTAAAAATTCCATGATCTCTATAATAATTCCATTACAAAGACTCCTCTAGGGCACGCAACCACACACACCCCTAGTGCACAAGGTAGTGAAGGCACACCACAGTGACCACATAACCTTTTTCTCTCAGCACGCATTCGATGGCGACGTAGCCACGCACCCTTCCCCTCACGGCTCACGAATGGTGCTACCACTCTTCCCCTTCCAGCCCTCTCTCTGTCTCTCAGCAACCGCTGTCACCCTTTCCCTCTTAGCATTCTCTTTGTCTCTCACTAGCCACCGTCACAGCTCTCGTCACCATTCATCAGCCTTAGAGTCATGACAGTGTTGCACTGCTTCTTGCCTTTCGGTGATGACGATCCTCAGTGATGAGGACTGCGAAGTGCGATGACACTTCTCTAACCCTTAACGACGACAACTGTTTCTCCCCTCTCGGTCACGACGGTGCTGACCATAGTCATCCCCTTCATCTCTGACCTCTACTCAAACTCAGGTAAATAATTATTAGAAATTTTGATTATGAGTTTTGAATATTGGAACTTCTGATTAGGGGGTTTGATTATTGTTCTAATTAGGTGTTTATTGTTCTTCCTGTTTTAGTATTTGATTATTGTTCTGATTAGGTGTTTGTTGTTCTAATAAGAATTTTTATTATTGAAACTTCTAATTAGGTGTTTATTGTTATTCCTGTTTCAGTATTTGATTATTATTCTGATTAGGTGTTTATTGTTATAATTAGAATTTTTTTTGATGATTTTTAATTTGTTGTTCATTACTGTTGGCTGCTGCTATTGTTATTTTTATTTTAAATTTGTTAATTGTTGTTTATTTTAATTTATTTGTTCTATTATTTTTGTTCTTGATTTTTATTTTTTTTATTTTCACTGCTGTTCTGATGGCTACTATTCACTTGGTTAGGAAGTTGTGTTGTTTTGTTCTGTTTCTTTCTGCTTATGTTTATTCAAAGATACTCTCATTAGCTTAAGTTTATTTGCTAGATATATTTACTATCAAGATAAACAATACTTCTAGCCATTAAAAAAATTCAACCATTCCTTTATTCTGGAATCAGTTTAATTTGCTGATTTGGGACTCACTATTTTAGTTGGATCCGGAGCTAGAGTTTGATCGTGAAGTATACCCTCTATAACTTCTTCCAAATGCTAGTGTAGTAATTGGTGTTTCTTAGAGGATGTCATTTGCAGCTAGTTCAGAATTTTCATGTTTTGAGCCCTCTCCTTAAGCACAAACAATATTGCACTCTTTGCTATGTCATCTTCTTTAGGTATTTTAGTTATTCATACTAAGGATTGATAAGGTGAAGTGTACTGCAATTGGCCCACTGCTAGGGCTGGTAATAGGTAGGGTAGGGTAGGATTTGGACTCTATACTAACCCTACCCGCGGATTGAAAATTTTATTAAATTAGTTAATAAAATTAGTTAAGATAAAGTTAGTGATTTCATGATACACTTGTGTAGAAGCATTGTTATGTACTATACACTTCATCTGTTTCATCCTTCAATCTTTTTGGTTGTCAAGAATTCCCATGTATTTTGAATAAATAGACTTCTTCGATAAATATGAATTTGATGTCTCTGAATGATAAAATGCATATGGAATCATTTATCTTATGCTTTGTCCTACTATCCATTTTTGAGAACCAGAAGGTAATTTCTTACAAGACACAAGGCTTGCATGTCAATTTAGCTTATATGCTCCATTTTCAATTTAGTTACTCTAGGGTTAGTGAATTGAATTTCATACAGACTTTTTTTCCCTTAGGTTGGGTGCACGAGATGAAGTTATTTGCTTTTCGCAGGTGATTTATGATAAGATGAGTGGAAGAAGCAGGGGATTTGGTTTTGTGACCATGTCTTCGATTGAGGAAGATGAAGTTGCTAAACAATAATTCAATGACTATGTAAGTTGGTGGTGTTCTGTTTCATGATAATACATCTTACTGTTTATATTTCTCTTTGATTATTACATCTTTTATTCTGTGAAGTTATCTATGTTAAAATTTGACAGTGCTAAGAATGAGGGTTCCCGTTTCAAATCTCCTTCTTTCATGTTGGAGCCTTTCTTTAATTAGCCTTTCTCTAAGACGTTATTTACTGATATTATTTTTCTTTGATATTTTTGCATTTTGATCACACTATAAGTGACAACATTGGTGAAACTAAGGGTAGAACTGGTGGACATGTTCATTGTGCAATTGATATGCCAAGACTAAGGTATTGTTTGTATTTTTTATTTTTTAAAAATTTTCAATGTGAAATGAGGAACTGAGATGTATAATGTATAAAGAATTTTAAAGAAGCAGGAACATATTTGTGCAGCCAGATTGAAACATCTCTAAAGAAGTGAGTGAATACTTATTTTTACATGATATTATAACTGAGACTTTTTCTTTGTTAGTTTACTAATTAAGTCATGTTTTCTAGAGCTATTGAATAGATAGAATAGGATTTGATCAAACCTAAAGGCTTGGTTATTATTGGGTTAAGCTTTAATACCTAATTTCTTTAAACAAGGTTTGAACTTTTTTAAATATATATAATTTTGATGAACTAATTTTATTTGTATGCATTATAATTTTTTAGTTTAATGAGCAAAATAAAAAAATAATGAGGTTTATTTTAGTATAGCAACAAAATTGGTATTCTAACTAATATTCTGGGAAAGATTAATGACATATTTGTTGGTGATGATGGAGACAAATTAAAGACTTCATTGCGACTGAAATATTTGTAAGATACACATCGATTTGTTACTAGTTTAAAAGGAATTTGTGATGACATTTGCGATAGTACTGAAACTAATTGACTACATATTATTTTCTAGAAACTTAGCAGCAACTTCATTGCTTTGCTTTTTCATTTAGAATAACTTTGGTTTAGTGACAAAAATCCTACAATTTGATTAAGGATTTTCAAAGATTAGCTATAGATTTGCTACAAAATGTGATATTTTGCGATCATATTAGCGGACAACTTGCGACGAGTTAGGTTCGGAAAAATTTCTCGCTAATTAGCGTCAACTAAGCATTCCATTTTTTCTATAAAGTTAGCTTGGATTTAGCGATGAGTCTACTGTAGTAGAGTTTGTCACTAATCAGCAACTACCTTTTAGTCTATTTCTTCTATGGAATTAGCTTTTAATTTAGTGATGGATTTGTGACTATCTATTCGATCTCTAAAAAATTTTTCCGATGAATTAGCGACTATTATGTTTGTGTCACTAATTTGTGACTTGTAATTAGCGAGGAAAGCATTGGTTGCTAGGCATTAGCTGATCCATC
Organism: Arachis hypogaea; assembly: GCF_003086295.3. NCBI lineage: Eukaryota > Viridiplantae > Streptophyta > Magnoliopsida > Fabales > Fabaceae > Arachis > Arachis hypogaea. Next base: position 120,451,409 of record NC_092050.1, on the reverse strand, counting down.
ACAAATTATATTTTGCATCAGATTAGCGATATTTGTTTTACTACTTTTGTAGTAGCTAATCAGGCTTATTCTTATAATGGATGTTGCTGCTATCCTCTATTTTGTAGATCTCCATGATATAGCTGTATCACCATATATGAATAGGTTTCTTGTTTGAGATCTTCCTTTGTGTGGATCAGACAAGTATCCTGCATTTGCATAGCCAACTAATTGTGACTTGGATTCATATGGATAAAACAGTCCTATATCAACTGTTCTATGAAGATATCAAAAAATTTGTTTGATTCCATTCCAATATCTTCTGGTTGGAGAGGAACTATACATTGCTAGTAAATTCACAGCAAATAATATGTCAGGCCGTGTATTATTAGCAAGATAATTAGTGCTTCAATGGCACTGACATATGGTACTTCAGGACCAAGTATATCTTTATTTTCTTCTTTAGGATAAAATTAATCCCTTTCCACATTCAAAGATCTTACGATCATTGGGGTACTTAACGGATGTGAGTTATCCACATAAAATCTTTTCAAGATCTTTTCTATGTATGTTGTTTGATGAATGAAAATCCCATTGTTTGTATACTCGATCTTTCCAAGATCTTTCATCTCAAACTCTTCTTTTAGAGCTTTTATAATTGTTGAAATCTCTTCAGAGGTTCTAATAATATTTAAATCATCAACGTACATAGCAATTATAATAAATCCAGATGAAGATTTCTTTATGAAAACACATGGGCAGATATCATTATTCTTGAATCCGTTTTTGGCCAGATACTTAGTAAGACAATTATACCACGTTCGTCCAGATTGCTTCAAACCATATAAAGATCTTTGCAATTTGACTGAGTATAACCCTGTGAATATACATTGGATGGTTTAGATATCCTTAGTTCTTCAAAAATTTTTATATAGATATCACAATTTAATAATCCGTATAAATAAGATGTCATTAGTAGTAGAAATACAAAAATGTTTCATCATCGAGATTATTTCTAAATTCCCCTATGACTGAGAAGCTTTTTCCAACTGTGTATGGTCTCGTGCCAAGAAAAAGAGGGGGAAACCTGGCTCACAAACTTGGGGATCTGGGGCTTTTGCCCGCTCATCAAGGCATGATCTTCCTTTTTTTTATCTCACTTCTTTCCTCAACATAAATTCATGGGAAGGGGAAAAGATCCGAACGTTAAAGAGCGGATAAGGAGATAAGACCCGGTAAGCATCCCACAATGAAAGCTAGAAGAACCAGTCTAAGGCTATGCTCTGGGTTCTGGGAAGGTAGTTCAGTCACACCCGATGGATAAGCAGTGATTCCTATAAGATGCATATGTAGTTTATGGTATATGGATAAACTGATCAAATAATGCAATGTTATTGCATCTACTATAGGAAAATATGTTTCTTCATAATCTATATCGGACCTTTGTGAAAAATCTTGTGCGACAAGTCGAGTTTTGTAGCGTATAACTTTATTTTTCTCATTTCGTTTTCTCACAAATACTCATCTGTATCCAACATGTTTTACATCTTCTGGTGTACGAACTACAGGTCCAAAGACTTCATGTTTTGCAAGTGAGTCTAACTCAGCCTTCATATCTTCTTTCCCTTTTGGCCAGTTTTTTTGTCGACATTCTTCGACTGTTCTTGGCATAAGATCTTTACTTTGATGAAGGATGTGTAATAGCACATTATATGAAAATATTTCATTGACAATTATTTTATTTCAGTTCTATTTTTCTCCTATAAAGGCATAATTTTTCGAGATCTCATTATTTTCACAATTTTTAGAATTTTTAGGTACCTGAAAATCTTCTGGCATCAACACTATATCAGAATTTTGGAACCAATTGGTCTATCACACTTCTGGCATGTACTTGTTTCATGAGCTATTTGTTCAATTGGAACATCAATTTGAATAGGGACATTTTCAACTAGTATGTAGGATTTAGTTATCCTCTTTGTATTAGAAAATGCATCAGGCAATTCGTTTGCTATTCTTTGTAAATGTGTAATCTTTTGAACTTCTAGTTCACATTGTCTTGATCATGGGTCTAGATGCATTAATGATTATGCATTCCAATTAAGTTCTTCCTTAAGTGGCTTATTCTCTCTTCCAAATGCTAGAAATATTGGTTCATCAAAATGTCAATCTGCAAATCGAGATTTAAACACATCTCTTGTTTGTATCTCAAGATACTTCATTATAGAGGGACAATCATATACTACATAAATTCTCAATTTTCTTTGGGGTCCCATTTTGGTGCGAGAATGTGGGATACTTGGAACATATATCGCACACCTAAATATTCTCAAACAAAAAATATTTGGCTGCTGACTAAAAGCTAATTACAGGAGAGAGAATTAATGGTAACTTGTTGGCTTCAAACGAATAAGTGTTGTGACATATAAAAATGCATGCCCTAAATAGAAATAGGGAGATTTGTTCTCATAAGTAGGGGTCTGACAATTAATTGGAGGTGTTTAATAAGTGATTCTACTAACCCATTTTGTGTGTGATCATGAGCTATTGGATGTTCAATACTTATTCTGTTAGCTATACAATAAGCATCAAAGGTTTGGAAATTGAATTCGCCAGCATTATCAAGGTGAATTGCTTTGATGGGATTTTCTAAAAAATGTGCTTTTAATCAAATAATTTAAGCAAGTAATATCGCAAATGCCAGGTTGCGAGAAGACAATAAGCACACATGTGATCATCTCGAGGATGTGTTTATTAGGACCATAAAGTATCTAAATACTCCACATGGTGATTTGATGACAAGTCATCTTAGGCTAGTTTCACAAGCCTTTTTTAGTAGTTTTTACATAATTTTCATACATTTCTTAGGTAATAAGTAAGTGTTTAGATGAGAAATTCATGCTTATCTTGATTCAATCAAACATTGCTTATTTTATGCATTTTCATGAGATTTTTTGCAAGATTTACTTGATGTTTTGAAAGATGCAAAATCTTGTGATTATATCAAGCCTTTGATGAGTTTGTGTAGTTGATGATAGGTAAAAAGAAGCATAGGAAAAGCAAGGAAGAAAAGAAGGGCAGGCCAACGTTGGAGCCAACGATGGCCCATCAACGTTGAAGGAAACGTCCTGGAAGAAGAAAGCATGGGTGCCAACGTTGGAGGTAAATGTTGGTGAACCAACGTTACCTCCAACGTCATTGAAAATGTTCAATTCTGGAGCTAAAGGATTATTGGGCGATGCGTCTATGACGCGTACGTGTGAAAGAAGAAAATTTTTAAATCCACGCGCAAGCGTGAGTCACGCGCACACATGAAATGCCAAAATTTACCATTCACGCGTACGCGTGACATAGCTAACGTTAGAGGGAACATTGTTGATCAAACGCTGCCTCCAACGTCCACGATGAGAAGCCCAGAATTTGGAATTGAGAAACTTGAATCAATGCGCACGCGTCTATGATGCGTACGCGTGGAGTGAAAAAATGGCAATGCACGCGTAAGCGTGGTGTACGCGCACACGTGGAAGGACAAAAACACATCCTTCACACGTACGCATGGTATACGCGCATGCGTGGATAGGCAAACGTTGGCACCCCAATATTTATGCAACGTTTGGGCTCAACGTTTTCATACAAACGTTACCACCAACGTTAAGGCCAATTTCAGTTACAAAATGGCACCCTGCAAGTTATGAACGTTTAGCCAAGGTCAATGTCAGCTTGAGTCATTCCTCCATGCTTCAATCAAGGGCAAGGCCCAAATCCAAGTACACTGAAGACTCAATTGAAGATGAGAAGAAGCCTATAAATAGAAGAATGCTTGAAGATGAAAAAAAGATCTTTACGGACATTAGGAGTAGTAGTAGTAGGAGTAGGAGTAGGAGTAGAATAGAAGGCTTTTGTATACACTTTTCTTTTCTGCCATTTTACATTGTAGCTTTTATTGAATTTATTTTTCTTATGCAATTTCAGTTTCTGATAATTCTCTTCTGAAATTTTCCTTTTTGCAAAATTTTACAATTCAGTTTACAGTGATCTTGATTTATATTTCTATACAAATTTAAATTCCCTGCATCTTTGCCTCTGCCAATTTACTTTCTGCAAATTTAATTTCTCTACACTTGGTCTTGAGCTATGATCTACTGAACCCCAATTCATTAAGGGAAGGAGCTCTATTATGATTCGTATGAATTGAATTAAATTCTTCGTCCTCTTAATTCATCTGAATAGCTAAGAAATAACTTCTGTTTTGATTGAGATCCATTCACTTCGGAAGGGGGTTTGAATCTGTGAATTTCCATGTAAGCCTCAGAAGGGGGATCATGGAAATTAGAATTGAAGCTCTGTTTCTCATAACTTTCTTGATCAACACCATTCGGAAGGAATTGAGATCTTGAGAGTCTATGTGGCTTATCGATGAGAGAAAATGCTTCACCTCTTCTCATGACAATTGGATCAAGGAATTGGCGAGATTGATTGTGATTAGAGAGATTGGATTGCCAAGGAATTGGGATCCAATCAATTTCAATCTGCCAGAGATCGATTCATATGATTGAGAAGGAAGTTGAGACCTATTTGATTCAATGTAGATTGTGATATCTCCAATCCCTTATGAGTCTTTCTTTCTGTTAATTGTTCTTGAGTTCATTTCAGTTGCTTGAGGTACTTCTCTCTTTAATTTTCCTGCACCCAAAGCCCTTTATATTTGATGCAATTTACTTTTCTTGGCATTTAAGTTTCTGTCAATTTACTTTCTGCAATTTAGATTCATAGCAATCATTCTGTCAATCAATTTCCAATCAAATCATCAATATTAGCTTAACTAAATTCATTACCATACTAAAGTTGCTTAATTCATCAATCCCTGTGGGATCGACCTCACTTTTGTGAGTTTTACTACTTGATGCGACCTGGTACACTTGTCGGTTAGTTTGTGTGGAATCGTTTTTTACCATCAAGTTTTTGACACCGTTGCCGGGTATTGATTTAGATCAACAATGATTAAGTGGGTGATAAGTCTAGATTAAGCATTTTCTTTATTTTTGTCATTTAGGTTCGTTTTAATTTTCTATTTTCTGCTGATACTAAGGTGTTTGTGTTATTGCCTTACTAAGAAATTCTCATCTGTGACATGATGAATTTTAATTTTTTTTGGTGATTGTGTTTTGCAAAATTCAAATGGAGTTTACCTCATCTTTTGATCAAACAAATTTCATGGGATATTGCCCACCATCACCAAATGACTATTCTAATGGTGGCTGGGAATATCACCAAGGAATGAGAAATTATGAGCAATCCAACCAGTGGGGATATGCTAATCAAGACAATTCCATGAGATACTGCCCAACACCACAAAAAGATTCATGTCATTATGATAATGGTGGATGGGAGCATCAACAAGGAATGATAGAGTATGTGTAAGACCCAGAACCTTTGAAAAGTCTTATTATGATCAAGTCTCAAATCATATAGTTATTTATAGCCTTAATTTCGGAAATCATTTTATTAAGGATAATTAAGGCAAGTTTTGATTTATTGAATTTGAGATAAGTTATGATTATTATCCAATTTTACAATTATTGGATTATTTTCCTGTATTCAAATTATAAAGTTGACTGTTGTGAAATAATAAGAATTTTATATGATTTGGACTAGATAAGAAATATTTTAAATATTAGTACTGCTATTTTGAAATATGAAGAAATTAAGTATATTACTTCTAATTATTTGGTTGGGACATTTTATTGAAAACGATTTTGTAAAATTGATGAGCAGATAGTATTTTCATACATTAATTTTATTGGATTAAATTTTGTTCCTATTTACTATATTACCCCTACTTTTATTTGAAATTACAAAAATATCCCTAACCCTTATTTTCAAGAAAATGAAACCCTAACCCAGTGACCCGTACCCGACCCGGTTCCCTTCACACACACAGCCGCAGCAGCAGACCCTTACCCCTTTCGTCCCTCCTTCCCTAAAACAGCAGCAAACACACAAACCCCTCCAATGGAAACAAAACAGGGAGAGAGGGGCTGAGTTGCGGATGAGGAGAGGAGGAGGGAAGCTCGTTGCGCCGCGCGCTGGGCTCCACCATTGCCGCCGCATCGCCGCCAGAACCGTGCGAGTGACAGAGGGCAGCTCACCGCGTTGTGCCGCCTCTGCAGTCCATGCCGGCCTGGAACCACCACCAACGCGTCCTGCCGTCGCCACCCACACTCGAGGAGGAGAGAGATCGAGCAGAGGGAGGCGCAAAGAGGGAGTGGAAGTCGCGAAGCCAGCTGCGTCCTCATCGCCGGAAAGAGGAGTCCGTTGCTGCGACGCCGTTGCTACCGTGGCTGTCACGGTGTTCACCGCGTATCTGGCCGCCGCTGGCAAGGTCCGATCAGAGAGAAGCTTGAGAGACAGGGAGATCGACAGGACGGAGTGGGTGAGCCGCGCCGGCGCTGTTGGGGTCTCACTGCCGCCGTCCCCGTGGTGGCTGGTGTCGTCATCGAAGAAGACCACCGGAGTTGCTGTCTGCCTCTGCCTCGGGGTTCTGCAAGTTGCCGGAGCCCATTGCTGCCAGGGCTGCCCAGAACTACCACTGTGGCTGCCGCTGGAATTGTGAACGGAAGGAGGAGACGCTGTTTTCGTTACAGCCACTCCCGGAGGAGAAGTCAACTGCGCCGCTGGTACGCGAAATTTTTACTCAGGTTTTGAATTATTGTTCGAAATTGATTCCCTGGCGATGGCACCAAAAACGGATGCACAAAACCATGGTCTAAACGTCTCTTCACAACTTCGCATAACTGACCAGCAAGTGCACTGGGTTGTCCAAGTAATACCTTACGTAAGTAAGGGTCGAATCCCACGGAGATTGTTGGTATGAAGCAAGCTATGGTCACCTTGTAAATCTCAGTCAGGCAGATATAAAATAGTAATGGGGTTTTCGAAAATAAGTAATAAAAGAAGGATAGAAATACTTATGTAAATCATTGGTGAGAATTTCAGATAAGCGTATGGAGATGCAATCGTTCCTCTGAACCTCTGCTTTCCTGCTATCTTCATCCAATCAGTCTTACTCCTTTCTATGGGTGGCTTTATGCAAGGGCATCACCGTTGTCAGTGGCTACATCCCCTCCTCTTGTGAAAATGGTCCAAGATGCCCTGTCACGGCACGGCTAATCATCTGAGGTTCCCGATCTTGCTGGAATAGGATTCACCCTCCTTTTGCGTCTGTCACTACGCCCAACACTCGCGAGTTTGAAGCTCGTCACAGTCATTCAATCATTGAATCCTACTCGGAATACCACAGACAAGGTTTAGACTTTTCGGATTCTCTTGAATGCCGCCATCATTCTAGCTTACACCACGAAGATTCCGATTAAGAGATCTAAGAGATACTCATTCAATCTAATGTAGAACGGAAGTGGTTGTCAGGCACGCGTTCATAGGGAATGATGATGATTGTCACGTTCATCACATTCAGGTTGAAGTGCGAATGAATATCTTAGAAGCGAAATAAGATGAATTGAATAGAAAACAGTAGTACTTTGCATTAATCTTTGAGGAACAGCAGAGCTCCACACCTTAATCTATGGAGTGCAGAAACTCTACCGTTGAAAATATATAAGTGAAAGGTCCAGGCATGGCCGAGATGGCCAGCCCCCAAGATCTAAGAACTATGCGTCCAGAGATGTCTAATACAATAGTAAAAGGTCCTATTTATAATAAACTAGCTACTAGGGTTTACAGAAGTAAGTAATTGATGCATAAATCCACTTCCAGGGCCCACTTGGTGTGTGCTTGGGCTGAGCTTGAAGTCTACACGTGGAGAGGTCATTCTTGGAGTTGAACACAAGCTTTTGTGCCAGTTTGGGCGTCGAACTCTACTTTGCAACTTGTTTCTGGCGCTGGACGCCAGAATTGGGCAGAGAGCTGGCGTTGAACGCCAGTTTGCATCGTCTAAACTCGGGCAAAGTATGGACTATTATATATTGCTGGAAAGCCCTGGATGTCTACTTTCCAAGGCAATTGGAAGCGCGCCATTTTGAGTTTTGTAGCTCCAAAAAATTCATTTTGAGTGCAGGGAGGTCAGAATCCAACAGCATCAGCAGTCCTTCTTCAACCTCTGAATCTGATTTTTGCTCAAGTCCCTCAATTTCAGCCAGAAAGTACCTAAAATCACAGAAAAACACACAAACTCATAGTAAAGTCCAGAAATATGAATTTAACATAAAAACTAATGAAAACATCCCTAAAAGTAACTAGATCCTACTAAAAACATACTAAATCCAATGCCAAAAAGCGTATAAATTATCCGCTCATCACAACACCAAACTTAAATTGTTGCTTGTCCCCAAGCAACTGAAAATCAAATAGGATAAAAAGAAGAGAATATACTATAAATTCCAAACTATCAATGAAACATAGCTCCAATCAAATGAGCGGGACTTATAGCTTTTTGCCTCTTGAATAGTTCTGGCATCTCACTTTATCCATTGAGGTTCAGAATGATTGGCATCTATAGGAACTCAGAGTTCAGATAGTGTTATTGATTCTCCTAGTTCAGTATGATGATTCTTGAACACAGCTATTTTATGAGTCTTGGCCGTGGCCCTAAGAACTTTGTTTTCCAGTATTACCACCGGATACATAAATGCCACAAACACATAACTGGGTGAACCTTTTCAGATTGTGACTCAGCTTTGCTAAAGTCCCCAATTAGAGGTGTCCAGGGTTCTTAAGCACACTCTTTTTTTTTTTGCTTTGGACCTTGACTTTAACCGCTCAGTCTCAGGTTTTCACTTGACACCTTCACGCCACAAGCACATGGTTAGGGACAGCTTGGTTTAGCCGCTTAGACCAGGATTTTATTCCTGTAGGCCCTCCTCTCCACTGATGCTCAAAGCCTTGGGATCTATTTTATTTACCCTTGCCTTTTGGTTTTAAGGGTTATTGGCTTTTTTGCTCTTGCCTCTTGGTTTTAAGAGCTTTGGCTTTTTCTGCTTGCTTTTTTTTCTCTTTCTTTCTATTTTTTTTCGCCTTTTTTTTTAATTTTTTTTTCTGCAAGCTTTGTTCTTTGCTGCTTTTTCTTGCTTCAAGAATCATTTTTATGATTTTTCAGATTATCAAATAACATGTCTCCTTGTCATCATTCTTTCAAGAGTCAACATATTTAACATTCTTAAACAACAACTTCAAAAGACATATGCACTGTTCAAGCATTCATTCAGAAAACAAGAAGCATTGTCACCACATCAATATAATTAAAATAAGTTCAAGGATAAATTCGAAACTCATGTACTTCTTGTTCTTTTGAATTAAAACATTTTTCATTTAAGAGAGGTGATGGATTCATAGGACATTCATAACTTTAAGACATAGTTACTAAATACTAATGATCATGTAATGAAGACACAAACATGGATAAGCACTTAACATAGAAAACAAAAAACAGAGGAAATAAGAACAAGGAATGAGTCCACCTTAGTGATGGGTGCGTTTCCTTCTTAAGGAACCAATGATGTCCTTGAGCTCTTCTATGTCTCTTCCTTGTCTTTGTTGCTCCTCCTTCATTGCTTTTTGATCTTCACTAATTTCATGAAGGATGATGGAATGCTCTTGATGTTCCACCCTTAATTGTCCCATGTTGGAACTTAATTCTCCTAGGGAGGTGTTGATTTGCTCCCAATAGTTTTGTGGAGGAAGATGCATCCCCTGAGGTATCTCAGGGATCTCTTGATTTGCAGCCACTTGTTCTACCACTGAGCTATAGACCTTTGAGATGAATCTTTCCATCTCCCATGACTCGGAGGTGGAAGCCTTTGTCTTTCCTTCCCCTTTTCTAGAGGTTTCTCCGGTCTTAGGTGCCATCAATGGTAATGGAAAAACAAAAAGCTTATACTTTTACCACACCAAACTTAGAATGTTGCTCGTCCTCGAGCAAAAGAAGAGAGAATAGAAGAAGAAGAAAAAGATATGGAGGAGATGGAGGGATGTGTGTATGGATGTGAGTGGTGAATGGAAAGCAAAAGGGATGATCATGAATGGAGAGAGAGAGGGTGAGGTGGGTGGGGATCCTGTGGGGTCCACAGATTCTGAGATGATCATGTGGGGTCCACAAATCCTGAGATGATCCTGTGGGGTCCACAGATCCTGAGGTGTTCAAGGATTTACAACCTTGCACCAAATTAGGCATGTAAAATGCCCTTGCACACAACTCTGGGCGTTCAGCGCCAGGTTGGTGCCCATTTTGGGCGTTCAACGCCCATTTGTTGCCCATTTCTGGCGTTGAACGCCAGCACTATGCTTGTTCTGGGCGTTCAGCGCCAGCTCTTCTCTAGGGTGCAATTCTGGCGTTCAGCGCCCAGATGCTGCCTATTTTGGGCGTTCAGCGCCCAGATACTGCCTATTTTGGGCATTCAGCGCCAGAACCATGCTCTGTTCTGGCGTTGAACGCCAGACAGGTGCTTCCTCCAGGGTGTGATTTTTCTTCCACTGTTTTTGATTCTGTTTCTAAATTTTTTTGTTTATTTTGTGACTCCACATGATCATGAACCAAAGAAAACATGAAAAACAAAAATAAAATTAGATAAATAAACATTGGGTTGCCTCCCAACAAGCGCTTCTTTAATGTCAATAGCTTGACAGTAGGCTCTCATGGAGCCTCACAGATGTGCAGAGCTTTGTTGAGACCTCCCAACACCAAACTTAGAGTTTGGATATGGGGGTTTGACACCAAACTTAGAGTTTGGTTGTGGCCTCCCAACACCAAACTTAGAGTTTGACTGTGGGGGCTTTGGTTGACTCTGCTTTGAGAGAAGCTTTTTATGCTTCCTCTCCATGGATGCAGAAAGAAATCCTTGAGTTGTAAACACAAGGTTGTCCTCATTTATTTGAAGGATCAATTCTCCTCTGTCCACATCAATCACAGCTCTTGCTGTGGCTAGGAAAGGTCTTCCTAGGATGATGGATTCATCCTCTTCCTTTCCAGTATCTAAGACTATAAAATCAACAGGGATGTAAAGGCCTTCAACCTTTACTAACACGTCCTCTACTTGTCCATAAGCCTATTTTCTTGAATTGTCTGCCATCTCTAATGAGATTTTAGCAGCTTGCACCCCATAGATTCCCAGTTTCTCTATTACAGAGAGGGGCATGAGGTTTATCCCTAAACCAAGGTCACACAGAGCCTTTTCAAAGAGCATGGTACCTATGGTACAAGGTATTATGAACTTTCCAGGGTCCTGTCGCTTCTGAGGGATTGTCAGTTGATCCAGATCACTTAGTTCATTGGTGAACAAGGAAGGTTCATCTTCCCAAGTCTCAATACCAAATAATTTGGCATTTAGCTTCATGATTGCACCAAGGAACTTGTCAGCTTGCTCTTCAGTGACATCCTCATTCTCTTCAGAAGAGGAATACTCATCAGAGCTCATGAATGGCATAAGGAGGTTCAATGGAATCTCTATGGTCTTTAGATGAGCCTCAAAGTCCTTTGGTTCCTCAGAGGGAAGCTCCTTATTGATCACTGGACGTCCCAGGGGGTCTTCCTCCTTGGGATTCACGTCCTCCTCTCCCTCTTTGGGTTCGGCCATTTTGGTTATGTCAATGGCCTTGCACTCTCCTTTTGGATTTTCTTCTGTATTGCTTGGGAGAGTACTAGGAGGGATTTCAGTGATCCTTTTACTCAGCTGGCCTACTTGTGCTTCCAAATTTCTAATGGAGGACCTTGTTTCATTCATGAAACTTACAGTGGCCTTGGATAGATCAGAGACTAAGTTTGCTAAATTAGAGGTATTTTGTTCAGAGTTCTCTGTCTGTTGCTGAGTGGGTGATGGAAAAGGCTTGCTGTTGCTAAACCTGTATCTTCCACCATTATTAAAGCCTTGTTCAGGCTTTTGTTGATCCTTCCATGAGAGATTTGGATGATTTCTCCATGATGAGTTATAGGTGTTTCCATAAGGTTCACCTAAGTAATTCACCTCTGCTATTGCAGGGTTCTCAGGATCATAAGCTTCTTCTTCAGAAGATGCCTCTTGAGTACTGTTGGATGCAGCTTGCATTCCATTCAGACTCTGAGAAATCATATTGACTTGCTGAGTTAATATTTTGTTCTGAGCCAATATGGCATTCAGAGTATCAATTTCAAGAACTCCCTTCTTCATAGGCGTCCCATTATTCACAGGATTCCTCTCAGAAGTGTACATGAACTGGTTATTAGCAACCATGTCAATGAGTTCTTGAGCTTTTGTAGGCGTTTTCTTTAGGTGAATGGATCCACCTACAGAAGTATCCAATGACATCTTTGATAGCTCAGATAAACCATCATAGAATATATCCAGGATGGTCCATTCTGAAAGCATGTCAGAAGGACATTTTTTGGTCAGCTGCTTGTATCTTTCCCAAGCTTCATAGAGGGATTCACCTTCTTTCTGTCTAAAGGTTTGAACATCCACTCTAAGCTTGCTCAGCTTTTGAGGAGGAAAGAACTTGGCTAAGAAAGCCGTGACCAGCTTATCCCAAGAGTTCAGGCTATCTTTAGGTTGAGAGTCCAACCACACTCTAGCTCTGTCTCTTACAGCAAAAGGAAAAAGTATGAGTCTGTAGACTTCGGGATCTACTCTATTAGTCTTAACAGTATCACAGATCTACAAGAATTCAGTTAAGAACTGAAAAGGATCTTCAGATGGAAGTCCATGGAACTTGAAGTTCTGCTGTATCAGAGAAACTAGCTGAGGTTTCAGCTCAAAATTGTTTGCTCCAATGGTAGGGATGGAGATGCTTCTTCCATGCAAATTGGAATTAGGTGCAGTAAAGTCACCAAGCATTCTCCTTGCATTATTGTTGTTGGGTTCGGCTGCCATCTCCTTTACTTGTTCGAAATTTTCAATAAGGTTGTCTCTGGATTGTTGTAATTTAGCTTCTCTTAGTTTTCTCTTCAGAGTCCTTTCAGGTTCTGGATCAGCTTCAACAAGAATGCCTTTTTCTTTGTCCCTGCTCATAAGAAAGAGAAGAGAAAAAGAAAAGAAGAGGAATCCTCTATGTCACAGTAAAGAGGTTCCTTATTGTTAGTGGAAGAAGAAAAGAAGAAAAAAAATTCGAACACAGATGGAACAGGGGGTTCGAATTTGGTGAGTGATGTGAGGAAGAGATGTTAGTAGATGAATAAATAATTAGAATGAGATGAGAGAGGGAGAATTTTGAAAATAATTTTTGAAAAAGAGTTAGTGATTTTCGAAAATAGTTTTTGAAAAAAAGTTTGTAATTTTTCAAAAATTCAAATAAAAAAATAAAATAATTAGTCTAATTAAAAAGAAATTTTGAAAAAGAGGGAAGATATTTTTGAAAATTAGAGAGAGAGAGAGAGTTAGTTAGGTAGTTTTGAAAAAGGTAAGAAACAAACAAAAAGTTAGTTAGTTAGTTGAAACAAATTTTGAAAAGATAAGAAGTTAGGAAGTTAGATAAGACATTTTAAAATCATATTTTGAAAAAGATAAGATAAGGAAGATATTTTTGAAAAGCTATGATTGAAATTAGTTTTTGAAAAAGATTTGATTTTTAAAATCACAATTAATGACTTGATTCACAAGAAATCACAAGATATGATTCTAAAACTTAAAGTTTGAATCTTTCTTAACAAGCAAGTAACAAACTTGAAATTTTTGAATCAAAACATTAATTGATGATGTTATTTTTGAAAATATGATGTAAAATTAAGAAAAAGATTTTTTTGAAATATATTTTTGGAATTTTCGAAAATAACTAAGAAAAATGAAAAAGATTTGATTTTTGAAAAAGATTTTGAAAAAGATAAAATTTGAAAATTTGATTTGACTCATAAAAACAACTAGATTTTTAAAATTTTTTGAAAAAGTCAAATCTAATTTTCGAATTTATGAGAGAGAAAAAGGGAAAGATCTTTTTTTTTATTTTTGAATTTTTATGATGAGAGAGAAAAACAAGAAAAATGATGCAATGCATGAAATTTTTAGATCAAAACAATGAATGCATGCAAGAATGCTATGAATGTCAAGATGAACACCAAGAACACTTTGAATGTCAAGATGAACACCAAGAACTTATTTTTGAAAAATTTTTAATGCAAAGAAAACATGCAAGACACCAAACTTAGAATTCTTTAATGCTTAGACACTAAGAATTCAAGAATGCATATGAAAAAGAAAAGACACAAAACATGCAAATGCAAAGATCAAACAAGAAGACTTACCAAGAACAACTTGAAGATCATGAAGAACACTATGAATGCATGATTTTTTTCGAAAAATGCAAGATGAACATGCAATTGACACCAAACTTATAACATGACTCAAGACTCAAACAAGAAACACAAAAAATATTTTTGATTTTTATGATTTTCTAATTTTTTTGTATTTTCTTTTAATTTTTTCGAAAATCATTTTGAAAAAGAAAAATAAGGATTCCAAAATTTTTAATATGAAGTCCAGGAATCTTATGCTCTTTAGTCTAAAGCTCCAATCAAAGGGTCAGGCATGGCTTAATAGCCAGCCAAGCTTTAGTATGTAACTCAGACATGACACGCCTAACATGCCCTACAGGCATGGCTTTACAGCCAGCCAGGCTTCACATGCTTCATGAAACACTAGAATTCATTCTTAAAAATTCTGAAGAAAAATATATTTTTGAAAACATTTTTATTTTAAGATTATTTTTTTTTCGAAAACAGGTGAGAAAATTTTGAAATATTTTTTGAAAAATTTTTTTTGAAAAGAAAACGAAAAGAAAATTACCTAATCTGAGCAACAAGATGAACCGTCAGTTGTCCAAACTCGAACAATCCCCGGCAACGGCGCCAAAAACTTGGTACGCGAAATTGTTACTCAGGTTGTGAATTATTGTTCGAAATTGATTCCCTGGGGATGGCACCAAAAACGGATGCACAAAACCATGGTCTAAACGTCTCTTCACAACTTCGCATAACTGACCAGCAAGTGCACTGGGTCGTCCAAGTAATACCTTACGTGAGTAAGGGTCGAATCCCACGGAGATTGTTGGTATGAAGCAAGCTAAGGTCACCTTGTAAATCTCAGTCAGGAAGATATAAAATAGTAATGGGGTTTTCGAAAATAAGTAATAAAAGAAGGATAGAAATACTTATGTAAATCATTGGTGAGAATTTCAGATAAGCGTATGGAGATGCAATCGTTCCTCTGAACCTCTGCTTTCCTGCTATCTTCATCCAATCAGTCTTACTCCTTTCTATGGCTGGCTTTATGCAAGGGCATCACCGTTGTCAGTGGCTACATCCCCTCCTCTTGTGAAAATGGTCCAAGATGCCCTATCACGGCACGGCTAATCATCTGAGGTTCCCGATCATGCTGGAATAGGATTCACCCTCCTTTTGCGTCTGTCACTACGCCAAGCACTCGCGAGTTTGAAGCTCGTCACAGTCATTCAATCATTGAATCCTACTCGGAATACCACAGACAAGATTTAGACTTTCCGGATTCTCTTGAATGCCGCCATCATTCTAGCTTACACCACGAAGATTCCGATTAAGAGATCTAAGAGATACTCATTCAATCTAATGTAGAACGGAAGTGGTTGTCAGGCACGCGTTCATAGGGAATGATGATGATTGTCACGTTCATCACATTCAGATTGAAGTGCGAATGAATATCTTAGAAGCGAAATAAGATGAATTGAATAGAAAACAGTAGTACTTTGCATTAATCTTTGAGGAACAGCAGAGCTCCACATCTTAATCTATGGAGTGCAGAAACTCTACCGTTGAAAATACATAAGTGAAAGGTCCAGGCATGGCCGAGATGGCCAGCCCCCATGATCTAAGAACTAGGCGTCCAGAGATGTCTAATACAATAGTAAAAGGTCCTATTTATAATAAACTAGCTACTAGGGTTTACAAAAGTAAGTAATTGATGCATAAATCCACTTCCGGGGCCCACTTGGTGTGTGCTTGGGTTGAGCTTGAAGTCTACACATAGAGAGGTCATTCTTGGAGTTGAACGCCAGCTTTTGTGCCAGTTTGGGCGTTGAACTCCACTTTGCAACTTGTTTCTGGCGCTGGACGCCAGAATTGGGCAGAGAGCTGGTGTTGAACGCCAGTTTGCGTCATCTAAACTCGGGCAAAGTATAGACTATTATATATTGCTGGAAAGCCCTGGATGTCTACTTTCTAACGCAATTGGAAGCGCGCCATATTGAGTTGTAGCTCCAGAAAATCCATTTTGAATGCAGGGAGGTCAGAATCCAACAGCATCAGCAGTCCTTCTTCAACCTCTAAATCTGATTTTTGCTCAAGTCCCTCAATTTTAGCCAGAAAATACCTGAAATCACAGAAAAACACACAAACTCATAGTAAAGTCCAGAAATGTGAATTTAACATAAAAACTAATGAAAACATCCCTAAAAGTAACTAGATCCTACTAAAAACATACTAAAAACAATGCCAAAAAGCGTATAAATTATCCGCTCATCAGCCGCCGTGCCGAGTTGCTGGAGAACTCTTCCGGTAAGGGTTTTATTTGAGGTTTCTGCCTTTTTTGATTTCAAGAAGGTTTTAATGTTGCGCAGTTTTTATAGTTGATCCACCGGAGCTTCTGGCCACCGCCGGAGCTGCTGCCGGGCTGGTTCGAAATCCCAGCTGCTTCGTGTTAAAATTCCGGTAAGAGATTATATTTCGAAAGCCCTACGTTAGTATCTCGTACGTGTATTAAAGCCTATACGTTATTAATGTTCCTAGACTTTAGTAACTGAGGTTGCTTGTTGTAAATTAGAGCTGTTTATGCTGCTGCGAAAATGTGTGGGGCTGTGCTTTGAAGCTGCCTTTGATTTCGAGTTGAGGCGAAAAGAACTTATGAGGCGTTTGGGTTATGGAATTTGCGTTTTGAGGTAGGGGCGCTTTCCAAAAACTATGTTTTGTGTATTGGAATTATTACATATGGATACTGGTGCGAGATATTGTGTATTTGGTGATTGTATCTGCCTTATGTATTATTTGATTGACTCGAATGACTATGGATGTTGGTTTGGCTGAATTGTTGTGTGGCTTTGTGAAATGTAATGTCTGAAGTTGATTCTTTAAAGATTTGAAATATGAATTTAATCCGTTGAGGATTGGTTTGAATTGAGTCAATTATTTTGATGATGTGAAAGATAGAATACTCTTGAAATTCAGCCTGGGTTGCTTTAATTGATTTGGTTTTAATAAATGATTTATTACTGAACCGATTTTTTTAAAGCTTTAGAAATGAGTTAAATCGGTTGATATTGAGTTGATTTTGAAATGGTTTTCTTGAGATATGCCACTGAGGCGACGGT